>NC_079211.1:68656461-68992461 GCF_029633865.1 Lampris incognitus | reverse complement strand
TGAGGGGCTGATGAATGAAGAAAATGAGAGAGAGAGAAGGTTGGATGATGTAGGGATAGTGAATCAGGAAGTGTGGTGGATTAGCAAGGAGGAAGTGAGGGCAGCTATGAAGAGGATGAAGAGCGGAAAGGCAGTTGGTCCTGATGACATACCTGTGGAGGCATGGAGGTGTTTAGGAGAGATGGCAGTGGAGTTTTTAACTAGATTGTTTAACTCAATCTTGGAAAGTGAGAGGATGCCTGAGGAGTGGAGAAGAAGCATACTGGTGCCGATTTTCAAGAACAAGGGTGATGTGCAGAACTGTAGCAACTACAGAGGTATAAAGTTGATCAGCCACAGCATGAAGATTTGGGAAAGAGTGGAGTTGAAGTCAGGAGTTGCAGAGAAGTATGTAGGGGTGGTGCAGCATATGTATGAGGGCAGTGTGACAGTGGTGAGGTGTGTGGTTGGAATGACAGATGGGTTCAAGGTGGAGGTGGGATTACATCAAGGATCTGCTCTGAGCCCATTCTTGTTTGCAGTGGTGATGGACAGGTTGACGGACGAGCTCAGGCAGGAGTCTCCATGGACGATGATGTTTGTGGATGACATTGTGATTTGTAGTGAGAGTAGGGTGCTGGTGGAGGAGAGCCTGGAGAGGTGGAGGTATGCACTGGAGAGAAGAGGAATGAAAGTCAGTAGGAGCAAGATGGAATACCTATGCGTGAGTGAGAGGGAGGACAGTGGAATGATGAGGATGCAAGGAGTGGAGGTGACGAATGCATACGAGTTTAAATACTTGGGGTCAACTGTCCAAAGTAATGGGGAGTGCAGGAGAGAGGTGAAGAAGAGAGTGCAGGCAGGGTGGAGTGGGTGGAGAAGAGTGTCAGGAGTGATGTGTGACAGAAGGGTACCAGCAAGAGTTAAAGGGAAGGCTTACAAGATGGCAGTGAGACCAATGTCAACACTGTCTCACCTCCTCCTTATTGCCAGCTGTAAAGGCCCTCTTATTTTCTTCAGGATGGCTTTGATGTGCTTCGTTACCCATGCCTTGTTATTTCAATAACGATGGACAGTCTTTTCAGGGACAATGCAGTCCTCACATAAGTTTATATAGTCAGTGACACACCCTGTGACCCCATCCAGGTCATCCCCGTGCGGCTCACAGAGTCTGCCAGTCTGTTACCTCAGAACAGCCCTGGAGTTTCACACCGTATTGGACTCGGTGTGAGTACTCCCCTTCTGCCCCTGCATGGTAGGATTTAGAAACCTCCTCTTCTAGCCCTGCCTCATTGACAGCTCTTGCATATGTGGCTTTAAGCTTCTCTACTTCTTCTTACTGTAAAATATTACTGTTACATCATCACCAAGGATCTGGAACCAGTTTAGATGACATTTTGGTTTACAGTCTTTTTCTCTATGGGCTCCAGTTGCAGCTAACCCTGTCTTTCCCCCCTCCCTGATGGATGGAGGATTTCTCCACCGGTCTACTCTGGGTATCTGAACATTGGGAGATTTATATATAGGAAACATATTTGCATCATTTGAACAACTATCTGAGAAATATTCACTTTCAACACCACTTTTTTTAGATACTTGCAAATCCGTAGCTTCGTCCTTTAGTATTAGTTCTCAATATCCCAGTCTCCACGACACCACCCTCACTGACCCTCTTTACATCCCTCACCCCACACAAAGGGCATTATAGCTGCTGTCTATGGTCTGATCTCCTCGCTGCACCCCTCTTCATCACAACATATGAAGAGGATGGGAGGAGGACCTGGAAGTAGAGATCACAGACGGCCAGCGGGAGGTCCTTCTACGGAGGGTCCTCTCCTCTTCAGGTTGTGCTACACACGGACTGACTCAATGTCAACATTTAACTACAGTTAGGCTGGCCAAGATGGATGATAACATGACCCCACCTGGGACAGATGGATGATAACATGACCCTACCTGGGACAGATGGATGATAACATGACCCCAACTGGGACAGGAGTATGATAACATGACCCCACCTGGGACAGATGGATGACAACATGACCCCACCTGGGACAGATGGATGATAACATGACCCCACCTGGGACAGGAGTATGATAACATGACCCCACCTGGGACAGGAGTATGATAACATGACCCCACCTGGGACAGATGGATGACAACATGACAGCACCTGGAACAGGAGTATGATAACATGACCCCACCTGGGGCAGATGGATGATAACATGATCCCACCTGGGACAGATGGATGATAACATGACCCCACCTGGGACAGGAGTATGATAACATGACCCCACCTGGGACAGATGGATGATAACATGACCCCACCTGGGACAGATGGATGATAACATGACCCCACCTTGGACAGGAGTATGATAACATGACCCCACCTGGGACAGATGGATGATAACATGACCCCACCTGGGACAGGAGCATGATAACATGACCCCACCTGGGACAGGAGCATGATAACATGACCCCACCTGGGACAGGAGTATGATAACATGACCCCACCTGGGACAGATGGATGATAACATGACCCCACCTGGGACAGGTGTGTGTTAACATGACCCCACCTGGGACAGGTGTATGTTAACACAACTCCAACTGTGACAGGAGTATGATAACATAACCCACATGATTACATGTACACTGTGACATGTGTAAGTTCCACTAGTAGCCTGTAGGAGGCACACGAGCTACAGAGTTTAAACCATAACAAACAACCGTCAACAATAGAGAAGAGAGAATGAATCTGACGAGAGAAAGACTGGAAAAGAAGAGAAATACGGATATTTTGAAATACGGACAACTTTGACTACGGTTACTTGAATTACGGATATTTGAACTACAGGACATTTGAACTACGACATAAAGATCCCCCCCACGAAGCTTCCTTGGTAAGCCGCTAGCCAAAGCTAAAAGTAAGCAGCTTCCTGTGTTCCATGTAATCGTAGCCATTTACGTAGGATATCTTGATTTTATCCAAAGACAGATGATCTCCTGTTGAAGGAAGAAGGAAGACTCTTGTCTCTTGTGTGTTGTACGCTGCTGGAATCCTGGTAAGACTTTAACATCTTGAAATCTAAAGACTGACGATTTTCCATTGGTTGCTAAGCTAAGCTAACCCAGCTAAAACGTATATCTATGATCCTTAGCAGTTTCCCATATGATTAAGAGCTTTAAAACCAGTCAGGACACCCGGTCCATAGGGTTTATTTGATGTAGGAATGTTAGACATTTTAATATAATAATATGCTTGTTGTTAAAAAAAAACTGTAAGCTCCGGTTGCCACTAGCCACCGAGCCAACTGGGGCTACATGGTATCCATGGAAACCATAGCAACCAGCTAGACGTGAATTCACGTTGATAGTGCCGTCTGACCGTCATGCAGCCTGGCTGCGATGACGTTGTTTTTAACTGTTCTGACAGCAATAGGCTGGTGTCATTCAGCCGCATATTAGTTATATGTAGGAAATGATTTGATTCTGAGAATTGACTCTAGATTTGGGTATTTTTATTTTGTTTGTAATTGTTTGATAGAGTTTGCAATTAATAAGGAATCTGTACAATTTTGTGCAGACTAGTTTTCTTAGTACCCCGAACAACCCCCCTTGCTACACCTTTTGGAACCCTTGGATACCCCCTTTTGGATTGCCCCCATCATTGCCCTGGATTTGGATTCATCATCATCGCCCTCTACATTAACTTGCCCCTGTGATTGTGGTAGGATCTGGACATTGCACCTTGCACAAATTGGAAGACTGAATCATTCCCCCTTTTCTTTTCTTTATTCTTTTTGAGTGCACTCATACTTTGTTTTGGGTTATTTTGTTTAATTTGTTAATGTAGAATATGGTTGCATAAGTAATATATTAGAAGGGTGTAAGATAGAATATAGATAGATATAGACAATAAATAGAATATTAGGAAGAACTTTTAAAAAGTATAATATAATGCAATATATAATATAACACATCTCATTTAGTATTGATATTGAAATAACTTGACTTTGAACTGTTGAAATAAACAGTTTGTAAACTATACCCACGAGTGTGTGTGTTGTCTTTGGGGTGAGTACTAGAATCTGGTCTAGAAAAAAACCTACACCAATCTCCTCTGAACTTAGACATTAGACTGTAAACTGTCCCTGCACAAGCATAGGCCCATTCCCCTGTCCTGCAGGTTACAGAAAGTTGGCGAGCCAGCCAGGAGATTGGTTAATTAGCGTTTCAGGCCATATACTACCCCACTGACCACACCTCTCTATAAAATACTTGAAGTTATATATATTTTTTATTTTGAAAATAGCACAGTCAATATGGATCTTTGCAATCACTATAAAGTCCACAGACAAAACAGCTTATTAGTTGAAGGTGTCAATGAAATGAGCTCTGCTGAAATGATAATAAGCTTCTTCGAACAACATGGGAAGATTTCATCCTGCATCAGAGTTGTGGATGAGCCCAACCAAGGTAGGGTATTCATAGAATTTGAGTGTGAAAAGTCAATCACCAGGATAACCCCAGATACCCTTGGCCTTATACCTAGCCCTGTTGCTCCAACTACTCTATGGAATGTCAGAACAATTAGACAAATATGTCAAGAGGACATAGGCAAAGACTTAGCCCAGCAATATCTCGAAGAACTCAGCGCTATTGGTGGTAGTGCCACGTCAGGCTATGCCTCCATCTTAGAAAATGAACTGAGAAGCATTCGGTCTACAGCATCACAGAAAACTGTCAAGACGTCTTTACCGGAACACAGCCCTATGCAGAACACTCAGCCTAGCATTGATGTTGAGCATACGCCTAGCATGACCCAAGAATGTAACAGACGCCCATCTATATCTGATATTCACCGTGCTCCAACCACACACTCATCCGTGCATAATTCAATGAGCCTTGAAGAAGACATCAGTAATCCCCCGAGCATCCAGAGGATAGTAGTAGAACATGTTATTGAGATTGAGTCAGCACAACCATACAGTAGCCCAAGTAAAATTCGAACCTTCTCAGGTAGGCTTCCAAAGCGAAATGGGGAAGTAGATTATGAAGCTTGGAGAACTCAAGTTGAGCTGCTTCTAAGTGACACCTACACTCACCGGCCACTTTATTAGGCACACCTGTCCAACTGCTCGTTAACGCAAATTTATAATCAGCCAATCACATGGCAGCAACTCAATGCATTTAGGCATGTAGACATGGTCAAGACGATCTGCTGCGGTTCAAACCGAGCATCAGAATGGGGAAGAAAGGTGATTTAAGTGACTTTGAACGTGGCATGGTTGTTGGTGCCAGACGGGCTGGTCTGAGTATTTCAGAAACTGCTGATCTACTGGGATTTTCACGCACAACCATCTCTAGGGTTTACAGAGAATGGTCCGAAAAAGAGAAAATATCCAGTGAGCGGCAGTTCTGTGGGCGAAAATGCCTTGTTGATGCCAGAGGTTAGAGGAGAATGGCCAGACTGGTTCGAGCTGATAGAAAGGCAACAGTAACTCAAATAACCACTCATTACAACCGAGGTATGCAGAAGAGCATCTCTGAACGCACAACACGTCGAACCTTGAGGCAGATGGGCTACAGCAGCAGAAGACCACACCGGGTGCCACTCCTGTCAGCTAAGAACAGGAAACTGAGGCTACAATTCGCACAGGCTCACCAAAATTGGACAATAGAAGATTGGAAAAACGTTGCCTGGTCTGATGAGTCTCGATTTCTGCTGCGACATTCGGATGGTAGGGTCAGAATTTGGCGTCAACAACATGAAAGCATGGATCCATCCTGCCTTGTATCAACGGTTCAGGCTGGTGGTGGTGGTGTAATGGTGTGGGGGATATTTTCTTGGCACACTTTGGGCCCCTTAGTACCAATTGAGCATCGTGTCAACGCCACAGCCTACCTGAGTATTGTTGCTGACCATGTCCATCCCTTTATGACCACAGTGTTCCCATCTTCTGATGGCTACTTCCAGCAGGATAACGCGCCATGTCATAAAGCTCGAATCATCTCAGACTGGTTTCTTGAACATGACAATGAGTTCACTGTACTCAAATGGCCTCCACAGTCACCAGATCTCAATCCAATAGAGCACCTTTGGGATGTGGTGGACCGGGAGATCCGCATCATGGATGTGCAGCCGACAAATCTGCAGCAACTGCGTAATGCTATCATGTCAATATGGACCAAACTCTCTGAGGAATGTTTCCAGTACCTTGTTGAATCTATGCCACGAAGGATTAAGGCAGTTCTGAAGGCAAAAGGGGGTCCAACCCGGTACTAGCAAGGTGTACCTAATAAAGTGGCCAGTGAGTGTATGTCACCGATTCACAAAAAATCAGAAAGATTCTAGAGAGTTTGGTTTGTCCAGCTTCTGACATGGTGAAACCACTTGGTGTCAATGCAAACCCTGTTGCGTATGTAAACCACCTCGAATCAGCTTTTGGAGTCATAGAAGATGGAGAAGAGCTTTTTGCTGCATTCTTGAGTGCAAACCAGAATTCTGGAGAGAAGCCATCTGATTATTTGTTCAGACTTCAGACCCTCCTCACTAAAGTCATCTCTAGAGGGGGAGCTTCACTTGTAGATTCAGAAAAACACTTAATAAGACAGTTCTGCAGAGGATGCTGGGACCACTCGTTGATTTTAGGTCTTCAGCTTGAACAGAAAAAAAATAGCCCACCCTCATTTCCTGAATTGCTTCATCAGCTTGGGAGAGAAGAAGGCCGTCATTCAGATAAACTAGATAGGATGAAGAAACATCTAGGGAGCTCAAAAGCTTCAGTGCATGCCCACACTGTGTATGGAATCGAAGCCCCAGCTGAAAACAAAAATGAAGACACACAGAAACTCCGCGATGAGGTAGCTGAGTTAAAGAAACAAATTGCAACCCTGTCCATCAAGAAAGAACCACAGCCAAACTGAACTCAGATTGAAACCAGCTGCATGGTCATGAATGCCTCCACACCTCGAAATTACACGCCTCGTTTTCCCAAGCCATGGTTCTGCTTTAAATGTGGTGAAGATGGTCACATGGCTGCCCACTGTGTGAGTGCACCCAACCCCGTTCTTGTCCATCAAAAGAACACAGAGCTGAGACACAAACGTGAAGCTCACAGGAATACACATACCGTCACCTCCATGCCTTTAAACTAGTAGCGGCTCCTGTTTCGGGAGGTTCAGGAGCTAAGTACCAGCATAAGAGTCCCAAACTCATTAATGATATTATGAATAGAACCCAGACAAGAAAGAATAGATACAGACAAAGATACCGAAATAGCCAATCCTTTCTCTGTGGAATTGTAAGCCCACGCTGCACTGCATCTGTCTCCATTGAAGGAACAGAATGTGAATCAATCCTTGACACTGGTTCCCAAGTAACAACCATTTCAGAGACATTCTACTTGAACCACTTATCGTTCCTCCCCATCCAGCCTATTCAGACTCTTTTCCAGATAGAAGGTGCAGGTGGCCAACATGTTCCTTACCAGGGTTATATCCAAGCCCTCATCTCCTTCCCCAGCAGCATCACTGGCGTAGCTGAACAGGTCTCTTCATTAGTTCTCATTGTGCCAAATTGCCATTTTAACACTGAGATTCCCCTATTGAGTCGAACCAATGTCCTTGATAGATTATATGAAGGTGGCATAGAAAAGCATGGAAGATAATTCTTACAAAGGCCCAATATCAATAGTGACTGTATCTTGCTGTTCCAGCATGTTGCCCTAAGTCATCAGGAAGAGATTTCAGCCAATCATGTTAAGTTGCATGGACGCCATTCTGTCACCATTCCACCAGGAAGAAAAGTCTCTGTTTTTGGAGATGTCAGAGTGAAGAAACATTCCCCACGATCCCTTTTCGTGGTTGAATCCCCTGAAACGGTTTCCTTACCTGGTGGAGTGTTCGTTGAAAATTCCTTGATAGAAACTCCACTTTGATCTTTAAACAAGATTCCTGTCATTCTCAGAAATGTGACTGATCGTAGTGTCACACTGCATCCAAGGCAGGTGATAGCTGAAATGATGGTAGCACAGTATGTGATGCCATCTGAATCCCAAAATATGACTGTGCCTGACATCCCTCAGTCTCAGAGTAACACCACCAACTTTGATTTGGAAGATTCCCCCATTCCAGAAGAGTGGAAAAAACGGATCACACAGCAGCTGAACAGCATGTCAGAAGTGTTTGCCGTTGATGACTTGTCTCATGGTCATACGACTACAATAAAACATTGCATCCGACTCCAGGATGAGGCCCCTTTTAGAGAGCGACCCAGATCCATTCATCCCTCTGACAGAGAAGCTGTCAAACAACACCTAAGAGAGCTGCTAGACACTGGAATTATTCGCGAGTCAGAGTCTCCATTTGCTTCCCCCATTGTAGTTGTCAAGAAGAAGAATGGTGCAATAAGACTCTGCATAGATTTCAGGAAGCTGAACATGAGAAAAATCAAAGACGCCAATCTGGGGGCGCTTGGCACCGGGGCCGTCTCGATCTGAAATTTTCCATCCGTTACGTTCAGTACCGGATATAAACCTGCTCTTGGCGGTCCCTGAGGTGCAGTAGGTTGGACTTTGGCGTCGTAAGGTGGGGGATCAGTTTTTTTTAGGTAGACTATCTTCCTTCTGTTTTTTCTCCTCTGATTCTTTCAGGCCATGGCTTATCCCCTGCCACATGATGGCATAGTTGTACCATCTTAATCTATCTTCCTCAGCCTTTCTCATGGCTTTGTTCCATTTACGTTGTGACATCAGACCACACGTTTGTCTTTGTTTACCGGCTTCTTCCCCACTCTCCTTGCACTTCTTTTCCTGTTTCCACAGTATTTTACCCAGTGGTACTGCGTCTTCTAATTTTCCTTCCCCCTGTTTTATGACTTCTTCTATCTTTGTCTGAACCTCGGCTTTCACTCTCGCTTTTCTTTTCCACTATCGTTTTTTCTTGCATTTATTATTATCTTCATCAATACTTCTATTTGTTCCTGAAGTGATTTCCACTTCGGTTTTTCCGTCTCCTTTTCTTTCCTATCTTCCATTTTTCTCGTTATGACTTATCACTGGGGACTCTAACCCCTTTTTAGCCCTTCTAGGCTTCCTAGTTTTTTCTTTGGGGGTCCTCAATTCCCCGGGAGCGTTATCCCAGCCTTATCCTCACTCCCTCGTCAGGGGGTGAGTGGGTTTGCCACAACCTAGGAACTTATGGGGACTCTAACCCCTTTTTTCTTTATCACTTTCACAGGGACTCTAACCCCTTTTTTCCACAGGGACTCTAAGCCCTTTTTTCTTTTCCTCTCTTTTTTATTTTTTATTATTATTACTTTTTTTCCCCCTTTTTTCTTTTTCTTGGTCTGCCCACTTCCCCTCCTTATGAGCTCATATCATTTTGGCATTTTGGTCAACATGCAGAGTTTCGATAAAACAGGTTCTGCTTACCTTTTTATTGCAGGTCGACCTTGAGCTCTCGGAAAGTCAGCGGGCGGCCGTAATGTCCAATTCTAGATTTTTCTTCACATCCCGGACGAGCCCCCATAAATTGTCGGGGATTCGTTTGCTATCCCCTCATCCGAGTCCGTTAATGTGAAGAAAAGACAGTCGAGACGTTTCTGGAGATAATTCCGCAGTTTATTATTTTGACAGATATCTGGAGACACAAACAGCCAATCCTCCCTATGTGTCTGTCTTTCTTTGTGCGTGAGATTCTTTATATGCTAAACCTCCCTTGTTCATGCGTCACAGACGGCCTTGAGCATTCTTACCGACTTGTTTTACTTCTCTACACTATCCCTTCTGTCTGCATAACCCCCCTCTCTGTTAGCTATCCCCCTTTTGGGTAGGGAGAGTTCATCCTGTGTTGACGTGTCGTGTCTACCTCGAGGGTCTCTCTGTTCCAGACTTCTTATCTCCTCTCGCTGGCCTTGGCTACACAAGCATTCCTATCTACATGTAGCAAGTAATATAATTCACATAATGACATTTAGTTAACCCACCATCGTTTGATATATATGGTTTATGGTTCCAATAATATTTTAAGTATTACAAAGGGTACTCTAAAATAGCAAAGCCATTGAATGCTCTAACTGCTGGCTATGTTGCTCCAAGGAAAAGAGGGAAGATTTACAAGAAGGACAGGGTCAAGACTTCCATCAATCCCACCTTACCTTTTGGAAATGAGTGGACTGAAGAGTGTGATGTTGCTTTTAGAACTCTCATAGATGAACTGACTTCGGCCCCTGTTCTTGCCTTCGCCAATCCCAATCTTCCTTACGTCCTGTATACTGATGCCAGCCGCGATGGTCTCGGTGCTGCGCTCTATCAAGAACACTATGGGAAGCTGAGGGTTGTAGCTTATGCCAGCAGAGGGCTATCCAGAAGTGAACAAAACTATCCTGCCCACAAGCAAGAGTACCTCGCCTTGAAATGGGCCATCTGTGAGAAATTCCATGATTACCTCTATGGAACAGAATTTCAGGTTTTAACAGACAATAACCCCCTAACTTATGTGTTGACTACAGCAAAGCTTGATGCAGCAGGACATCGCTGGTTAGCCGCTCTGTCAACCTACAGATTCACCATAAAGTGTAGGGCTGGGATCAGTAATCAATATACCGATGGGTTGTCCAGAAGGCCTCAGAGTCCATCAGAAGAAGATGAGTTCAAGCAGGAGAAAGCGAGGATAGAAGAGCTGAAGCAAAGGGTTTGGGATGGAGAAAGCAAAACTGTTTCTGGTGACATGCTGTCTGCTTTATGTCAACGCCACTCTGTGACCACTTTGGCTGACTATTTGCAGCCAGAACTCCCTATTCTCGCTGAATCCTTAGCTTTAGATGCTTGTGCCATCCCTGATGACTTTGTGTTTTCTGGACAAGGCAGCCTCCCTGGAATGACTCACAATGACTGGTATCAGTCTCAAAGACAGGATCCATCAATCAGACGTGTGATCAGTTTCATTCAAGGAAACCGAAAACCCACTTTTCAAGAGATGTCCTCTGAACTTTCAGAAGTCAAGCTGCTCCTTAGAGAATGGAATAGACTAGAGCTTATAGATGGAGTACTGTTCAGGAAATGTCTCGATCGTGGGAATCAGATCTATCAGCTGGTGCTGCCTAGTAGCCACAGAGAAAGAGCATCGCAAGGCCTTCATGGTGAAGTCGGTCATCTTGGCGCTGAGCGTGTCCTTCATCTTGTTCGTTCCTGATTTTTCTGGCCAAAGATGTTTCAGTCTGTTGAACAGAAGTGTAGGACTTGTGAAAGATGCGTGAGGCGGAAAGCCAATTCCCAGCATGCTGCTCATATGGAGAATATACAGACCAGTTATCCCCTTGAACTGGTGTGTATGAATTACCTCTGTATTGAGCCTGATAGTAAGGACACTAGAAACATCCTCGTCATCACGGATCACTTCACCAAGTTCGCCGTTGCCATCCCCACAAAAGACCAAAAAGCGAATACCGTTGCCAGAACACTGTGGGAAAACTTCATTGTTCAGTATGATTTTCCAAGTCGCTTTCTCAGTGACCAGGGGAGAGATTTTGAATCCCACACCATTAAGGAGTTGTGCTCTGTGATTGGAACCGAAATGATCAGAACAGGCATGAAAATCACTCACCTTTCGGCGAAATTCGCCGTTTTGAATCCAAAATAGGTGACCTACGTGAATCGTGTAGATCCGATGAAAAAATATTTGGGGGGGGGGGTATGGACCGGACATGGAGTTATACACGAGAGCGGGGAGCAGGGATGGAAATTAGCACCCGCTACACACCAAATGCGGGTGGATTTGCGTATTGGCGGGTGAATTGGCTCAACCTACCAGCCACGGTGGTGGGTAAAGAAAAGTAGCAATTTGTGACATACTGAATCGCGAATCTGCCTTATTTTCTCCCCTATGACCCGCCCTACTCTGCCTCTGATTGGCTAGTACTTGTTGCCATCGTTGGTTAGCCAATCAGAGGCAGAGTATAGGGACGCTTGTCTTGCGAGTCTGCTAATTCACACAGACACTTTCGAGGACAAGGAGAGAGCCAGAAAACACAATGTGGCGTTGCATCGCAGGGGTTAAGAGGTCTGCAGAGAAAACATCCCAGGAGGAGACACAGGTTGAAGAGGCGAAGACGAAACGAAAACGTTTTTTTAATGAGAAGTGGAGAATAACTGACAAGGGAGACAGAGAGTCCCGTGATTGGCTAGTTTACGAGGAGACAAGCCAGACAATGTTCTGTTGGGTATGTCGTCAACACGCTTCGGATGCCAACAAGAAAGCTAACAGTTTCATTATTGGGACTAAAAACCTAAAATTGGAAGCCATAAAAGACCATGAATCATCCAAATGCCACATCCATGTAATAAAGATAGTACAGGGAGAATCGACCCCGCAGGATACCGCTGCCATGAACACGGCCCAGTTGTAGAAGATGAGCCTACTGTTTAGAAATGCCCATGCCATCGCCAGAAAAGGGAGGCCATTTACAGATTACGTGTGGCAATGCAAGTAAATCGTAATTTTTAAAAAATCTGTTCACTAACGTTAGATTAAGTGTGGAATTAAGGTCAGAATATAGCTGTCATGTAATGTAATTAGCTAGCTAACGTTACGTGTAGTTAGCAAGTAAATGGTCATTTACTAACATTAGATGAAGTGTTGAATGAAGACCCATACTGACACAATCCCCTCTACTTGTTACAGTCTTGCTTTATGTAACAGTAAAGGGAAGTTTGGTGGCACTGATACACTGGTTATTTTTTGACAAATATGTTAAATGTTTTAAAGGTTGTGTACACAATTTTGAAAACCATAGAAGAGTAAACTAGATTTTGAAAATAGTATTTTAAGAGTTTAAATATTTAAAAAAGCCTATTGCTTGAATATTGTAGATTTTGTTTTATTATTTTTCACATGCAGTTACACACTGCCGGTTAAAACAAGAAAGTGGCTGGTAAAAAAATTGAGTGTCAGGTAGATTTTGGAATCCACCAGCCACAGTGGCAGGTGGACAAAAAAGTAAATTTCCACCCCTGGCGCGGAGCCATGGTGAGCTGGCCTATCGAATTCGAATTCGCCTTTTTCATTGACAAAAATATTGCCCCTACGAGCACCAGGGGCCTCGCGTCACCAGTCTTCTCTGGGAAGGTACCGCTACCCGATTGGTTCGTGAAGTGCTCGCGCAGCGTGTGCTTGTGCTGACCAAAGCGACTGATGGAGGAGCGCGCGGGGCTGAGCATTCCATGGGCCTGAGGGAAGATGACTCTTTGGACTAACGTTAGCTGACTGATGCCTGCCTGACTGAATTTGGTGAGCGTTTCAATCATTTCAATATTTCCTGATGTATAACGTTACTCAGGAGCTCTGTTGACATAGCCTAGTCCTACATGATTTCAGGTAGCTAATCTATCACTAGCTAGAGATTTAATAAAGAATCCATGTGTCATCGACGCATACATTAGCTATATTCCACACAGACAGGTGGAGAGATTTGCGTCTTGTGGAAAATTGTTAGCTAGCTAGTTAGTAGGGTAACGTTAGCTAACGTTAGCTTACACCGTATACGCGGCAGACTAGGTTGTATAGCTAACATCCCACAAAAAGAAACACGATGAACGTTAACTGTTGGCTAATTCTTAAAATCTCTAAAACCCATTTCAGGACGTGTGGACTGAGGAACTGGTGCGGTGGGAGGCTGAGGTAACGTTAACGCTAGCTAGCTAATGTTAGCTAGCTTTTTGTGTTCTAAGTTAGCTAACTCACATTGTACAATCTGAGTCAACAAATTAGCTAACGCTACGTTAGTGAACGTTAACAATATCATAATTTCACTGCCCTATGTGTATGTGTCACAGGACAGGCTTATATCAAAGAACTGGACTGTAACCGTCGATTTATGAGTGCCACAAGCCTGGCGGCTCTCTAGTGCCTGGCTGTTCCAGGATCACACTAAAGCGCAGGCGAGCGTAGCGAAATACATCGTGTAAGTTTACATTCACAGAATTATGTTGAGTAATGTTAGTCAGTGGAAGGGACGTAATATTACTTACTAACCTACTATATTGTAACTGTAAATACCGGATACCTTTTAATCTGAAATCCAACTATGTATGTAGGCCTAACGTTGTGTGTAAAACAATTTTCAATTTTAGTCTGTGGGTTAGGGTAACGTTAGGCCTATAGTCTAAGTTACTTATCTGAACTTGTGAAACACTCGTTTACACATCTGATTTCAAGTGGACAGATATCTGTATAACATGTAACGTCAGATCCAAGTGTGAACAACCACCACTTATCAATTAAGCTAGAAGTTAACCCTACTAACGTTAACATTGTTTTTCCAGAATGAGTGTGTTTGGAGAGAAAGATGCTCTTCTTGTAAAACAAGTGGATGTAGGCATCAAATGCAGCTGGAATTGGTCGTGGCTTAAACTAGAAGGGAAAATAAGAGTGAAAGAACAAGAGATCTCATTCCATCTGTCAGATGTCTTCTGGAAGATCAATAAACAAGGATTCGCACGGTGCATTCTTTGCCAAAAAGATATAAACTACACCCATACACATGTTGTTAGTATCTCTATCTTGTTTTGCCACTATTACCCTAGATTAAAGCTGCGCTCTTGCGCATTTCATGAGAGAAGTTGTCAGTCTCATTTCTTATCTAGCATAATGTGAACATATACATACTGTCTTGTAATTATGCTTGATTTTTCTCTCAAAGTGCACCAGATTGATGCATTTAAATATAAAATGTTCAAAATTTTCTTCCGGGGAGCATGCCCCCGGACCCCCCTAGAGAGTCATATCCTTCTCACCTTTTTCACCTGTGATCCATTTTCATGCCTGTCAGAACCACGCCATACCATCCACGTGGAAACCCTGTTGGGAGATTTAACAGGACCCTTCTCAGCATGCTTGGGACACTAGAAGACAAGGATAAATATAATTGGAGGGACTTTGTCAAACCGCTAGTCCATGCATACAATTGCACGAAAAATGACACCACAGGCTACTCTCCATATGAATTGTTGTTTGGTAGACAGCCAAGACTACCCATTGATCTTGTTCGAGGCCTTACACCAGACCAAATTGGATTCAAGTCGCATTCGGAGTATGTTAAACATCTTCGACAGCGCCTCCAAGACAGCTATGCACTTGCTTCTGAACGCTCTAAGAAGATGGGAGAGAAGAATAAAGCCAGGTTTGATAAAAAGATCAGAGCCGCAGAACTTGTTCCCGGAGATAGAGTCCCGGTGAAGAATGTCAATTTAAGAGGAAAACATAAACTTGCGGACAGATGGGAAAAGGAAGTCCATACTGTGGTGAAGAGGATGGGAGATGGCCCAGTGTATGTCGTCAAGCAAGAACAGAGTGAAGGTCCACACCGTACCCTTCACAGAGACCTTCTTCTGCCCTGCGGCTTTCTACCTGTTACAGATAAAGTCTCAGAACCTGAAACAAACTTACCAATAAGGAGACTGAGACACAGGGAAGCAGTCTCGCAGCAGACCAAGCACGACAATATTGTTGACCCAGATATGCCCAGCAGTGACGAGGATGAGGATTGCTATCCACAGATCTCCATAAGGTTTCCCCAAAGCATTAGGACAACCACACAGGCTATCCCTCTATCACGTGCCATGGAACTGTTGAACCCAGTCGGGTTGAATCCAAGTTCATCGGAGTTCTCCCAATCTGGTAGTCCACTCAGTAGTGAAGTACCCATACCCCTTAGTCTGTTCACAATCAGTTACTTGAAAAGAAACAAATTGGGCGTGAGACAGAAGTAGTCACAGATGAATTCTTTGAACCTGTTCGAAGACACTTACCTGAGGGAGACCCCGCGTCATCTACTGCTGTTGTACCTCAATTTGGACCCATTGAAGATGAGTGCTATGAGTGAAGTGCAGTTCATGGTGCTATGAGTGGTGTGAAGTTCATGTTGCTATGAGTGATGTGCAGTTTGTGGTGCTATGAGTGGTGTGCAGTTCATGGTGCTATGAGTGATGTGCAGTTCGTGGTGCTATGAATAGTGTGCAGTTCATGGTGCTATGAGTGATGTGCAGTTCATGGTGCTGTGAGTGATGTGCAGTTCATGGTGTTATGAGTGGTGTGCAGTTCATGGTGCTATGAGTGGTGTGCAGTTCATGGTGCTATGAGTGCTGTACAGTTCTTGGTGCTATGAGTGATGTGCAGTTCATGGTTCTATGAGTGATGTGCAGTTTTTGGTGCTATGAGTGGTGTGCAGTGCTGTGAGTGGTGTACAGTTCATGGTGCTATGAGTTGTGTGCAGTTCATGGTGATATGAGTGGTGTGCAGTTCATGGTGCTATGAGTGATGTGCAGTTCATGGTGCTATGAGTGATGTGCAGTTCATGGTGCTGTGAGTGATGTGCAGTTCATGGTGTTATGAGTGGTGTGCAGTTCATGGTGCTATGAGTGGTGTGCAGTTCATGGTGCTACGAGTGGTGTGCAGCTTATGTTGCTATGAGTGATGTGCAGTTCGTGGTGCTGTGAATGGTGTGCAGTTCATGGTGCTATGAGTGTTGTGCAGTTCATGGTGCTATGAGTGGTGTGAAGTTCATGTTGCTATGAGTGATGTGCAGTTTGTGGTGCTATGAGTGGTGTGCAGTTCATGGTGCTATGAGTGATGTGCAGTTCGTGGTGCTATGAATGGTGTGCAGTTCATGGTGCTATGAGTGATGTGCAGTTCATGGTGCTTTGAGTGATGTGCAGTTCATGATGTTATGAGTGGTGTGCAGTTCATGGTGCTATGAGTGGTGTGCAGTTCATGGTGCTATGAGTGCTGTACAGTTCTTGGTGCTATGAGTGATGTGCAGTTCATGGTTCTATGAGTGATGTGCAGTTTTTGGTGCTATGAGTGGTGTGCAGTTCATGGTGACATGAGTGGTGTGCAGTTCATGGTGACATGAGTTGTGTGCAGTTCATGGTGCTATGAGTGGTGTGCAGTTCATGGTTCTATGAGTGATGTGCAGTTCATGGTGCTATGAGTGGTGTGCAGTTCATGGTGTTATGAGTTATGTGCAGTTCATGGTGATATTAGTGGTGTGCAGTTCATGGTGCTATGAGTTATGTGCAGTTCATGGTGCTATGAGTGATGTGCAGTTCATGGTGCTATGAGTGGTGTGCAGTCATGGTGCTATGAGTGATGTGCAGCTCATGGTGCTATGAGCGATATGCAGTTCATGGTGCTATGAGTGGTGTGCAGTTCATGGTGCTATGAGTGATGTGCAGTTTGTGGTGCTAAGAGTGGTGTGCAGTTCATGGTGTTATGAGTGGTGTGAAGTTCATGGAGCTATGAGTGATGTGCAGTTCTTGGTGCTATGACTGATGTGCAGTTCATGGCGGAATGAGTGGTGTGCAGTTCATGGTGTTATGAGTGGTGTGCAGTTCATGGTGCTATGAGTTATGTGCAGTTCATGGTGCTATGAGTGATGTGCAGTTCATGGTGCTATGAGTGATGTGCAGCTTGTGGTGTTATGAGTGGTGTGCAGTTCATGGTGCTATGAGTGATGTGCAGTTCATGGTGCTATAAGTGGTGTGCAGTTCATGGTGCTATAAGTGATGTGCAGTTCATGGTGCTATGAGTGGTCTGCAGTTCATAGTAATATGAGTGATGTGCAGTTCATGGTGCTATGAGTGGTGTGCAGTTCATGGTGCTACGAGTGATGTGCAGTTCATGGTGCTATGAGTTATGTGCAGTTCATGGTGCTATGAGTGATGTGCAGTTCATGGTGCTATGAGTTATGTGCAGTTTGTGGTGTTATGAGTGGTGTGCAGTTCATGGTGCTATGAGTGATGTGCAGTTCATGGTGCTATGAGTGGTGTGCAGTTCATGGTGCTATGAGTGGTGTGCAGTTCATGTTGCTATAAGTGATGTGCAGTTCATGGTGCTATGAGTGGTCTGCAGTTCATGATAATATGAGTGGTGTGCAGTTCATGGTGCTATGAGTGGAGTGCAGTTCATGGTGCTATGAGCGCTGTGCAGTTCATGGTGCTATGAGTGGTGTGCAGTTCATGGCGCTATGAGTGGTGTGCAGTTCATGGTGCTATAAGTGATGTGCAGTTCATGGTACTATGGGTGGTCTGCAGTTCATGGTAATATGAGTGGTGTATAGTTCATGGTGATGTGAGTGATGTGCAGTTCATGGTGCCATGAGTGGTGTGCAGTTCATGGTGCTATGAATGGTGTGCAATACATGGTGCTATGAGTGGTGTGCGGTTCATGGTGCTATGAGTGATGTGCAGTTTGTGGTGCTATGAGTGGTGTGCAGTTCATGGTGCTATGAGTGATGTGCAGTTTGTGGTGCTATGAATGGTGTGCAGTTCATGGTGCTATGAGTGGTGTGGAGTTCATGGTGCTATGAGTGATGTGCAGTACATGGTGCTATGAGTGCTATGCAGTTCATGGTAATATGAGTGGTGTGCAGTTCATGGTGCTATGAGTTATGTGCAGTTCATGGTGCTATGAGTGATGTGCGGTTCATGGTGCTATGAGTGATGTGCAGTTCATGGTGCTATGAGTGATGTGCAGTTCATGGTGCTATGAGTGGTGTGAAGTTCATGGTGCTATGAGTGATGTGCAGATTGTGGTGCTATGAGTGGTGTGCAGTTCATGGTGCTATGAGTGATGTGCAGCTCATGTTGCTATGAGTGGTGTGCAGTTCATGGTAATATGAGTGGTGTGCAGTTCATGGTACTATGAGTGATGTGCAGTTCATGGTGCTATGAGTGATGTGCAGTTCGTGGTGCTATGAATGGTGTGCAGTTCATGGTGCTATGAGTGATGTGCAGTTCATGTTGCTATGAGTGATGTGAAGTTCATGGTGCTGTGAGTGATATGCAGTCCATGGTGCTATGAGTGGTGTGCAGTTCATGGTGTTATGAGTGGTGTGAAGTTCATGGAGCTATGAGTGATGTGCAGTTCTTGGTACTATGACTGATGTGCAGTTCATGGTGTTATGAGTGGTGTGCAATTCATGGTGTTATGAGTGGTGTGCAGTTCATGGTGCTATGAGTTATGTGCAGTTCATGGTGCTATGAGTGATGTGCAGTTCATGGTGCTATGAGTGATGTGCAGTTTGTGGTGTTATGAGTGGTGTGCAATTCATGGTGCTATGAGTGATGTGCAGTTCATGGTGCTATAAGTGGTGTGCAGTTCATGGTGCTATAAGTGATGTGCAGTTCATGGTGCTATGAGTGGTCTGCAGTTCATGGTAATATGAGTGGTGTGCAATTTATGGTTCTATGAGTGATGTGCAGTTCATGGTGCTATGAGTGATGTGCAGATTGTGGTGCTATGAGTGGTGTGCAGTTCATGGTGCTATGAGTGATGTGCAGTACATGGTGCTATGAGTGCTATGCAGTTCATGGTAATATGAGTGGTGTGCAGTTCATGGTGCTATGAGTTATGTGCAGTTCATGGTGCTATGAGTGATGTGCGGTTCATGGTGCTATGAGTGATGTGCAGTTCATGGTGCTATGAGTGATGTGCAGATTGTGGTGCTATGAGTGGGGTGCAGTTCATGGTGCTATGAGTGATATGCAGCTCATGTTGCTATGAGTGGTGTGCAGTTCATGGTAATATGAGTGGTGTGCAGTTCATGGTACTATGAGTGATGTGCAGTTCATGGTGCTATGAGTGATGTGCAGTTCGTGGTGCTATGAATGGTGTGCAGTTCATGGTGCTATGAGTGATGTGCAGTTAATGTTGCTATGAGTGATGTGAAGTTCATGGTGCTGTGAGTGATATGCAGTCCATGGTGCTATGAGTGGTGTGCAGTTCATGGTGTTATGAGTGGTGTGAAGTTCATGGAGCTATGAGTGATGTGCAGTTCTTGGTGCTATGACTGATGTGCAGTTCATGGTGTTATGAGTGGTGTGCAATTCATGGTGTTATGAGTGGTGTGCAGTTCATGGTGCTATGAGTTATGTGCAGTTCATGGT
Source organism: Lampris incognitus (assembly GCF_029633865.1). Lineage (NCBI taxonomy): Eukaryota > Metazoa > Chordata > Actinopteri > Lampriformes > Lampridae > Lampris > Lampris incognitus. The sequence goes on along the minus strand of NC_079211.1, from coordinate 68,972,536 downwards.
GCTATGAGTGATGTGCAGTTCATGGTGCTATGAGTGATGTGCAGTTTGTGGTGTTATGAGTGGTGTGCAGTTCATGGTGCTATGAGTGATGTGCAGTTCATGGTGCTATAAGTGGTGTGCAGTTCATGGTGCTATAACTGATGTGCAGTTCATGGTGCTATGAGTGGTCTGCAGTTCATGGTAATATGAGTGGTGTGCAATTTATGGTTCTATGAGTGATGTGCAGTTCATGGTGCTATGAGTGATGTGCAGTTCATGGTGCTATGAGTGGTGTGCAGTTCATGGTAATATGAGTGGTGTGCAGTTCATGCTGCTATGAGTAATGTGCAGTTCATGGTGCTATGAGTGGTGTGCAGTTCATGGTGCTATGAGTGATGTGCAGTTCATGGTGCTATGAGTGATATGCAGTTCGTGGTGCTATGAATGGTGTGCAGTTCATGGTGCTATGAGTGATGTGCAGTTCATGGTGCTATGAGTGATGTGCAGTTCATGGTGCTAGGAGTGATGTGCAGTTCATGGTGCTATGAGTGATGTGCAGTTCATGGTGCTATGAGTGGTGTGCAGTCATGGTGCTATGAGTGATGTGCAGTTCATGGTGTTATGAGTGGTGTGCAGTTCGTGGTGATATGAGTGGTGTGCAGTTCATGGTAATATGACTGGTGTGCAGTTCATGGTGCTATGAGTGGTGTGCAGTTCATGGTGCTATGAGTGATATGCAGTTCATGGGGCTATGAGTGGTGTGCAGTTCATGGTGCTATGAGTGATGTGCATTTTTAGTGCTATGAGTGGTGTGCAGTGCTATGAGTGGTGTGCAGTTCATAGTGCTATGAGTTATGTGCAGTTCATGGTGCTATGAGTGATGTGCAGTTCATGGTGCTATGAGTGATGTGCAGTTTGTGGTGTTATGAGTGGTGTGCAGTTCATGGTGCTATGAGTGATGTGCAGTTCATGGTGCTATAAGTGGTGTGTAGTTCATGGTGCTATAAGTGATGTGCAGTTCATGGTGCTATGAGTGGTCTGCAGTTCATGGTAATATGAGTGGTGTGCAATTTATGGTTCTATGAGTGATGTGCAGTTCATGGTGCTATGAGTGGTGTGCAGTTCATGGTGCTATGAGTGGTGTGCAGTTCATGGTAATATGAGTGATGTGCAGTTCATGGTGCCATAAGTGATGTGCAGTTCATGGTGCTATGAGTGATGTGCAGTTCATGGTGCTATGAGTGGTGTGCAGTTCATGGTGCTATGAGTCGTGTGCAGTTCATGGTGCTATTAGTTATGTGCAGTTTGTGGTGGTATGAGTGGTGTGCAGCTCATGGTGCTATGAGTGGTCTGCAGTTCATGGTGCTATGAGTGGCGTGGAGTTCATGGTGCTATAAGTGATGTGCAGTTCATGGTGATATGAGTTATGTGCAGTTCATGGTGCTATGAGTGGTGTGCAGTTCATGGTTTTATGAGTGATGTGCAGTTCATGGTGCTATGAGTGGTGTGAAGTTCATGGTGCTATGAGTGATGTGCAGTTCATGGTGCTATGAGTGATGTGTAGTTCATGGTGCTATGAGTGGTGTGAAGTTCATGGTGCTATGAGTGATGTGCAGTTTGTGGTGCTATGAGTTGTGTGCAGTTCATGGTGCTATGAGTGATGTGCAGCTCATGTTGCTATGAGTGATGTGCAGTTCATGGTAATATGAGTGGTGTGCAGTTCATGGTACTATGAGTGATATGCAGTTCATGGTGCTATGAGTGGTGTGCAGTTCATGGTGCTATGAGTGGTGTGCAGTTCATGGTGCTATGAGTGGTGTGCAGTTCATGGTGCTATGAGTGGTGTGCAGTTCATGGTGCTATGAGTGATGTACAGTTTGCAGTGCTATGAGTGGTGTGCAGTTCATGGTGCTATGAGTGGTGTGCAGTTCATGGTGCTATGAGTGGTGTACAGTTCATGGTGTTGTGAGTGGTGTGCAGTTCATGGTGCTATGAGTGGTGTGCAGTTCATGGTGCTATAAGTGATGTGCAGTTCATGGTGCTATGAGCGGTGTGCAGTGCATGGTGCTATGAGTGGTGTGCAGTTCACGGTGCTATGAGTGGTGTGCAGTTCATGACGCTATGAGTGATGTGCAGTTCTTGGTGCTATGAGTGATGTGCAGTTCATGGTGCTGTGAGTTATGTGCAGTTCATGGTGCTATGAGTGATGTGCAGTTTGTGGTGCTATGAGTGATGCGCAGTTTGTGGTGCTTTGAGTGGTGTGGTATGAATGGTGTGCAGTTCATGGTGCTATGAGTGGTGTGCAGTTCATGGTGCTATGAATGATGTGTAGTTTGTGGTGCTATGAGTGGTGTGCAGTTCATGGTGCTATGAGTGATATGCAGTTCATGGTGCTATGAGTGGTGTGCAGTTCATGGTGCTATGAGTGGTGTGCAGTTCATGGTGCTATGAATGATGTGTAGTTTGTGGTGCTATGAGTGGTGTGCAGTTCATGGTGCTATGAGTGGTGTGCAGTTCATGGTGCTATGAGTGGTGTGCAGTTCATGGTGCTATGAGTTATGTGCAGTTCATGGTGCTATGAGTGGTGTGCAGTTCATGGTGCTATGAGTGATGTGCAGTTCATGGTGCTATGAGTGGTGTGAAGTTCATGGTGCTATGAGTGATGTGCAGTTTGTGGTGCTATGAGTTGTGTGCAGTTCATGGTGCTATGAGTGATGTGCAGCTCATGTTGCTATGAGTGATGTGCAGTTCATGGTAATATGAGTGGTGTGTAGTTCATGGTACTATGAGTGATGTGCAGCTCATGTTGCTATGAGTGATGTGCAGTTCATGGTGCTATGAGTGGTGTGCAGTTCATGGTGCTATGAGTGGTGTGCAGTTCATGGTGCTATGAGTTATGTGCAGTTCATGGTGCTATGAGTGGTGTGCAGTTCATGGTTTTATGAGTGATGTGCAGTTCATGGTGCTATGAGTGGTGTGAAGATCATGGTGCTATGAGTGATGTGCAGTTCATGGTGCTATGAGTGATGTGCAGTTCATGGTGCTATGAGTGGTGTGAAGTTCATGGTGCTATGAGTGATGTGTAGTTCATGGTGCTATGAGTGGTGTGAAGTTCATGGTGCTATGAGTGATGTGCAGTTTGTGGTGCTATGAGTTGTGTGCAGTTCATGGTGCTATGAGTGATGTGCAGCTCATGTTGCTATGAGTGATGTGCAGTTCATGGTAATATGAGTGGTGTGCAGTTCATGGTACTATGAGTGATATGCAGTTCATGGTGCTATGAGTGGTGTGCAGTTCATGGTGCTATGAGTGGTGTGCAGTTCATGGTGCTATGAGTGGTGTGCAGTTCATGGTGCTATGAGTGGTGTGCAGTTCATGGTGTTGTGAGTGGTGTGCAGTTCATGGTGCTATGAGTGGTGTGCAGTTCATGGTGCTATAAGTGATGTGCAGTTCATGGTGCTATGAGCGGTGTGCAGTGCATGGTGCTATGAGTGGTGTGCAGTTCACGGTGCTATGAGTGGTGTGCAGTTCATGACGCTATGAGTGATGTGCAGTTCATGGTGCTATGAGTGATGTGCAGTTCATGGTGCTGTGAGTTATGTGCAGTTCATGGTGCTATGAGTGATGTGCAGTTTGTGGTGCTATGAGTGATGCGCAGTTTGTGGTGCTTTGAGTGGTGTGGTATGAATGGTGTGCAGTTCATGGTGCTATGAGTGGTGTGCAGTTCATGGTGCTATGAATGATGTGTAGTTTGTGGTGCTATGAGTGGTGTGCAGTTCATGGTGCTATGAGTGATATGCAGTTCATGGTGCTATGAGTGGTGTGCAGTTCATGGTGCTATGAGTGGTGTGCAGTTCATGGTGCTATGAATGATGTGTAGTTCGTGGTGCTATGAGTGGTGTGCAGTTCATGGTGCTATGAGTGGTGTGCAGTTCATGGTGCTATGAGTGGTGTGCAGTTCATGGTGCTATGAGTTATGTGCAGTTCATGGTGCTATGAGTGGTGTGCAGTTCATGGTGCTATGAGTGATGTGCAGTTCATGGTGCTATGAGTGGTGTGAAGTTCATGGTGCTATGAGTGATGTGCAGTTTGTGGTGCTATGAGTTGTGTGCAGTTCATGGTGCTATGAGTGATGTGCAGCTCATGTTGCTATGAGTGATGTGCAGTTCATGGTAATATGAGTGGTGTGTAGTTCATGGTACTATGAGTGATGTGCAGCTCATGTTGCTATGAGTGATGTGCAGTTCATGGTGCTATGAGTGGTGTGCAGTTCATGGTGCTATGAGTGGTGTGCAGTTCATGGTGCTATGAGTTATGTGCAGTTCATGGTGCTATGAGTGGTGTGCAGTTCATGGTTTTATGAGTGATGTGCAGTTCATGGTGCTATGAGTGGTGTGAAGATCATGGTGCTATGAGTGATGTGCAGTTCATGGTGCTATGAGTGATGTGTAGTTCATGGTGCTATGAGTGGTGTGAAGTTCATGGTGCTATGAGTGATGTGCAGTTTGTGGTGCTATGAGTTGTGTGCAGTTCATGGTGCTATGAGTGATGTGCAGCTCATGTTGCTATGAGTGATGTGCAGTTCATGGTAATATGAGTGGTGTGTAGTTCATGGTACTATGAGTGATGTGCAGCTCATGTTGCTATGAGTGATGTGCAGTTCATGGTGCTATGAGTGGTGTGCAGTTCATGGTGCTATGAGTGGTGTGCAGTTCATGGTGCTATGAGTTATGTGCAGTTCATGGTGCTATGAGTGGTGTGCAGTTCATGGTTTTATGAGTGATGTGCAGTTCATGGTGCTATGAGTGGTGTGAAGATCATGGTGCTATGAGTGATGTGCAGTTCATGGTGCTATGAGTGATGTGTAGTTCATGGTGCTATGAGTGGTGTGAAGTTCATGGTGCTATGAGTGATGTGTAGTTCATGGTGCTATGAGTGGTGTGAAGTTCATGGTGCTATGAGTGATGTGCAGTTTGTGGTGCTATGAGTTGTGTGCAGTTCATGGTGCTATGAGTGATGTGCAGCTCATGTTGCTATGAGTGATGTGCAGTTCATGGTAATATGAGTGGTGTGCAGTTCATGGTACTATGAGTGATATGCAGTTCATGGTGCTATGAGTGGTGTGCAGTTCATGGTGCTATGAGTGGTGTGCAGTTCATGGTGCTATGAGTGGTGTGCAGTTCATGGTGCTATGAGTGGTGTGCAGTTCATGGTGCTATGAGTGATGTACAGTTTGCAGTGCTATGAGTGGTGTGCAGTTCATGGTGCTATGAGTGGTGTGCAGTTCATGGTGCTATGAGTGGTGTGCAGTTCATGGTGTTGTGAGTGGTGTGCAGTTCATGGTGCTATGAGTGGTGTGCAGTTCATGGTGCTATAAGTGATGTGCAGTTCATGGTGCTATGAGCGGTGTGCAGTGCATGGTGCTATGAGTGGTGTGCAGTTCACGGTGCTATGAGTGGTGTGCAGTTCATGACGCTATGAGTGATGTGCAGTTCATGGTGCTATGAGTGATGTGCAGTTCATGGTGCTGTGAGTTATGTGCAGTTCATGGTGCTATGAGTGATGTGCAGTTTGTGGTGCTATGAGTGATGCGCAGTTTGTGGTGCTTTGAGTGGTGTGGTATGAATGGTGTGCAGTTCATGGTGCTATGAGTGGTGTGCAGTTCATGGTGCTATGAATGATGTGTAGTTTGTGGTGCTATGAGTGGTGTGCAGTTCATGGTGCTATGAGTGATATGCAGTTCATGGTGCTATGAGTGGTGTGCAGTTCATGGTGCTATGAGTGGTGTGCAGTTCATGGTGCTATGAATGATGTGTAGTTTGTGGTGCTATGAGTGGTGTGCAGTTCATGGTGCTATGAGTGGTGTGCAGTTCATGGTGCTATGAGTGGTGTGCAGTTCATGGTGCTATGAGTTATGTGCAGTTCATGGTGCTATGAGTGGTGTGCAGTTCATGGTGCTATGAGTGATGTGCAGTTCATGGTGCTATGAGTGGTGTGAAGTTCATGGTGCTATGAGTGATGTGCAGTTTGTGGTGCTATGAGTTGTGTGCAGTTCATGGTGCTATGAGTGATGTGCAGCTCATGTTGCTATGAGTGATGTGCAGTTCATGGTAATATGAGTGGTGTGTAGTTCATGGTACTATGAGTGATGTGCAGCTCATGTTGCTATGAGTGATGTGCAGTTCATGGTGCTATGAGTGGTGTGCAGTTCATGGTGCTATGAGTGGTGTGCAGTTCATGGTGCTATGAGTTATGTGCAGTTCATGGTGCTATGAGTGGTGTGCAGTTCATGGTTTTATGAGTGATGTGCAGTTCATGGTGCTATGAGTGGTGTGAAGATCATGGTGCTATGAGTGATGTGCAGTTCATGGTGCTATGAGTGATGTGTAGTTCATGGTGCTATGAGTGGTGTGAAGTTCATGGTGCTATGAGTGATGTGCAGTTTGTGGTGCTATGAGTTGTGTACAGTTCATTGTGCTATGAGTGATGTGCAGCTCATGTTGCTATGAGTGATGTGCAGTTCATGGTAATATGAGTGGTGTGCAGTTCATGGTACTATGAGTGATATGCAGTTCATGGTGCTATGAGTGGTGTGCAGTTCATGGTGCTATGAGTGGTGTGCAGTTCATGGTGATATGAGTGGTGTGCAGTTCATGGTGCTATGAGTGGTGTGCAGTTCATGGTGCTATGTGTGATGTACAGTTTGCAGTGCTATGAGTGGTGTGCAGTTCATGGTGCTATGAGTGGTGTGCAGTTCATGGTGCTATGAGTGGTGTGCAGTTCATGGTGTTGTGAGTGGTGTGCAGTTCATGGTGCTATGAGTGATGTGCAGTTCATGGTGCTATGAGTGATGTGCAGTTTGTGGTGCTATGAGTGTTGCGCAGTTTGTGGTGCTTTGAGTGGTGTGGTATGAATGGTGTGTAGTTCATGGTGCTATGAGTGGTGTGCAGTTCATGGTGCTATGAATGATGTGTAGTTTGTGGTGCTATGAGTGGTGTGCAGTTCAATGTGCTATGAGTGATATGCAGCTCATGGTGCTATGAGTGGTGTGCAGTTCATGGTGCTATGAGTGGTGTGCAGTTCATGGTGCTATGAGTTATGTGCAGTTCATGGTGCTATGAGTGGTGTGCAGTTCATGGTGCTATGAGTGATGTGCAGTTCATGGTGCTATGAGTGGTGTGAAGTTCATGGTGCTATGAGTGATGTGCAGTTTGTGGTGCTATGAGTTGTGTGCAGTTCATGGTGCTATGAGTGATGTGCAGCTCATGTTGCTATGAGTGATGTGCAGTTCATGGTAATAGGAGTGGTGTGCAGATCATGGTACTATGAGTGATATGCAGTTCATGGTGCTATGAGTGGTGTGCAGTTCATGGTGCTATGAGTGGTGTGCAGTTCATGGAGCTATGAGTGGTGTGCAGTTCATGGTGCTATGAGTGGTGTGCAGTTCATGGTGCTATGAGTGATGTACAGTTTGCAGTGCTATGAGTGGTGTGCAGTTCATGGTGCTATGAGTGGTGTGCAGTTCATGGTGCTATGAGTGGTGTGATGTTCATGGTGTTGTGAGTGGTGTGCAGTTCATGGTGCCATGAGTGGTGTGCAGTTCATGGTGCTATAAGTGATGTTTAGTTCATGGTGCTATGAGTGGTGTGCAGTTCATGGTGCTATGAGTGGTGTGCAGTTCATGGTGCTATGAGTGGTGTGCAGTTCATGATGCTATGAGTGATGTGCAGTTCATGGTGCTATGAGTGATGTGCAGTTCATGGTGCTGTGAGTGATGTGCAGTTCATGGTGCTATGAGTGATGTGCAGTTTGTGGTGCTATGAGTGATGCGCAGTTTGTGGTGCTTTGAGTGGTGTGGTATGAATGGTGTGCAGTTCATGGTGCTATGAGTGGTGTGCAGTTCATGGTAATATGAGTGGTGTGCAGTTCATGGTGTTATGAGTTATGTGCAGTTCATGGTGCTATGAGTGGTGTGCAGTTCATGGTGCTATGAGTGATATGCAGTTCATGGTGCTATGAGTGGTGTGCAGTTCATGGTGCTATGAGTGGTGTGCAGTTCATGGTGCTATGAGTGGTGTGCAGTTCATGGTGCTATGAGTGGTGTGCAGTTCATGGTGTTGTGAGTGGTGTGCAGTTCATGGTGCTATGAATGGTGTGCAGTTCATGGTGCTATAAGTGATGTGCAGTTCATGGTGCTATGAGTGGTGTGCAGTTCATGGTGCTATGAGTGGTGTGCAGTTCATGGTGCTATGAGTGGTGTGCAGTTCATGATGCTATGAGTGATGTGCAGTTCATGGTGCTATGAGTGATATGCAGTTCATCGTGCTGTGAGTGATGTGCAGTTCATGGTGCTATGAGTGATGTGCAGTTTGTGGTGCTATGAGTGATGCGCAGTTTGTGGTGCTTTGAGTGGTGTGGTATGAATGGTGTGCAGTTCATGGTGCTATGAGTGGTGTGCAGTTCATGGTGCTATGAATGATGTGTAGTTTGTGGTGCTATGAGTGGTGTGCACTTCATGGTGCTATGAGTGGTGTGCAGTTCATGGTGCTATGAGTGGTGTGCAGTTCATGGTACTATGAGTGATATGCAGTTCATGGTGCTATGAGTGGTGTGCAGTTCATGGTGCTATGAGTGGTGTGCAGTTCATGGTGCTATGAGTGGTGTGCAGTTCATGGTGCTATGAGTGGTGTGCAGTTCATGGTGCTATGAGTGATGTACAGTTTGCAGTGCTATGAGTGGTGTGCAGTTCATGGTGCTATGAGTGGTGTGCAGTTCATGGTGCTATGAGTGGTGTGCAGTTCATGGTGTTGTGAGTGGTGTGCAGTTCATGGTGCTATGAGTGATGTGCAGTTCATGGTGCTATGAGTGATGTGCAGTTTGTGGTGCTATGAGTGATGCGCAGTTTGTGGTGCTTTGAGTGGTGTGGTATGAATGGTGTGCAGTTCATGGTGCTATGAGTGGTGTGCAGTTCATGGTGCTATGAATGATGTGTAGTTTGTGGTGCTATGAGTGGTGTGCAGTTCATGGTGCTATGAGTGATATGCAGTTCATGGTGCTATGAGTGGTGTGCAGTTCATGGTGCTATGAGTGGTGTGCAGTTCATGGTGCTATGAGTTATGTGCAGTTCATGGTGCTATGAGTGGTGTGCAGTTCATGGTGCTATGAGTGATGTGCAGTTCATGGTGCTATGAGTGGTGTGAAGTTCATGGTGCTATGAGTGATGTGCAGTTTGTGGTGCTATGAGTTGTGTGCAGTTCATGGTGCTATGAGTGATGTGCAGCTCATGTTGCTATGAGTGATGTGCAGTTCATGGTAATAGGAGTGGTGTGCAGATCATGGTACTATGAGTGATATGCAGTTCATGGTGCTATGAGTGGTGTGCAGTTCATGGTGCTATGAGTGGTGTGCAGTTCATGGTGCTATGAGTGGTGTGCAGTTCATGGTGCTATGAGTGGTGTGCAGTTCATGGTGCTATGAGTGATGTACAGTTTGCAGTGCTATGAGTGGTGTGCAGTTCATGGTGCTATGAGTGGTGTGCAGTTCATGGTGCTATGAGTGGTGTGAAGTTCATGGTGTTGTGAGTGGTGTGCAGTTCATGGTGCTATGAGTGGTGTGCAGTTCATGGTGCTATAAGTGATGTTTAGTTCATGGTGCTATGAGTGGTGTGCAGTTCATGGTGCTATGAGTGGTGTGCAGTTCATGGTGCTATGAGTGGTGTGCAGTTCATGATGCTATGAGTGATGTGCAGTTCATGGTGCTATGAGTGATGTGCAGTTCATGGTGCTGTGAGTGATGTGCAGTTCATGGTGCTATGAGTGATGTGCAGTTTGTGGTGCTATGAGTGATGCGCAGTTTGTGGTGCTTTGAGTGGTGTGGTATGAATGGTGTGCTGTTCATGGTGCTATGAGTGGTGTGCAGTTCATGGTGCTATGAATGATGTGTAGTTTGTGGTGCTATGAGTGGTGTGCAGTTCATGGTGCTATGAGTGGTGTGCAGTTCATGGTGCTATGAGTGGTGTGCAGTTCATGGTAATATGAGTGGTGTGCAGTTCATGGTGCTATGAGTGATATGCAGTTCATGGTGCTATGAGTGGTGTGCAGTTAATGGTGCTATGAGTGGTGTGCAGTTTATGGTGCTATGAGTGGTGTGCAGTTCATGGTGCTATGAGTGGTGTCCAGTTCATGGTGTTGTGAGTGGTGTGCAATTCATGGTGCTATGAATGGTGTGCAGTTCATGGTGCTATAAGTGATGTGCAGTTCATGGTGCTATGAGTGGTGTGCAGTTCATGGTGCTATGAGTGATGTGCAGTTCATGGTGCTGTGAGTGATGTGCAGTTCATGGTGCTATGAGTGATGTGCAGTTTGTGGTGCTATGAGTGATGCGCAGTTTGTGGTGCATTGAGTGGTGTGGTATGAATGGTGTGCAGTTCATGGTGCTATGAGTGGTGTGCAGTTCATGGTGCTATGAATGATGTGTAGTTTGTGGTGCTATGAGTGGTGTGCAGTTCATGGTGCTATGAGTGGTGTGCAGTTCATGGTGCTATGAGTGGTGTGCAGTTCATGGTGCTATGAGTTATGTGCAGTTCATGGTGCTATGAGTGGTGTGCAGTTCATGGTGCTATGAGTGATGTGCAGTTCATGGTGCTATGAGTGGTGTGAAGTTCATGGTGCTATGAGTGATGTGCAGTTTGTGGCGCTATGAGTTGTGTGCAGCTCAAGTTGCTATGAGTGATGTGCAGTTCATGGTAATATGAGTGGTGTGCAGTTCATGGTGCTATGAGTGATGTGCAGCTCATGTTGCTATGAGTGGTGTGCAGTTCATGGTGCTATGAGTGGTGTGCAGTTCATGGTGCTATGAGTGGTGTGCAGTTCATGGTGCTATGAGTTATGTGCAGTTCATGGTGCTATGAGTGGTGTGCAGTTCATGGTTTTATGAGTGATGTGCAGTTCATGGTGCTATGAGTGGTGTGAAGTTCATGGTGCTATGAGTGATGTGCAGTTCATGGTGCTATGAGTGATGTGTAGTTCATGGTGCTATGAGTGGTGTGAACTTCATGGTGCTATGAGTGATGTGCAGTTTGTGGTGCTATGAGTTGTGTGCAGTTCATGGTGCTATGAGTGATGTGCAGCTCATGTTGCTATGAGTGATGTGCAGTTCATGGTAATATGAGTGGTGTGCAGTTCATGGTACTATGAGTGATATGCAGTTCATGGTGCTATGAGTGATGTGCAGTTTGTGGTGCTATGAGTGGTGTGCAGTTCATGATGCTATGAGTGATGTGCAGTTCATGGTAATATGAGTGGTGTGCAGTTCATGGTACTATGAGTGATATGCAGTTCATGGTGCTGTGAGTGGTGTGCAGTTCATGGTGCTATGAGTGGTGTGCAGTTCATGGTGCTATGAGTGGTGTGCAGTTCATGGTGCTATGAGTGGTGTGCAGTTCATGGTGCTATGAGTGATGTACAGTTTGCAGTGCTATGAGTGGTGTGCAGTTCATGGTGCTATGAGTGGTGTGCAGTTCATGGTGCTATGAGTGGTGTGCAGTTCATGGTGTTGTGAGTGGTGTGCAGTTCATGGTGCTATTAGTTCATGGTGCTATGAGTGATGTGCAGTTTGTGGTGCTATGAGTGATGCGCAGTTTGTGGTGCTTTGAGTGGTGTGGTATAAATGGTGTGCAGTTCATGGTGCTATGAGTGGTGTTCAGTTCATGGTGCTATGAATGATGTGTAGTTTGTGGTGCTATGAGTGGTGTGCAGTTCATGGTGCTATGAGTGATATGCAGTTCATGGTGCTATGAGTGGTGTGCAGTTCATGGTGCTGTGAGTGATGTGCAGTTCATGGTGCTATGAGTGATGTGCAGTTTGTGGTGCTATGAGTGATGCGCAGTTTGTGGTGCTTTGAGTGGTTTGGTATGAATGGTGTGCAGTTCATGGTGCTATGAATGATGTGTAGTTTGTGGTGCTATGAGTGGTGTGCAGTTTGTGGTGCTATGAGTGGTGTGCAGTTCATGGTGCTATGAGTGGTGTGCAGTTCTTGGTAATATGAGTGGTGTGCAGTTCATTGTGCTATGAGTTATGTGCAGTTCATGGTGCTATGAGTGGTGTGCAGTTCATGGTGCTATGAGTGATATGCAGTTCATGTTGCTATGAGTGGTGTGCAGTTCATGGTGCTATGAGTGGTGTGCAGTTCATGGTGCTATGAGTGGTGTGCAGTTCATGGTGCTATGAGTGGTGTGCAGTTCATGGTTTGTGAGTGGTGTGCAGTTCATGGTGCTATGAATGGTGTGCAGTTCATGGTGCTATAAGTGATGTGCAGTTCATGGTGCTATGAGTGGTGTGCAGTTCATGGTGCTATGAGTGGTGTGCAGTTCATGGTGCTATGAGTGGTGTGCAGTTCATGATGCTATGAGTGATGTGCAGTTCATGGTGCTATGAGTGATGTGCAGTTCTTGGTGCTGTGAGTGATGTGCAGTTCATGGTGCTATGAGTGATGTGCAGTTTGTGGTGCTATGAGTGATGCGCAGTTTGTGGTGCATTGAGTGGTGTGGTATGAATGGTGTGCAGTTCATGGTGCTATGAGTGGTGTGCAGTTCATGGTGCTGTGAATGATATGTAGTTTGTGGTGCTATGAGTGGTGTGCAGTTCATGGTGCTATGAGTGGTGTGCAGTTCATGGTGCTATGAGTCGTGTGCAGTTCATGGTGCTATGAGTTATGTGCAGTTCATGGTGCTATGAGTGGTGTGCAGTTCATGGCGCTATGAGTGATGTGCAGTTCATGGTGCTATGAGTGGTGTGAAGTTCATAGTGCTATGAGTGATGTGCAGTTTGTGGCGCTATGAGTTGTGTGCAGTTCATGGTGCTATGAGTGATGTGCAGCTCAAGTTGCTATGAGTGATGTGCAGTTCATGGTAATATGAGTGGTGTGCAGTTCATGGTTTTATGAGTGATGTGCAGTTCATGGTGCTATGAGTGGTGTGAAGTTCATGGTGCTATGAGTGATGTGCAGTTCATGGTGCTATGAGTGATGTGTAGTTCATGGTGCTATGAGTGGTGTGAAGTTCATGGTACTATGAGTGATATGCAGTTCATGGTGCTATGAGTGGTGTGAAGTTCATGGTGCTATTAATGATGTGTAATTTGTGGTGCTGTGAGTGGTGTGCAGTTCATGGTGCTATGAGTGATGTGCAGTTTGAGGTTCTATGAGTGATGTGCAGTTCATGTTGCTATGAGTGGTGTGAAGTTCATGGTGCTGTCAGTGATATGCAGTTCATGGTGCTATGAGCGATATGCAGTTCATGGTGCTATGAGTGGTGTGCAGTTCATGGTGCTATGAGTGATATGCAGTTCATGGTGCTATGAGTGATGTACAGTTTGCAGTGCTATGAGTGGTGTGCAGTTCATGGTGCTATGAGTGGTGTGATGTTCATGGTGTTGTGAGTGGTGTGCAGTTCATGGTGCCATGAGTGGTGTGCAGTTCATGGCGCTATGAGTGATGTGCAGTTCATGGTGCTATGAGTGGTGTGGAGTTCATGGTGCTATGAGTGATGTGCAGTTCATGGTGCTATGAGTGATGTGCAGTTCATGGTGCTGTGAGTGGTCTGCAGTTCATGGTGCTATGAGTGGTGTGCAGTTCATGGTGCTATAAGTGATGTGCAGTTCATGGTGCTATGAGTAGTGTGAAGTTCATGGTGCTATGAGTGATGTGCAGTTTGTGGTGCTTTGAGTGGTGTGGTATGAGTGGTGTGCAGATCATGGTGCTATGAGTGATGTGCAGCTCATGTTGCTATGAGTGATGTGCAGTTCATGGTAATATGAGTGGTGTGCAGTTCATGGTACTATGCGTGATGTGCAGTTCATGGTGCTTTGAGTGATGTGCAGTTCGTGGTAATATGAGTGGTGTGCAGTTCATGGTGTTATGAGCGATATGCAGTTCATGGTGCTATGAGTGGTGTGCAGTTCATGGTGCTATGAGTGATATGCAGTTCATGGTGCTATGAGTGGTGTGCAGTTCATGGTGCTATGAGTTGTGTGCAGTTCATGGTGCTATGAGTGGTGTGCAGTTCATGGTGCTATGAGTGGTGTGCAGTTCATGGTGTTGTGAGTGGTGTGCAGTTCATGGTGCTATGAATGGTGTGCAGTTCATGGTGCTATAAGTGATGTGCAGTTCATGGTGCTATGAGTGGTGTGCAGTTCATGGTGCTATGAGTGGTGTGCAGTTCATGGTGCTATGAGTGGTGTGCAGTTCATGATGCTATGAGTGATGTGCAGTTCATGGTGCTATGAGTGATGTGCAGTTCATCGTGCTGTGAGTGATGTGCAGTTCATGGTGCTATGAGTGATGTGCAGTTTGTGGTGCTATGAGTGATGCGCAGTTTGTGGTGCTTTGAGTGGTGTGGTATGAATGGTGTGCAGTTCATGGTGCTATGAGTGATGTGCAGTTCATGGTGCTATGAGTGGTGTGCAGTTCATGGTGCTATGAGTGGTGTGCAGTTCATGGTGCTATGAGTTATGTGCAGTTCATGGTGCTATGAGTGGTGTGCAGTTCATGGTTTTATGAGTGATGTGCAGTTCATGGTGCTATGAGTGGTGTGAAGATCATGGTGCTATGAGTGATGTGCAGTTCATGGTGCTATGAGTGATGTGTAGTTCATGGTGCTATGAGTGGTGTGAAGTTCATGGTGCTATGAGTGATGTGTAGTTCATGGTGCTATGAGTGGTGTGAAGTTCATGGTGCTATGAGTGATGTGCAGTTTGTGGTGCTATGAGTTGTGTGCAGTTCATGGTGCTATGAGTGATGTGCAGCTCATGTTGCTATGAGTGATGTGCAGTTCATGGTAATATGAGTGGTGTGCAGTTCATGGTACTATGAGTGATATGCAGTTCATGGTGCTATGAGTGGTGTGCAGTTCATGGTGCTATGAGTGGTGTGCAGTTCATGGTGCTATGAGTGGTGTGCAGTTCATGGTGCTATGAGTGGTGTGCAGTTCATGGTGCTATGAGTGATGTACAGTTTGCAGTGCTATGAGTGGTGTGCAGTTCATGGTGCTGTGAGTGATGTGCAGTTCATGGTGCTATGAGTGGTGTGCAGTTTGTGGTGCTATGAGTGATGCGCAGTTTGTGGTGCATTGAGTGGTTTGGTATGAATGGTGTGCAGTTCATGGTGCTATGAGTGGTGTGCAGTTCATGGTGCTATGAAGGATGTGTTGTTTGTGGTGCTATGAGTGGTGTGCAGTTCATGGTGCTATGAGTGGTGTGCAGTTCATGGTGCTATGAGTGGTGTGCAGTTCATGGTGCTGTGAGTGATGTGCAGTTCATGGTGCTATGAGTGATGTGCAGTTCATGGTGCTATGAGTGGTGTGCAGTCATGTTGGTATGAGTGATGTGCAGTTCATGGTGCTATGAGTGATGTGCAGTTCATGGTGCTATGAGTGGTGTGGTATGAATGTTGTGCAGTTCATGGTGCTATGAGTGGTGTGCAGTTCATGGTGCTATGAATGATGTGTAGTTTGTGGTGCTATGAGTGGTGTGCAGTTCATGGTGCTATGAGTGGTGTGCAGTTTATGGTGCTATGAGTGGTGTGCAGTTCATGGTGCTATGAGTTATGTGCAGTTCATGGTGCTATGAGTGATGTGCAGTTCATGGTGCTATGAGTGATGTGCAGTTCATGGTGCTATGAGTGGTGTGCAATCATGTTGGTATGAGTGGTGTGCAGTTCATGGTGTTGTGAGTGGTGTGCAGTTCATGGTAATATGAGTGGTATGCAGTTCATGGTGTTATGAGTGGAGTGCAGTTCATGGTGCTATGAGTGCTGTGCAGTTCATGGTGCTATGAGTGATGTGCAGTTTGTGGTTCTATGAGTGATGTGCAGTTCATGGTGCTATGAGTGGTGTGCAGTTCATGGTGCGATGAGTGGTGTGCAGTTCATGGTAATATGAATGGTGTGCAGTTCATGGTGCTATGAGTTTTGTGCAGTTCTTGGTGCTGTGAGCGGTGTGCAGTTCATGGTGCTATGAGTGGTGTGCAGTTCATGGTGCTATAAGTGATGTGCAGTTCATGGTGCTATGAGTGGTGTGAAGTTCATGGTGCTATGAGTGATGTGCAGTTTGTGGTGCTATGAGTGGTGTGCAGTTCATGGTGCTATGAGTGATGTGCAGTTCATGGTGCTAGGAGTGATGTGCAGTTCATGGTGCTATCAGTGATGTGCAGTTCATGGTGCTATGAGTGGTGTGCAGTCATGGTGCTATGAGTGATGTGCAGTTTGTGGTGCTATGAGTGGTGTGCATTTCATGGTGATATGAGTG
This sequence comes from Lampris incognitus, assembly GCF_029633865.1. Lineage (NCBI taxonomy): Eukaryota > Metazoa > Chordata > Actinopteri > Lampriformes > Lampridae > Lampris > Lampris incognitus. The sequence continues at coordinate 68,956,257 of NC_079211.1, read as the reverse complement.
TTGTGCAGTTCATGGTAATATGACTGGCGTGCAGTTCATGGTGCTATGAGTGATGTGCAGTTCATGGTGTTATGAGTGGTGTGCAGTTCATAGTGCTATGAGTGATGTGCAGTTAATGGTGCTATGAGTGGTGTGCAGTTCATGGTACTATGAGTGATGTGCAGTTTGTAGTGCTATGAGTGGTGTGCAGTGCTATGAGTGGTGTGCAGTTCATGGTGCTATGAGTTGTGTGCAGTTCATGGTGCTATGAGTGGTGTGCAGTTCATGGTGCTATGAGTGGTGTGAAGTTCATGGTGCTATGAGTGGTCTGCAGTTCATGGTAATATGAGTGGTGTGCAGTTCATGGTGTTATGGGTGGAGTGCAGTTCATGGTGCTATGAGTGCTGTGCAGTTCATGGTGCTATGAGTGATGTGCAGTTCGTGGTGCTATGAGTGATGTGCAGTTTGTGGTGCTATGAGTGATGCGCAGTTTGTGGTGCTATGAGTGGTGTGGTATGAATGGTGTGCAGTTCATGGTGATATGAGTGGTGTGCAGTTCATGGTGCTATGAATGATGTGTAGTTTGTGGTGCTATGAGTGGTGTGCAGTTCATGGTGCTATGAGTGATGTGCAGTTCATGGCGCTATGAGTGATGTGCAGTTCATGGTGCTATTAGTGGTGTGCAGTTCATGGTGCTATGAGTGGTGTGAAGTTCATGGTGCTATGAGTGATGTGCATTTTGTGGTGCTATGAGTTGTGTGCAGTTCATGGTGCTATGAGTGTTGTGCAGCTCATGTTGCTATGAGTGATGTGCAGTTCATGGTAATATGAGTGGTGTGCAGTTCATGGTACTATGAGTGATATGCAGTTCATGGTGCTATGAGTGGTGTGCAGTTCATGGTGCTATGAGTGGTGTGCAGTTCCTGGTGCTATGAGTGGTGTGCAGTTCATGGTGCTATGAGTGGTGTGCAGTTCATGGTGCTATGAGTGATGTAAAATTTGCAGTGCTATGAGTGATGTGCAGTTCATGGTGCTATGAGTGATGTGCAGTTTGTGGTGCTATGAGTGGTGTGCAGTTCATGGTGCTATGAGTGATATGCAGTTCATGGTGCTAGGAGTGATGTGCAGTTCATGGTGCTATCAGTGATGTGCAGTTCATGGTGCTAGGAGTGGTGTGCAGTCATGGTGCTATGAGTGATGTGCAGTTTGTGGTGCTATGAGTGGTGTGCAGTTCATGGTGATATGAGTGTTGTGCAGTTCATGGTAATATGACTGGCGTGCAGTTAATGGTGCTATGAGTTATGTGCAGTTCATTGTGCTATGAGTGGTGTGCAGTTCATAGTGCTCTGAATGATGTGCAGTTAATGGTGTTATGAGTGGTGTGCAGTTCATGGTACTATGAGTGATGTGCAGCTTGTAGTGCTATGAGTGGTGTGCAGTGCTATGAGTGGTGTACAGTTCATGGTGCTATGAGTTGTGTGCAGTTCATGGTGATATGAGTGGTGTGCAGTTTAAGGTGCTATCAGTGATGTGCAGTTTGTGGTGCTATGAGTGGTGTGCAGTTCATGGTGTTATGAGTGGTGTGCAGTTTATGGTGCTATGAGGGATGTGCAGTTCATGATGCTATGAGTGATGTGCAGTTCATGGTGCTATGAGTGATGTGCAGTTCATGGTGCTATAAGTGATGTGCAGTTCATGGTGCTATGAGTGATGTGCAGTTTGTGGTGCTATGAGTGATGCGCACTTTGTGGTGCTATGAGTGCCGTGGTATGAATGGTGTGCAGTTCATGGTGCTATGAGTGGTGTGCAGTTCATGGTGCTATGAATGATGTGTAGTTTGTGGTGCTATGAGTGGTGTGCAGTTCATGGTGCTATGAGTGGTGTGCAGTTCATGGTGCTATAAGTGATGTTTAGTTCATGGTGCTATGAGTGGTGTGCAGTTCATGGTGCTATGAGTGGTGTGCAGTTCATGGTGCTATGAGTGGTGTGCAGTTCATGATGCTATGAGTGATGTGCAGTTCATGGTGCTATGAGTGATGTGCAGTTCATGGTGCTGTGAGTGATGTGCAGTTCATGGTGCTATGAGTGATGTGCAGTTTGTGGTGCTATGAGTGATGCGCAGTTTGTGGTGCTTTGAGTGGTGTGGTATGAATGGTGTGCTGTTCATGGTGCTATGAGTGGTGTGCAGTTCATGGTGCTATGAATGATGTGTTGTTTGTGGTGCTATGAGTGGTGTGCAGTTCAGGGTGCTATGAGTGGTGTGCAGTTCATGGTGCTATGAGTGGTGTGCAGTTCATGGTAATATGAGTGGTGTGCAGTTCATGGTGCTATGAGTTATGTGCAGTTCATGGTGCTATGAGTGGTGTGCAGTTCATGGTGCTATGAGTGATATGCAGTTCATGGTGCTATGAGTGGTGTGCAGTTCATGGTGCTATGAGTGGTGTGCAGTTCATGGTGCTATGAGTGGTGTGCAGTTCATGGTGCTATGAGTGGTGTGCAGTTCATGGTGTTGTGAGTGGTGTGCAGTTCATGGTGCTATGAATGGTGTGCAGTTCATGGTGCTATAAGTGATGTGCAGTTCATGGTGCTATGAGTGGTGTGCAGTTCATGGTGCTATGAGTGGTGTGCAGTTCATGGTGCTATGAGTGGTGTGCAGTTCATGATGCTATGAGTGATGTGCAGTTCATGGTGATATGAGTGATGTGCAGTTCATCGTGCTGTGAGTGATGTGCAGTTCATGGTGCTATGAGTGATGTGCAGTTTGTGGTGCTATGAGTGATGCGCAGTTTGTGGTGCTTTGAGTGGTGTGGTATGAATGGTGTGCAGTTCATGGTGCTATGAGTGGTGTGCAGTTCATGGTGCTATGAATGATGTGTAGTTTGTGGTGCTATGAGTGGTGTGCACTTCATGGTGCTATGAGTGGTGTGCAGTTCATGGTGCTATGAGTGGTGTGCAGTTCATGGTACAATGAGTTATGTGTAGTTCATGGTGCTATGAGTGGTGTGCAGTTCATGGTGCTATGAGTGATGTGCAGTTCGTGGTGCTATGAGTGGTGTGCAGTTTGTGGTGCTATGAGTTGTGTGCAGTTCATGGTGCTATGAGTGGTGTGCAGTTCATGGTGCTATGAGTGATGTGCAGTTCATGGTAATATGAGTGGTGTGCAGTTCATGGTACTATAAGTGATATGCAGTTCATGGTGCTATAAGTGATGTGCAGTTCATGGTGCTATAAGTGATGTGCAGTTCATGGTGCTATGAGTGGTGTGCAGTTCATGGTGCTATGAGTGGTGTGCAGTTCATGGTGTTGTGAGTGGTGTGCAGTTCATGGTGCTATGAGTGATGTGCAGTTTGTGGTTCTATGAGTGATGTGCAGTTCATGGTGCTATGAGTGGTGTGCAGTTCATGGTGCTATGAGTGGTGTGCAGTTCATGGTGCTATGAGTGGTGTGCAGTTCATGATGCTATGAGTGATGTGCAGTTCATGGTGCTATGAGTGATGTGCAGTTCATGGTGCTGTGAGTGATGTGCAGTTCATGGTGCTATGAGTGATGTGCAGTTTGTGGTGCTATGAGTGATGCGCAGTTTGTGGTGCTTTGAGTGGTGTGGTATGAATGGTGTGCAGTTCATGGTGCTATGAGTGGTGTGCAGTTCATGGTGCTATGAGTTATGTGCAGTTCATGGTGCTATGAGTGATGTGCAGTTTGTGGTGCTATGAGTGATGCGCAGTTTGTGGTGCTTTGAGTGGTGTGGTATGAATGGTGTGCAGTTCATGGTGCTATGAGTGGTGTGCAGTTCATGGTGCTATGAATGATGTGTAGTTTGTGGTGCTATGAGTGGTGTGCAGTTCATGGTGCTATGAGTGGTGTGCAGTTCATGGTGCTATGAGTGGTGTGCAGTTCATGGTGCTATGAGTTATGTGCAGTTCATGGTGCTATGAGTGGTGTGCAGTTCATGGTGCTATGAGTGATGTGCAGTTCATGGTGCTATGAGTGGTGTGAAGTTCATGGTGCTATGAGTGATGTGCAGTTTGTGGTGCTATGAGTTGTGTGCAGTTCATGGTGCTATGAGTGATGTGCAGCTCATGTTGCTATGAGTGATGTGCAGTTCATGGTAATATGAGTGGTGTGCAGTTCATGGTACTATGAGTGATGTGCAGCTCATGTTGCTATGAGTGATGTGCAGTTCATGGTGCTTTGAGTGGTGTGCAGTTCATGGTGCTATGAGTGGTGTGCAGTTCATGGTGCTATGAGTTATGTGCAGTTCATGGTGCTATGAGTGGTGTGCAGTTCATGGTTTTATGAGTGATGTGCAGTTCATGGTGCTATGAGTGGTGTGAAGTTCATGGTGCTATGAGTGATTTGCAGTTCATGGTGCTATGAGTGATGTGTAGTTCAAGGTGCTATGAGTGGTGTGAAGTTCATGGTGCTATGAGTGATGTGCAGTTTGTGGTGCTATGAGTTGTGTGCAGTTCATGGTGCTATGAGTGATATGCAGCTCATGTTGCTATGAGTGATGTGCAGTTCATGGTAATATGAGTGGTGTGCAGTTCATGGTACTATGAGTGATATGCAGTTCATGGTGCTATGAGTGGTGTGCAGTTCATGGTGCTATGAGTGGTGTGCAGTTCATGGTGCTATGAGTGGTGTGCAGTTCATGGTGCTATGAGTGGTGTGCAGTTCATGGTGCTATGAGTGATGTACAGTTTGCAGTGCTATGAGTGGTGTGCAGTTCATGGTGCTATGAGTGGTGTGCAGTTCATGGTGCTATGAGTGGTGTGCAGTTCATGGTGTTGTGAGTGGTGTGCAGTTCATGGTGCTATGAGTGATGTGCAGTTCATGGTGCTATGAGTGATGTGCAGTTTGTGGTGCTATGAGTGATGCGCAGTTTGTGGTGCTTTGAGTGGTGTGGTATGAATGGTGTGCAGTTCATGGTGCTATGAGTGGTGTGCAGTTCATGGTGCTATGAATGATGTGTAGTTTGTGGTGCTATGAGTGGTGTGCAGTTCATGGTGCTATGAGTGATATGCAGTTCATGGTGCTATGAGTGGTGTGCAGTTCATGGTGCTGTGAGTGATGTGCAGTTCATGGTGCTATGAGTGATGTGCAGTTTGTGGTGCTATGAGTGATGCGCAGTTTGTGGTGCTTTGAGTGGTGTGGTATGAATGGTGTGCAGTTCATGGTGCTATGAATGATGTGTAGTTTGTGGTGCTATGAGTGGTGTGCAGTTTGTGGTGCTATGAGTTGTGTGCAGTTCATGGTGCTATGAGTGATGTGCAGCTCATGTTGCTATGAGTGATGTGCAGTTCATGGTAATATGAGTGGTGTGCAGTTCATGGTACTATGAGTGATATGCAGTTCATGGTGCTATGAGTGGTGTGCAGTTCATGGTGCTATGAGTGGTGTGCAGTTCATGGTGCTATGAGTGGTGTGCAGTTCATGGTGCTATGAGTGGTGTGCAGTTCATGGTGCTATGAGTGATGTACAGTTTGCAGTGCTATGAGTGGTGTGCAGTTCATGGTGCTATGAGTGGTGTGCAGTTCATGGTGCTATGAGTGGTGTGCAGTTCATGGTGTTGTGAGTGGTGTGCAGTTCATGGTGCTATGAGTGGTGTGCAGTTCATGGTGCTATAAGTGATGTGCAGTTCATGGTGCTATGAGTGGTGTGCAGTGCATGGTGCTATGAGTGGTGTGCAGTTCACGGTGCTATGAGTGGTGTGCAGTTCATGACGCTATGAGTGATGTGCAGTTCATGGTGCTATGAGTGATGTGCAGTTCATGGTGCTGTGAGTGATGTGCAGTTCATGGTGCTATGAGTGATGTGCAGTTTGTGGTGCTATGAGTGATGCGCAGTTTGTGGTGCTTTGAGTGGTGTGGTATGAATGGTGTGCAGTTCATGGTGCTATGAGTGGTGTGCAGTTCATGGTGCTATGAATGATGTATAGTTTGTGGTGCTATGAGTGGTGTGCAGTTCATGGTGCTATGAGTGATATGCAGTTCATGGTGCTATGAGTGGTGTGCAGTTCATGGTGCTATGAGTGGTGTGCAGTTCATGGTGCTATGAGTGATGTGCAGTTCATGGTGCTATGAGTGGTGTGAAGTTCATGGTGCTATGAGTGATGTGCAGTTTGTGGTGCTATGAGTTGTGTGCAGTTCATGGTGCTATGAGTGATGTGCAGCTCATGTTGCTATGAGTGATGTGCAGTTCATGGTAATATGAGTGGTGTGCAGTTCATGGTACTATGAGTGATGTGCAGCTCATGTTGCTATGAGTGATGTGCAGTTCATGGTGCTTTGAGTGGTGTGCAGTTCATGGTGCTATGAGTGGTGTGCAGTTCATGGTGCTATGAGTTATGTGCAGTTCATGGTGCTATGAGTGGTGTGCAGTTCATGGTTTTATGAGTGATGTGCAGTTCATGGTGCTATGAGTGGTGTGAAGTTCATGGTGCTATGAGTGATTTGCAGTTCATGGTGCTATGAGTGATGTGTAGTTCAAGGTGCTATGAGTGGTGTGAAGTTCATGGTGCTATGAGTGATGTGCAGTTTGTGGTGCTATGAGTTGTGTGCAGTTCATGGTGCTATGAGTGATATGCAGCTCATGTTGCTATGAGTGATGTGCAGTTCATGGTAATATGAGTGGTGTGCAGTTCATGGTACTATGAGTGATATGCAGTTCATGGTGCTATGAGTGGTGTGCAGTTCATGGTGCTATGAGTGGTGTGCAGTTCATGGTGCTATGAGTGGTGTGCAGTTCATGGTGCTATGAGTGGTGTGCAGTTCATGGTGCTATGAGTGATGTACAGTTTGCAGTGCTATGAGTGGTGTGCAGTTCATGGTGCTATGAGTGGTGTGCAGTTCATGGTGCTATGAGTGGTGTGCAGTTCATGGTGTTGTGAGTGGTGTGCAGTTCATGGTGCTATGAGTGATGTGCAGTTCATGGTGCTATGAGTGATGTGCAGTTTGTGGTGCTATGAGTGATGCGCAGTTTGTGGTGCTTTGAGTGGTGTGGTATGAATGGTGTGCAGTTCATGGTGCTATGAGTGGTGTGCAGTTCATGGTGCTATGAATGATGTGTAGTTTGTGGTGCTATGAGTGGTGTGCAGTTCATGGTGCTATGAGTGATATGCAGTTCATGGTGCTATGAGTGGTGTGCAGTTCATGGTGCTGTGAGTGATGTGCAGTTCATGGTGCTATGAGTGATGTGCAGTTTGTGGTGCTATGAGTGATGCGCAGTTTGTGGTGCTTTGAGTGGTGTGGTATGAATGGTGTGCAGTTCATGGTGCTATGAATGATGTGTAGTTTGTGGTGCTATGAGTGGTGTGCAGTTTGTGGTGCTATGAGTTGTGTGCAGTTCATGGTGCTATGAGTGATGTGCAGCTCATGTTGCTATGAGTGATGTGCAGTTCATGGTAATATGAGTGGTGTGCAGTTCATGGTACTATGAGTGATATGCAGTTCATGGTGCTATGAGTGGTGTGCAGTTCATGGTGCTATGAGTGGTGTGCAGTTCATGGTGCTATGAGTGGTGTGCAGTTCATGGTGCTATGAGTGGTGTGCAGTTCATGGTGCTATGAGTGATGTACAGTTTGCAGTGCTATGAGTGGTGTGCAGTTCATGGTGCTATGAGTGGTGTGCAGTTCATGGTGCTATGAGTGGTGTGCAGTTCATGGTGTTGTGAGTGGTGTGCAGTTCATGGTGCTATGAGTGGTGTGCAGTTCATGGTGCTATAAGTGATGTGCAGTTCATGGTGCTATGAGTGGTGTGCAGTGCATGGTGCTATGAGTGGTGTGCAGTTCACGGTGCTATGAGTGGTGTGCAGTTCATGACGCTATGAGTGATGTGCAGTTCATGGTGCTATGAGTGATGTGCAGTTCATGGTGCTGTGAGTGATGTGCAGTTCATGGTGCTATGAGTGATGTGCAGTTTGTGGTGCTATGAGTGATGTGCAGTTTGTGGTGCTATGAGTGATGCGCAGTTTGTGGTGCTTTGAGTGGTGTGGTATGAATGGTGTGCAGTTCATGGTGCTATGAGTGGTGTGCAGTTCATGGTGCTATGAATGATGTATAGTTTGTGGTGCTATGAGTGGTGTGCAGTTCATGGTGCTATGAGTGATATGCAGTTCATGGTGCTATGAGTGGTGTGCAGTTCATGGTGCTATGAGTGGTGTGCAGTTCATGGTGCTATGAGTGGTGTGCAGTTCATGGTGCTATGAGTGGTGTGCAGTTCATGGTGCTATGAGTGATGTACAGTTTGCAGTGCTATGAGTGGTGTGCAGTTCATGGTGCTATGAGTGGTGTGCAGTTCATGGTGCTATGAGTGGTGTGCAGTTCATGGTGTTGTGAGTGGTGTGCAGTTCATGGTGCTATGAGTGGTGTGCAGTTCATGGTGCTATAAGTGATGTGCAGTTCATGGTGCTATGAGTGGTGTGCAGTTCATGGTGCTATGAGTGGTGTGCAGTTCATGGTGCTATGAGTGGTGTGCAGTTCATGATGCTATGAGTGATGTGCAGTTCATGGTGCTATGAGTGATGTGCAGTTCATGGTGCTGTGAGTGATGTGCAGTTCATGGTGCTATGAGTGTTGTGCAGTTTGTGGTGCTATGAGTGATGCGCAGTTTGTGGTGCTTTGAGTGGTGTGGTATGAATGGTGTGCAGTTCATGGTGCTATGAGTGGTGTGCAGTTCATGGTGCTATGAATGATGTGTAGTTTGTGGTGCTATGAGTGGTGTGCAGTTCATGGTGCTATGAGTGGTGTGCAGTTCATGGTGCTATGAGTGGTGTGCAGTTCATGGTGCTATGAGTTATGTGCAGTTCATGGTGCTATGAGTGGTGTGCAGTTCATGGTGCTATGAGTGATGTGCAGTTCATGGTGCTATGAGTGGTGTGAAGTTCATGGTGCTATGAGTGATGTGCAGTTTGTGGTGCTATGAGTTGTGTGCAGTTCATGGTGCTATGAGTGATGTGCAGCTCATGTTGCTATGAGTGATGTGCAGTTCATGGTAATATGAGTGGTGTGCAGTTCATGGTACTATGAGTGATGTGCAGCTCATGTTGCTATGAGTGATGTGCAGTTCATGGTGCTTTGAGTGGTGTGCAGTTCATGGTGCTATGAGTGGTGTGCAGTTCATGGTGCTATGAGTTATGTGCAGTTCATGGTGCTATGAGTGGTGTGCAGTTCATGGTTTTATGAGTGATGTGCAGTTCATGGTGCTATGAGTGGTGTGAAGTTAATGGTGCTATGAGTGATGTGCAGTTCATGGCGCTATGAGTGATGTGTAGTTCATGGTGCTATGAGTGGTGTGAAGTTCATGGTGCTATGAGTGATGTGCAGTTTGTGGTGCTATGAGTTGTGTGCAGTTCATGGTGCTATGAGTGATATGCAGCTCATGTTGCTATGAGTGATGTGCAGTTCATGGTAATATGAGTGGTGTGCAGTTCATGGTACTATGAGTGATATGCAGTTCATGGTGCTATGAGTGATGTGCAGTTCATGGTGCTATGAGTGGTGTGCAGTTCATGGTGCTATGAGTGGTGTGCAGTTCATGGTGCTATGAGTTATGTGCAGTTCATGGTGCTATGAGTGATGTACAGTTTGCAGTGCTATGAGTGGTGTGCAGTTCATGGTGCTATGAGTGGTGTGCAGTTCATGGTGCTATGAGTGGTGTGCAGTTCATGGTGTTGTGAGTGATGTGCAGTTCATGGTGCTATGAGTGGTGTGAAGTTCATGGTGCTATGAGTGATGTGCAGTTTGTGGTGCTATGAGTGATGCGCAGTTTGTGGTGCTTTGAGTGGTGTGGTATGAATGGTGTGCAGTTCATGGTGCTATGAGTGGTGTGCAGTTCATGGTGCTATGAATGATGTGTAGTTTGTGGTGCTATGAGTGGTGTGCAGTTTGCAGTGCTATGAGTGGTGTATAGTTTGTGGTGCTATGAGTGGTGTGCAGTTCATGGTGCTATGAGTGATATGCAGTTCATGGTGCTATGAGTGGTGTGCAGTTCATGGTGTTGTGAGTGGTGTGCAGTTCATGGTGCTATGAGTGGTGTGCAGTTCATGGTTCTGTGAGTGATGTGCAGTTCATGGTGCTATGAGTGATGTGCAGTTTGCAGTGCTATGAGTGGTGTGCAGTTCATGGTGCTATGAGTGGTGTGCAGTTCATGGTGCTATGAGTGGTGTGCAGTTCATGGTGTTGTGAGTGGTGTGCAGTTCATGGTGCTATGAGTGGTGTGCAGTTCATGGTGCTGTGAGTGATGTGCAGTTCATGGTGCTATGAGTGGTGTGCAGTTCATGGTGCTATGAGTGGTGTGCAGTTCATGGTGCTATGAGTGGTGTGCAGTTCATGACGCTATGAGTGATGTGCAGTTCATGGTGCTATGAGTGATGTGCAGTTCATGGTGCTGTGAGTGATGTGCAGTTCATGGTGCTATGAGTGATGTGCAGTTTGTGGTGCTATGAGTGATGCGCAGTTTGTGGTGCTTTGAGTGGTGTGGTATGAATGGTGTGCAGTTCATGGTGCTATGAGTGGTGTGCAGTTCATGGTGCTATGAATGATGTATAGTTTGTGGTGCTATGAGTGGTGTGCAGTTCATGGTGCTATGAGTGATATGCAGTTCATGGTGCTATGAGTGGTGTGCAGTTCATGGTGCTATGAGTGGTGTGCAGTTCATGGTGCTATGAGTGGTGTGCAGTTCATGGTGCTATGAGTGGTGTGCAGTTCATGGTGCTATGAGTGATGTACAGTTTGCAGTGCTATGAGTGGTGTGCAGTTCATGGTGCTATGAGTGGTGTGCAGTTCATGGTGCTATGAGTGGTGTGCAGTTCATGGTGTTGTGAGTGGTGTGCAGTTCATGGTGCTATGAGTGGTGTGCAGTTCATGGTGCTATAAGTGATGTGCAGTTCATGGTGCTATGAGTGGTGTGCAGTTCATGGTGCTATGAGTGGTGTGCAGTTCATGGTGCTATGAGTGGTGTGCAGTTCATGATGCTATGAGTGATGTGCAGTTCATGGTGCTATGAGTGATGTGCAGTTCATGGTGCTGTGAGTGATGTGCAGTTCATGGTGCTATGAGTGTTGTGCAGTTTGTGGAGCTATGAGTGATGCGCAGTTTGTGGTGCTTTGAGTGGTGTGGTATGAATGGTGTGCAGTTCATGGTGCTATGAGTGGTGTGCAGTTCATGGTGCTATGAATGATGTGTAGTTTGTGGTGCTATGAGTGGTGTGCAGTTCATGGTGCTATGAGTGGTGTGCAGTTCATGGTGCTATGAGTGGTGTGCAGTTCATGGTGCTATGAGTTATGTGCAGTTCATGGTGCTATGAGTGGTGTGCAGTTCATGGTGCTATGAGTGATGTGCAGTTCATGGTGCTATGAGTGGTGTGAAGTTCATGGTGCTATGAGTGATGTGCAGTTTGTGGTGCTATGAGTTGTGTGCAGTTCATGGTGCTATGAGTGATGTGCAGCTCATGTTGCTATGAGTGATGTGCAGTTCATGGTAATATGAGTGGTGTGCAGTTCATGGTACTATGAGTGATGTGCAGCTCATGTTGCTATGAGTGATGTGCAGTTCATGGTGCTTTGAGTGGTGTGCAGTTCATGGTGCTATGAGTGGTGTGCAGTTCATGGTGCTATGAGTTATGTGCAGTTCATGGTGCTATGAGTGGTGTGCAGTTCATGGTTTTATGAGTGATGTGCAGTTCATGGTGCTATGAGTGGTGTGAAGTTCATGGTGCTATGAGTGATGTGCAGTTCATGGTGCTATGAGTGATGTGTAGTTCATGGTGCTATGAGTGGTGTGAAGTTCATGGTGCTATGAGTGATGTGCAGTTTGTGGTGCTATGAGTTGTGTGCAGTTCATGGTGCTATGAGTGGTGTGCAGTTCATGGTTTTATGAGTGATGTGCAGTTCATGGTGCTATGAGTGGTGTGAAGTTCATGGTGCTATGAGTGATTTGCAGTTCATGGTGCTATGAGTGATGTGTAGTTCAAGGTGCTATGAGTGGTGTGAAGTTCATGGTGCTATGAGTGATGTGCAGTTTGTGGTGCTATGAGTTGTGTGCAGTTCATGGTGCTATGAGTGATATGCAGCTCATGTTGCTATGAGTGATGTGCAGTTCATGGTAATATGAGTGGTGTGCAGTTCATGGTACTATGAGTGATATGCAGTTCATGGTGCTATGAGTGGTGTGCAGTTCATGGTGTTATGAGTGGTGTGCAGTTCATGGTGCTATGAGTGGTGTGCAGTTCATGGTGCTATGAGTGGTGTGCAGTTCATGGTGCTATGAGTGATGTACAGTTTGCAGTGCTATGAGTGGTGTGCAGTTCATGGTGCTATGAGTGGTGTGCAGTTCATGGTGCTATGAGTGGTGTGCAGTTCATGGTGTTGTGAGTGGTGTGCAGTTCATGGTGCTATGAGTGATGTGCAGTTCATGGTGCTATGAGTGATGTGCAGTTTGTGGTGCTATGAGTGATGCGCAGTTTGTGGTGCTTTGAGTGGTGTGGTATGAATGGTGTGCAGTTCATGGTGCTATGAGTGGTGTGCAGTTCATGGTGCTATGAATGATGTGTAGTTTGTGGTGCTATGAGTGGTGTGCAGTTCATGGTGCTATGAGTGATATGCAGTTCATGGTGCTATGAGTGGTGTGCAGTTCATGGTGCTGTGAGTGATGTGCAGTTCATGGTGCTATGAGTGATGTGCAGTTTGTGGTGCTATGAGTGATGCGCAGTTTGTGGTGCTTTGAGTGGTGTGGTATGAATGGTGTGCAGTTCATGGTGCTATGAATGATGTGTAGTTTGTGGTGCTATGAGTGGTGTGCAGTTTGTGGTGCTATGAGTTGTGTGCAGTTCATGGTGCTATGAGTGATGTGCAGCTCATGTTGCTATGAGTGATGTGCAGTTCATGGTAATATGAGTGGTGTGCAGTTCATGGTACTATGAGTGATATGCAGTTCATGGTGCTTTGAGTGGTGTGCAGTTCATGGTGCTATGAGTGGTGTGCAGTTCATGGTGCTATGAGTGATGTGCAGTTCATGGTGCTATGAGTGGTGTGCAGTTCATGGTGCTATGAGTGATGTACAGTTTGCAGTGCTATGAGTGGTGTGCAGTTCATGGTGCTATGAGTGGTGTGCAGTTCATGGTGCTATGAGTGGTGTGCAGTTCATGGTGTTGTGAGTGGTGTGCAGTTTGTGGTGCTATGAGTGGTGTGCAGTTCATGGTGCTATAAGTGATGTGCAGTTCATGGTGCTATGAGTGGTGTGCAGTGCATGGTGCTATGAGTGGTGTGCAGTTCACGGTGCTATGAGTGGTGTGCAGTTCATGGTGCTATGAGTGATGTGCAGTTCCTGGTGCTATGAGTGATGTGCAGTTCATGGTGCTGTGAGTGATGTGCAGTTCATGGTGCTATGAGTGATGTGCAGTTTGTGGTGCTATGAGTGATGCGCAGTTTGTGGTGCTTTGAGTGGTGTGGTATGAATGGTGTGCAGTTCATGGTGCTATGAGTGGTGTGCAGTTCATGGTGCTATGAATGATGTATAGTTTGTGGTGCTATGAGTGGTGTGCAGTTCATGGTGCTATGAGTGATATGCAGTTCATGGTGCTATGAGTGGTGTGCAGTTCATGGTGCTATGAGTGGTGTGCAGTTCATGGTGCTATGAGTGGTGTGCAGTTCATGGTGCTATGAGTGGTGTGCAGTTCATGGTGCTATGAGTGATGTACAGTTTGCAGTGCTATGAGTGGTGTGCAGTTCATGGTGCTATGAGTGGTGTGCAGTTCATGGTGCTATGAGTGGTGTGCAGTTCATGGTGTTGTGAGTGGTGTGCAGTTCATGGTGCTATGAGTGGTGTGCAGTTCATGGTGCTATAAGTGATGTGCAGTTCATGGTGCTATGAGTGGTGTGCAGTTCATGGTGCTATGAGTGGTGTGCAGTTCATGGTGCTATGAGTGGTGTGCAGTTCATGATGCTATGAGTGATGTGCAGTTCATGGTGCTATGAGTGATGTGCAGTTCATGGTGCTGTGAGTGATGTGCAGTTCATGGTGCTATGAGTGTTGTGCAGTTTGTGGTGCTATGAGTGATGCGCAGTTTGTGGTGCTTTGAGTGGTGTGGTATGAATGGTGTGCAGTTCATGGTGCTATGAGTGGTGTGCAGTTCATGGTGCTATGAATGATGTGTAGTTTGTGGTGCTATGAGTGGTGTGCAGTTCATGGTGCTATGAGTGGTGTGCAGTTCATGGTGCTATGAGTGGTGTGCAGTTCATGGTGCTATGAGTTATGTGCAGTTCATGGTGCTATGAGTGGTGTGCAGTTCATGGTGCTATGAGTGATGTGCAGTTCATGGTGCTAGGAGTGGTGTGAAGTTCATGGTGCTATGAGTGATGTGCAGTTTGTGGTGCTATGAGTTGTGTGCAGTTCATGGTGCTATGAGTGATGTGCAGCTCATGTTGCTATGAGTGATGTGCAGTTCATGGTAATATGAGTGGTGTGCAGTTCATGGTACTATGAGTGATGTGCAGCTCATGTTGCTATGAGTGATGTGCAGTTCATGGTGCTTTGAGTGGTGTGCAGTTCATGGTGCTATGAGTGGTGTGCAGTTCATGGTGCTATGAGTTATGTGCAGTTCATGGTGCTATGAGTGGTGTGCAGTTCATGGTTTTATGAGTGATGTGCAGTTCATGGTGCTATGAGTGGTGTGAAGTTCATGGTGCTATGAGTGATGTGCAGTTCATGGTGCTATGAGTGATGTGTAGTTCATGGTGCTATGAGTGGTGTGAAGTTCATGGTGCTATGAGTGATGTGCAGTTTGTGGTGCTATGAGTTGTGTGCAGTTCATGGTGCTATGAGTGATATGCAGCTCATGTTGCTATGAGTGATGTGCAGTTCATGGTAATATGAGTGGTGTGCAGTTCATGGTACTATGAGTGATATGCAGTTCATGGTGCTATGAGTGGTGTGCAGTTCATGGTGCTATGAGTGGTGTGCAGTTCATGGTGCTATGAGTGGTGTGCAGTTCATGGTGCTATGAGTGGTGTGCAGTTCATGGTGCTATGAGTGATGTACAGTTTGCAGTGCTATGAGTGGTGTGCAGTTCATGGTGCTATGAGTGGTGTGCAGTTCATGGTGCTATGAGTGGTGTGCAGTTCATGGTGTTGTGAGTGGTGTGCAGTTCATGGTGCTATGAGTGATGTGCAGTTCATGGTGCTATGAGTGATGTGCAGTTTGTGGTGCTATGAGTGATGCGCAGTTTGTGGTGCTTTGAGTGGTGTGGTATGAATGGTGTGCAGTTCATGGTGCTATGAGTGGTGTGCAGTTCATGGTGCTATGAGTGATGTGCAGTTCATGGTGCTATGAGTGGTGTGAAGTTCATGGTGCTATGAGTGATGTGCAGTTTGTGGTGCTATGAGTTGTGTGCAGTTCATGGTGCTATGAGTGATGTGCAGCTCATGTTGCTATGAGTGATGTGCAGTTCATGGTAATATGAGTGGTGTGCAGTTCATGGTACTATGAGTGATGTGCAGCTCATGTTGCTATGAGTGATGTGCAGTTCATGGTGCTTTGAGTGGTGTGCAGTTCATGGTGCTATGAGTGGTGTGCAGTTCATGGTGCTATGAGTTATGTGCAGTTCATGGTGCTATGAGTGGTGTGCAGTTCATGGTTTTATGAGTGATGTGCAGTTCATGGTGCTATGAGTGGTGTGAAGTTCATGGTGCTATGAGTGATGTGCAGTTCATGGTGCTATGAGTGATGTGTAGTTCATGGTGCTATGAGTGGTGTGAAGTTCATGGTGCTATGAGTGATGTGCAGTTTGTGGTGCTATGAGTTGTGTGCAGTTCATGGTGCTATGAGTGATATGCAGCTCATGTTGCTATGAGTGATGTGCAGTTCATGGTAATATGAGTGGTGTGCAGTTCATGGTACTATGAGTGATATGCAGTTCATGGTGCTATGAGTGGTGTGCAGTTCATGGTGCTATGAGTGGTGTGCAGTTCATGGTGCTATGAGTGGTGTGCAGTTCATGGTGCTATGAGTGGTGTGCAGTTCATGGTGCTATGAGTGATGTACAGTTTGCAGTGCTATGAGTGGTGTGCAGTTCATGTTGCTATGAGTGATGTGCAGTTCATGGTGCTATGAGTGGTGTGCAGTTCATGGTGTTGTGAGTGGTGTGCAGTTCATGGTGCTATGAGTGATGTGCAGTTCATGGTGCTATGAGTGATGTGCAGTTTGTGGTGCTATGAGTGATGCGCAGTTTGTGGTGCTTTGAGTGGTGTGGTATGAATGGTGTGCAGTTCATGGTGCTATGAGTGGTGTGCAGTTCATGGTGCTATGAATGATGTGTAGTTTGTGGTGCTATGAGTGGTGTGCAGTTCATGGTGCTATGAGTGATATGCAGTTCATGGTGCTATGAGTGGTGTGCAGTTCATGGTGCTGTGAGTGATGTGCAGTTCATGGTGCTATGAGTGATGTGCAGTTTGTGGTGCTATGAGTGATGCGCAGTTTGTGGTGCTTTGAGTGGTGTGGTATGAATGGTGTGCAGTTCATGGTGCTATGAATGATGTGTAGTTTGTGGTGCTATGAGTGGTGTGCAGTTTGTGGTGCTATGAGTGGTGTGCAGTTCATGGTGCTATGAGTGATATGCAGTTCATGTTGCTATGAGTGGTGTGCAGTTCATGGTGCTATGAGTGGTGTGCAGTTCATGGTGCTATGAGTGGTGTGCAGTTCATGGTGCTATGAGTGGTGTGCAGTTCATGGTGTTGTGAGTGGTGTGCAGTTCATGGTGCTATGAATGGTGTGCAGTTCATGGTGCTATAAGTGATGTGCAGTTCATGGTGCTATGAGTGGTGTGCAGTTCATGGTGCTATGAGTGGTGTGCAGTTCATGGTGCTATGAGTGGTGTGCAGTTCATGATGCTATGAGTGATGTGCAGTTCATGGTGCTATGAGTGATGTGCAGTTCATGGTGCTGTGAGTGATGTGCAGTTCATGGTGCTATGAGTGATGTGCAGTTTGTGGTGCTATGAGTGATGCGCAGTTTGTGGTGCATTGAGTGGTGTGGTATGAATGGTGTGCAGTTCATGGTGCTATGAGTGGTGTGCAGTTCATGGTGCTATGAATGATGTGTAGTTTGTGGTGCTATGAGTGGTGTGCAGTTCATGGTGCTATGAGTGGTGTGCAGTTCATGGTGCTATGAGTCGTGTGCAGTTCATGGTGCTATGAGTTATGTGCAGTTCATGGTGCTATGAGTGGTGTGCAGTTCATGGTGCTATGAGTGGTGTGCAGTTCATGGTGCTATGAGTGGTGTGCAGTTCATGATGCTATGAGTGATGTGCAGTTCATGGTGCTATGAGTGATGTGCAGTTCATGGTGCTGTGAGTGATGTGCAGTTCATGGTGCTATGAGTGATGTGCAGTTCATGGTGCTATGAGTGATGTGCAGTTCATGGTGCTATGAGTGGTGTGCAGTCATGTTGGTATGAGTGGTGTGCAGTTTGTGGTGCTATGAGTGATGCGCAGTTTGTGGTGCTTTGAGTGGTGTGGTATGAATGGTGTGCAGTTCATGGTGCTATGAGTGGTGTGCAGTTCATGGTGCTATGAATGATGTGTAGTTTGTGGTGCTATGAGTGGTGTGCAGTTCATGGTGCTATGAGTGGTGTGCAGTTCATGGTGCTATGAGTGGTGTGCAGTTCATGGTGCTGTGAGTGATGTGCAGTTCATGGTGCTATGAGTGATGTGCAGTTCATGGTGGTATGAGTGGTGTGCAGTCATGTTGGTATGAGTGATGTGCAGTTCATGGTGCTATGAGTTATGTGGAGTTCATGGTGCTATGAGTGATGTGCAGTTCATGGTGCTATGAGTGATGTGCAGTTCATGGTGCTATGAGTGGTGTGCAGTCATATTGGTATGAGTGGTGTGCAGTTCATGGTGTTGTGAGTGGTGTGCAGTTAATGGTAATATGAGTGGTATGCAGTTCATGGTGTTATGAGTGGAGTGCAGTTCATGGTGCTATGAGTGCTGTGCAGTTCATGGTGCTATGAGTGATGTGCAGTTTGTGGTTCTATGAGTGATGAGCAGTTCATGGTGCTATGAGTGGTGTGCAGTTCATGGTGCGATGAGTGGTGTGCAGTTCATGGTAATATGAATGGTGTGCAGTTCATGGTGCTATGAGTTTTGTGTAGTTCTTGGTGCTTTGAGTGGTTTGCAGTTCTTGGTGCTATGAGTGGTGTGCAGTTCATGGTGCTATAAGTGATGTGCAGTTCATGGTGCTATGAGTGGTGTGAAGTTCATGGTGCTATGAGTGATGTGCAGTTTGTGGTGCTATGAGTGGTGTGCAGTTCATGGTGCTATGAGTGATGTGCAGTTCATGGTGCTAGGAGTGATGTGCAGTTCATGGTGCTATCAGTGATGTACAGTTCATGGTGCTATGAGTGGTGTGCAGTCATGGTGCTATGAGTGATGTGCAGTTTGTGGTGCTATGAGTGGTGTGCAGTTCATGGTGATATGAGTGTTGTGCAGTTCATGGTAATATGACTGGCGTGCAGTTCATGGTACTATGAGTGATGTGCAGTTCATGGTGCTATGAGTGGTGTGCAGTTCAAAGTGCTATGAGTGATGTGCAGTTAATGGTGTAATGAGTGGTGTGCAGTTCATGGTACTATGAGTGATGTGCAGTTTGTAGTGCTATGAGTGGTGTGCAGTGCTATGAGTGGTGTACAGTTCATGGTGCTATGAGTTATATGCAGTTCATGGTGATATGAGTGGTGTGCAGTTTAAGGTGCTATGAGTGATGTGCAGTTCATGATGCTATGAGGGATGTGCAGTTCATGATGCTATGAGTGATGTGCAGTTCATGGTGCTATGAGTGATGTGCAGTTCATGGTGCTATGAGTGATGTGCAGTTTGTGGTGCTATGAGTGATGCGCAGTTTGTGGTGCTATGAGTGGTGTGGTATGAATGGTGTGCAGTTCATGGTGCTATGAGTGGTGTGAAGTTCATGGTGATATGAATGATGTGTAGTTTGTGGTGCTATGAGTGGTGTGCAGTTCATGGTGCTATGAGTGATGTGCAGTTCATGGCGCTATGAGTGATGTGCAGTTCATGGTGCTATTAGTGGTGTGCAGTTCATGGTGCTATGAGTTATGTGCAGTTCATGGTGCTATGAGTGGTGTGCAGTTCATGGTGCTATGAGTGATGTGCAGTTCATGGTGCTATGAGTGATGTGTAGTTCATGGTGCTATGAGTGGTGTGAATTTCATGGTGCTATGAGTGATGTGCAGTTTGTGGTGCTATGAGTTGTGTGCAGTTCATGGTGCTATGAGTGATGTGCAGCTCATGTTGCTATGAGTGATGTGCAGATCATGGTAATATGAGTGGTGTGCAGTTCATGGTACTATGAGTGATATGCAGTTCATGGTGCTATGAGTGGTGTGCAGTTCATGGTGCTATGAGTGGTGTGCAGTTCATGGTGCTATGAGTGGTGTGCAGTTCATGGTGCTATGAGTGGTGTGCAGTTCATGGTGCTATGAGTGATGTACAGTTTGCAGTGCTATGAGTGGTGTGCAGTTCATGGTGCTATGAGTGGTGTGCAGTTCATGGTGCTATGAGTGGTGTGCAGTTCATGGTGCTATGAGCGGTGTGCAGTTCATGGTGTTTTGAGTGGTGTGCAGTTCATGGTGCTATGAGTGGTGTGCAGTTCATGGTGCTGTGAGTGATGTGCAGTTCATGGTGCTATGAGTGATGTGCAGTTTGTGGTGCTATGAGTGATGCGCAGTTTGTGGTGCTTTGAGTGGTGTGGTATGAATGGTGTGCAGTACATGGTGCTATGAATGATGTGTAGTTTGTGGTGCTATGAGTGGTGTGCAGTTCATGGTGCTATGAGTGGTGTGCAGTTCATGGTGCTATGAGTGGTGTGCAGTTCATGGTAATATGAGTGGTGTGCAGTTCATTGTGCTATGAGTTATGTGCAGTTCATGGTGCTATGAGTGGTGTGCAGTTCATGGTGCTATGAGTGATATGCAGTTCATGTTGCTATGAGTGGTGTGCAGTTCATGGTGCTATGAGTGGTGTGCAGTTCATGGCGCTATGAGTGGTGTGCAGTTCATGGTGCTATGAGTGGTGTGCAGTTCATGGTGTTGTGAGTGGTGTGCAGTTCATGGTGCTATGAATGGTGTGTAGTTTGTGGTGCTATGAGTGGTGTGCAGTTCATGGTGCTATGAGTGGTGTGCAGTTCATGGTGCTATGAGTGGTGTGCAGTTCATGGTGCTATGAGTGGTGTGCAGTTCATGGTGCTATGAGTGATGTGCAGTTTGTAGTGCTATGAGTGGTGTGCAGTGCTATGAGTGGTGTACAGTTCATGGTGCTATGAGTTATATGCAGTTCATGGTGATATGAGTGGTGTGCAGTTAAGGTGCTATGAGTGATGTGCAGTTTGTGGTGCTATGAGTGGTGTGCAGTTCATGGTGCTATGAGTGGTGTGCAGTTCATGGTGCTATGAGGGATGTGCAGTTCATGATGCTATGAGTGATGTGCAGTTCATGGTAATATGAGTGATGTGCAGTTCATGGTGCTATGAGTGATGTGCAGTTTGTGGTGCTATGAGTGATGCGCAGTTTGTGGTGCTATGAGTGGTGTGGTATGAATGGTGTGCAGTTCATGGTGCTATGAATGATGTGTAGTTTGTGGTGCTATGAGTGGTGTGCAGTTCATGGTGCTATGAGTGGTGTGCAGTTCATGGTGCTATGAGTGGTGTGCAGTTAATGGTAATATGAGTGGTGTGCAGTTCATGGTGCTATGAGTTATGTGCAGTTCATGGTGCTATGAGTGGTGTGCAGTTCATGATGCTATGAGTGGTGTGCAGTTCATGGTGCTATGAATGATGTGTAGTTTGTGGTGCTATGAGTGGTGTGCAGTTCATGGTGCTATGAGTGATGTGCAGTTCATGGCGCTATGAGTGATGTGCAGTTCATGGTGGTATTAGTGGTGTGCAGTTTGTGGTGCTTTGAGTGGTGTGGTATGAATGGTGTGCAGTTCATGGTGCTATGAATGATGTGTAGTTTGTGGTGCTATGAGTGGTGTGCAGTTCATGGTGCTATGAGTGGTGTGCAGTTCATGGTGCTATGAGTGGTGTGCAGTTAATGGTAATATGAGTGGTGTGCAGTTCATGGTGCTATGAGTTATGTGCAGTTCATGGTGCTATGAGTGGTGTGCAGTTCATGGTGCTATGAGTGATATGCAGTTCATGTTGCTATGAGTGGTGTGCAGTTCATGGTGCTATGAGTGGTGTGCAGTTCATGGTGCTATGAGTGGTGTGCAGTTCATGGTGCTATGAGTGGTGTGCAGTTCATGGTGTTGTGAGTGGTGTGCAGTTCATGGTGCTATGAGTGGTGTGCAGTTCATGGTGCTATGAGTGGTGTGCAGTTCATGGTGCTGTGAGTGATGTGCAGTTCATGGTGCTATGAGTGATGTGCAGTTCATGGTGCTATAAGTGATGTGCAGTTCATGGTGCTATGAGTGGTGTGCAGTTCATGGTGCTATGAGTGGTGTGCAGTTCATGGTGCTATGAGTGGTGTGCAGTTCATGGTGTTGTGAGTGGTGTGCAGTTCATGGTGCTATGAGTGGTGTGCAGTTCATGGTGCTGTGAGTGATGTGCAGTTCATGGTGCTATGAGTGATGTGCAGTTTGTGGTGCTATGAGTGATGCGCAGTTTGTGGTGCTTTGAGTGGTGTGGTATGAATGGTGTGCAGTTCATGGTGCTATGAATGATGTGTAGTTTGTGGTGCTATGAGTGGTGTGCAGTTCATGGTGCTATGAGTGGTGTGCGGTTCATGGTGCTATGAGTGATGTGCAGTTCATGGTGCTATGAGTGATGTGCAGTTTGTGGTGCTATACGTGATGCGCAGTTTGTGGTGCTATAAGTGGTGTGCTATGAGTGGTGTGCAGTTCATGGTGCTATGAGTGGTGTGCAGTTCATGGTGTTGTGAGTGGTGTGCAGTTCATGGTGCTATGAGTGGTGTGCAGTTCATGGTGCTATAAGTGATGTGCAGTTCATGGTGCTATGAGTGGTGTGCAGTTCATGGTGCTATGAGTGGTGTGCAGTTCATGGTGCTATGAGTGGTGTGCAGTTCATGATGCTATGAGTGATGTGCAGTTCATGGTGCTATGAGTGATGTGCAGTTCATGGTACTGTGAGTGATGTGCAGTTCATGGTGCTATGAGTTATGTGCAGTTTGTGGTGCTATGAGTGATGCGCAGTTTGTGGTGCTTTGAGTGGTGTGCAGTTCATGGTGCTATGAGTGGTGTGCAGTTCATGGTGCTATGAGTGTTGTGCAGTTCATGGTGCTATGAGTGGTGTGCAGTTTATGGTGCTATGAGTGATATGCAGTTCATGGTGCTAGGAGTGATGTGCAGTTCATGGTGCTATCAGTGATGTGCAGTTCATGGTGCTATGAGTGGTGTGCAATTCATGGTGCTATGAGTGATGTGCAGTTTGTGGTGCTATGAGTGGTGTGCAGTTCATGGTGCTATGAGTGTTGTGCAGTTCATGGTAATATGACTGGCGTGCAGTTCATGGTGCTATGAGTTATGTGCAGTTCATGGTGCTATGAGTGGTGTGCAGTTCATGGTGCTATGAGTGCTGTGCAGTTAATGGTGCTATGAGTGGTGTGCAGTGCATGGTACTATGAGTGATGTGCAGTTTGTAGTGCTATGAGTGGTGTGCAGTGCTATGAGTGGTGTACAGTTCATGGTGCTATGAGTGGTGTGCAGTTCATGGTGCTATGAGTGATGTGCAGTTCATGGTGCTATGAGTGATGTGCAGTTTGTGGTGCTATGAGTGGTGTGCAGTTCATGGTGCTATTAGTGGTGTGCAGTTCATGGTGCTATGAGTGGTGTGCAGTTCATGGTGCTATGAGGGATGTGCAGTTCATGATGCTATGAGTGATGTGCAGTTCATGGTGCTATGAGTGATGTGCAGTTCATGGTGCTATGAGTGATGTGCAGTTCATGGTGCTATGAGTGATGTGCAGTTTGTGGTGCTATGAGTGATGCGCAGTTTGTGGTGCTATGAGTGGCGTGGTATGAATGGTGTGCAGTTCATGGTGCTATGAGTGGTGTGCAGTTCATGGTGCTATGAATGATGTGTAGTTTGTGGTGCTATGAGTGGTGTGCAGTTCATGGTGCTATGAGTGATGTGCAGTTCATGGTGCTATGAGTGATGTGCAGTTCATGGTGCTATTAGTGGTGTGGAGTTCATGGTGCTATGAGTGATGTGCAGTTCATGGTGCTATGAGTGGTGTGCAGTTCATGGTAATATGAGTGGTGTGCAGTTCATGGTGCTATGAGTTATGTGCAGTTCATGGTGCTGTGAGTGGTGTGCAGTTCATGGTGCTATGAGTGGTGTGCAGTTCATGGTGCTATAAGTGATGTGCAGTTCATGGTGCTATGAGTGGTGAGCAGTTCATGGTGCTATGAGTGGTGTGCAGTTCATGGTGCTATGAGTGATGTGCAGTTCATGGTGCTCTGAGGGATGTGCAGTTCATGATGCTATGAGTGATGTGCAGTTCATGGTGCTACGAGTGATGTGCAGTTCATGGTGCTGTGAGCGATGTGCAGTTAATGGTGCTATGAGTGATGTGCAGTTTGTGGTGCTATGAGTGATGCGCAGTTTGTGGTGCTATGAGTGGTGTGGTATGACTGGTGTGCAGTTCATGGTGCTATGAGTGGTGTGCAGTTCATGGTGCTATGAATGATGTGTAGTTTGTGGTGCTATGAGTGGTGTGCAGTTCATGGTGCTATGAGTTATGTGCAGTTGATGGCGCTATGAGTGATGTGCAGTTCATGGTGCTATGAGTGGTGTGGAGTTCATGGTGCTATGAGTGATGTGCAGTTCATGGTGCTATGAGTGATGTGCAGTTCATGTTGCTATGAGTGATGTGCAGTTCATGGTGCTATGAGTGGTGTGCAGTTCATGGTAATATGAGCGATGTGCAGTTTGTGGTTCTATGAGTGATGTGCAGTTCATGGTTCCATGAGTGGTGTGCAGTTCATGGTGCTATGAGTGATGTGCAGTTCATGGTGCTGTGAGTGGTGTGCAGTTCATGGTGCTATAAGTGATATGCAGTTCATGGTGCTATGAGTGGTCTGCAGTTCATGGTAATATGAGTGGTATGCAGTTCATGGTGTTATGAGTGGAGTGCAGTTCATGGTGCTATGAGTGCTGTGCAGTTCATGGTGCTATAAGTGATGTGCAGTTCATGGTGCTATGAGTGGTGTGAAGTTCATGGTGCTATGAGTGATGTGCAGTTTGTGGTGCTATGAGTGGTGTGCAGTTCATGGTGCTATGAGTGATGTGCAGCTCATGTTGCTATGAGTGATGTGCAGTTCATGGTAATATGAGTGGTGTGCAGTTCATGGTACTATGAGTGATGTGCAGTCCATGGTGCTATGAGTGATGTGCAGTTCGTGATGCTATGAATGGTGTGCAGTTCATGGTGCTATGAGTGATGTGCAGTTCATGGTGCTATGAGTGCTGTGCAGTTCATGGTGCTGTGAGTGGTGTGCAGTTCATGGTGCTATTAGTGGTGTGGAGTTCATGGTGCTATGAGTGATGTGCAGTTCATGGTGCTGTTAGTGGTGTGCAGTTCATGGTGCTATGAGTGGTGTGCAGTTCATGGTGCTATAAGTGATGTGCAGTTCATGGTGCTATGAGTGGTGTGCAGTTCATGGTGCTATGAGTGGTGTGCAGTTCATGGTGCTATGAGTGGTGTGCAGTTCATGGTGCTCTGAGGGATGTGCAGTTCATGATGCTATGAGTGATGTGCAGTTCATGGTGCTATGAGTGATGTGCAGTTCATGGTGCTGTGAGTGATGTGCAGTTCATGGTGCTATGAGTGGTGTGCAGTTCATGGTGCTATGAGTGATGTGCAGTTCATGGTGCTATGAGTGGTGTGCAGTTCATGGTGCTATGAGTGGTGTGCAGTTCATGGTGTTGTGAGTGGTGTGCAGTTCATGGTGCTATGTGTGGTGTGCAGTTCATGGTGCTATAAGTGATGTGCAGTTCATGGTGCTATGAGTGGTCTGCAGTTCATGGTAATATGAGTGGTGTGTAGTTCATGGTGTTATGAGTGGAGTGCAGTTCATGGTGCTATGAGTGCTGTGCAGTTCATGGTGCTATGAGTGATGTGCAGTTTGTGGTTCTATGAGTGATGTGCAGTTCATGGTTCCATGAGTGGTGTGCAGTTCATGGTGCTATGAGTGATGTGCAGTTCATGGTGCTGTGAGTGGTGTGCAGTTCATGGTGCTATAAGTGATATGCAGTTCATGGTGCTATGAGTGGTCTGCAGTTCATGGTAATATGAGTGGTATGCAGTTCATGGTGTTATGAGTGGAGTGCAGTTCATGGTGCTATGAGTGCTGTGCATTTCATGGTGCTATAAGTGATGTGCAGTTCATGGTGCTATGAGTGGTGTGAAGTTTATGGTGCTATGAGTGATGTGCAGTTTGTGGTGCTATGAGTGGTGTGCAGTTCATGGTGCTATGAGTGATGTGGAGCTCATGTTGCTATGAGTGATGTGCAGTTCATGGTAATATGAGTGGTGTGCAGTTCATGGTACTATGAGTGATGTGCAGTCCATGGTGCTATGAGTGATGTGCAGTTCGTGGTGCTATGAATGGTGTGCAGTTCATGGTGCTATGAGTGATGTGCAGTTCATGGTGCTATGAGTGCTGTGCAGTTCATGGTGCTGTGAGTGGTGTGCAGTTCATGGTGCTATGAGTGGTGTGCAGTTCATGGTGCTATAAGTGATGTGCAGTTCATGGTGCTATGAGTAGTCTGCAGTTCATGGTAATATGAGTGGTGTGCAGTTCATGGTGTTATGAGTGGAGTGCAGTTCATGGTGCTATGAGTGCTGTGCAGTTCATGGTGCTATGAGTGATGTGCAGTTTGTGGTTCTATGAGTGATGTGCAATTCATGGTGCTATGAGTGGTGTGCAGTTCATGGTGCGATGAGTGGTGTGCAGTTCATGGTGCTATGAGTGGTGTGCAGTTCATGGTGCTATGAGTGATGTTTATTTTGTAGTGCTATGAGTGGTGTGCAGTGCTATGAGTGGTGTGCAGTTCATGGTGCTATGAGTGCTGTGCAGTTCATGGTGCTATGAGTGATGTGCAGTTTGTGGTTCTATGAGTGATGTGCAGTTCATGGTTCCATGAGTGGTGTGCAGTTCATGGTGCTATGAGTGATGTGCAGTTCATGGTGCTGTGAGTGGTGTGCAGTTCATGGTGCTATAAGTGATATGCAGTTCATGGTGCTATGAGTGGTCTGCAGTTCATGGTAATATGAGTGGTATGCAGTTCATGGTGTTATGAGTGGAGTGCAGTTCTTGGTGCTATGAGTGCTGTGCAGTTCATGGTGCTATAAGTGATGTGCAGTTCATGGTGCTATGAGTGGTGTGAAGTTCATGGTGCTATGAGTGATGTGCAGTTTGTGGTGCTATGAGTGGTGTGCAGTTCATGGTGCTATGAGTGATGTGCAGCTCATGTTGCTATGAGTGATGTGCAGTTCATGGTAATATGAGTGGTGTGCAGTTCATGGTACTATGAGTGATGTGCAGTCCATGGTGCTATGAGTGATGTGCAGTTCGTGGTGCTATGAATGGTGTGCAGTTCATGGTGCTATGAGTGATGTGCAGTTCATGGTGCTATGAGTGCTGTGCAGTTCATGGTGCTGTGAGTGGTGTGCAGTTCATGGTGCTATTAGTGGTGTGGAGTTCATGGTGCTATGAGTGATGTGCAGTTCATGGTGCTGTGAGTGGTGTGCAGTTCATGGTGCTATGAGTGGTGTGCAGTTCATGGTGCTATAAGTGATGTGCAGTTCATGGTGCTATGAGTGGTGGGCAGTTCATGGTGCTATGAGTGGTGTGCAGTTCATGGTGCTATGAGTGGTGTGCAGTTCATGGTGCTCTGAGGGATGTGCAGTTCATGATGCTATGAGTGATGTGCAGTTCATGGTGCTATGAGTGATGTGCAGTTCATGGTGCTGTGAGTGATGTGCAGTTCATGGTGCTATGAGTGGTGTGCAGTTCATGGTGCTATGAGTGATGTGCAGTTCATGGTGCTATGAGTGGTGTGCAGTTCATGGTGCTATGAGTGGTGTGCAGTTCATGGTGTTGTGAGTGGTGTGCAGTTCATGGTGCTATGAGTGGTGTGCAGTTCATGGTGCTATAAGTGATGTGCAGTTCATGGTGCTATGAGTGGTCTGCAGTTCATGGTAATATGAGTGGTGTGTAGTTCATGGTGTTATGAGTGGAGTGCAGTTCATGGTGCTATGAGTGCTGTGCAGTTCATGGTGCTATGAGTGATGTGCAGTTTGTGGTTCTATGAGTGATGTGCAGTTCATGGTTCCATGAGTGGTGTGCAGTTCATGGTGCTATGAGTGATGTGCAGTTCATGGTGCTGTGAGTGGTGTGCAGTTCATGGTGCTATAAGTGATATGCAGTTCATGGTGCTATGAGTGGTCTGCAGTTCATGGTAATATGAGTGGTATGCAGTTCATGGTGTTATGAGTGGAGTGCAGTTCATGGTGCTATGAGTGCTGTGCATTTCATGGTGCTATAAGTGATGTGCAGTTCATGGTGCTATGAGTGGTGTGAAGTTTATGGTGCTATGAGTGATGTGCAGTTTGTGGTGCTATGAGTGGTGTGCAGTTCATGGTGCTATGAGTAATGTGGAGCTCATGTTGCTATGAGTGATGTGCAGTTCATGGTAATATGAGTGGTGTGCAGTTCATGGTACTATGAGTGATGTGCAGTCCATGGTGCTATGAGTGATGTGCAGTTCGTGGTGCTATGAATGGTGTGCAGTGCATGGTGCTATGAGTGATGTGCAGTTCATGGTGCTATGAGTGCTGTGCAGTTCATGGTGCTGTGAGTGGTGTGCAGTTCATGGTGCTATGAGTGGTGTGCAGTTCATGGTGCTATAAGTGATGTGCAGTTCATGGTGCTATGAGTAGTCTGCAGTTCATGGTAATATGAGTGGTGTGCAGTTCATGGTGTTATG
This sequence comes from Lampris incognitus, assembly GCF_029633865.1. Classification (NCBI taxonomy): domain Eukaryota; kingdom Metazoa; phylum Chordata; class Actinopteri; order Lampriformes; family Lampridae; genus Lampris; species Lampris incognitus. Next base: position 68,928,261 of record NC_079211.1, on the reverse strand, counting down.
AGTGGAGTGCAGTTCATGGTGCTATGAGTGCTGTGCAGTTCATGGTGCTATGAGTGATGTGCATTTTGTGGTTCTATGAGTGATGTGCAATTCATGGTGCTATGAGTGGTGTGCAGTTCATGGTGCGATGAGTGGTGTGCAGTTCATGGTGCTATGAGTGGTGTGCAGTTCATGGTGCTATGAGTGATGTTTATTTTGTAGTGCTATAAGTGGTGTGCAGTGCTATGAGTGGTGTGCAGTTCATGGTGCTATGAGTTGTGTGCAGTTCATGGTGATATGAGTGGTGTGCAGTTCATGGTGCTATGAGTGATGTGCAGTTTGTGGTGCTATGAGTGGTGTGCAGTTCATGGTGCTATGAGTTGTGTGAAGTTCATGGTGATATGAGTGGTGTGCAGTTCATGGTGATATTAGTGATGTGCAGTTTGTGGTGCTATGAGTGGTGTGCAGTTCATGGTGCTATGAGTGCTGTGCAGTTCATAGTGCTATGAGTTATGTGCAGTTCATGGTGCTATGAGTGATGTGCAGTTTGTGGTGCTATGAGTGGTGTGCAGTTCATGATGCTATAAGTGATGTGCAGTTCATGGTGCTATGAGTGGTCTGCAGTTCATGGTAATATGAGTGGTGTGTAGTTCATGGTGTTATGAGTGGAGTGCAGTTCATGGTGCTATGAGTGCTGTGCAGTTCATGGTGCTATGAGTGATGTGCAGTTTGTGGTTCTATGAGTGATGTGCAGTTCATGGTTCCATGAGTGGTGTGCAGTTCATGGTGCTATGAGTGATGTGCAGTTCATGGTGCTGTGAGTGGTGTGCAGTTCATGGTGCTATAAGTGATATGCAGTTCATGGTGCTCTGAGTGGTCTGCAGTTCATGGTAATATGAGTGGTATGCAGTTCATGGTGTTATGAGTGGAGTGCAGTTCATGGTGCTATGAGTGCTGTGCATTTCATGGTGCTATAAGTGATATGCAGTTCATGGTGCTATGAGTGGTGTGAAGTTTATGGTGCTATGAGTGATGTGCAGTTTGTGGTGCTATGAGTGGTGTGCAGTTCATGGTGCTATGAGTGATGTGGAGCTCATGTTGCTATGAGTGATGTGCAGTTCATGGTAATATGAGTGGTGTGCAGTTCATGGTACTATGAGTGATGTGCAGTCCATGGTGCTATGAGTGATGTGCAGTTCGTGGTGCTATGAATGGTGTGCAGTTCATGGTGCTATGAGTGATGTGCAGTTCATGGTGCTATGAGTGCTGTGCAGTTCATGGTGCTGTGAGTGGTGTGCAGTTCATGGTGCTATGAGTGGTGTGCAGTTCATGGTGCTATAAGTGATGTGCAGTTCATGGTGCTATGAGTAGTCTGCAGTTCATGGTAATATGAGTGGTGTGCAGTTCATGGTGTTATGAGTGGTGTGCAGTTCATGGTGCTATGAGTGCTGTGCAGTTCATGGTGCTATGAGTGATGTGCATTTTGTGGTTCTATGAGTGATGTGCAATTAATGGTGCTATGAGTGGTGTGCAGTTCATGGTGCGATGAGTGGTGTGCAGTTCATGGTGCTATGAGTGGTGTGCAGTTCATGGTGCTATGAGTGATGTTTATTTTGTAGTGCTATAAGTGGTGTGCAGTGCTATGAGTGGTGTGCAGTTCATGGTGCTATGAGTTGTGTGCAGTTCATGGTGATATGAGTGGTGTGCAGTTCATGGTGCTATGAGTGATGTGCAGTTTGTGGTGCTATGAGTGGTGTGCAGTTCATGGTGCTATGAGTTGTGTGAAGTTCATGGTGATATGAGTGGTGTGCAGTTCATGGTGATATTAGTGATGTGCAGTTTGTGGTGCTATGAGTGGTGTGCAGTTCATGGTGCTATGAGTGGTGTGCAGTTCATAGTGCTATGAGTTATGTGCAGTTCATGGTGCTATGAGTGATGTGCAGTTTGTGGTGCTATGAGTGGTGTGCAGTTCATGGTGCTATGAGTGATGTGCAGTCCATGGTGCTATGAGTGGTGTGCAGTTCATGGTGCTATGAGGGATGTGCAGTTCATGGTGCTATGAGTGATGTGAAGTTCATGGTGCTATGAGTGATGCGCAGTTTGTGGTGCTATGAGTTATGTGCAGTTCATGGTGCTATGAGTGATGTGTAGTTCATGGTGCTATGAGGGGTGTGCAGTTCATGGTGCTATGAGTGGTGTGCAGTTCATGGTGCTATGACTGGTGTGCAGTTCATGGTTCTATGAGTGATGTGCAGTTTGTGGTGCTATGAGTGGGGTGCAGTTCATGGTTCTATGAGTGATGTGCAGTTTGTGTTGCTATTAGTGGTGTGGAGTTCATGGTGCTATGAGTGATGTGCAGTTCATGGTGCTGTGAGTGGTGTGCAGTTCATGGTGCTATGAGTGGTGTGCAGTTCATGGTGCTATAAGTGATGTGCAGTTCATGGTGCTATGAGTGGTGTGCAGTTCATGGTGCTATGAGTGGTGTGCAGTTCATGGTGCTATGAGTGGTGTGCAGTTCATGGTGCTCTGAGGGATGTGCAGTTCATGATGCTATGAGTGATGTGCAGTTCATGGTGCTATGAGTGATGTGCAGTTCATGGTGCTGTGAGTGATGTGCAGTTCATGGTGCTATGAGTGGTGTGCAGTTCATGGTGCTATGAGTGATGTGCAGTTCATGGTGCTATGAGTGGTGTGCAGTTCATGGTGCTATGAGTGGTGTGCAGTTCATGGTGTTGTGAGTGGTGTGCAGTTCATGGTGCTATGAGTGGTGTGCAGTTCATGGTGCTATAAGTGATGTGCAGTTCATGGTGCTATGAGTGGTCTGCAGTTCATGGTAATATGAGTGGTGTGTAGTTCATGGTGTTATGAGTGGAGTGCAGTTCATGGTGCTATGAGTGCTGTTCAGTTCATGGTGCTATGAGTGATGTGCAGTTTGTGGTTCTATGAGTGATGTGCAGTTCATGGTTCCATGAGTGGTGTGCAGTTCATGGTGCTATGAGTGATGTGCAGTTCATGGTGCTGTGAGTGGTGTGCAGTTCATGGTGCTATAAGTGATATGCAGTTCATGGTGCTATGAGTGGTCTGCAGTTCATGGTAATATGAGTGGTATGCAGTTCATGGTGTTATGAGTGGAGTGCAGTTCATGGTGCTATGAGTGCTGTGCATTTCATGGTGCTATAAGTGATGTGCAGTTCATGGTGCTATGAGTGGTGTCAAGTTTATGGTGCTATGAGTGATGTGCAGTTTGTGGTGCTATGAGTGGTGTGCAGTTCATGGTGCTATGAGTGATGTGGAGCTCATGTTGCTATGAGTGATGTGCAGTTCATGGTAATATGAGTGGTGTGCAGTTCATGGTACTATGAGTGATGTGCAGTCCATGGTGCTATGAGTGATGTGCAGTTCGTGGTGCTATGAATGGTGTGCAGTTCATGGTGCTATGAGTGATGTGCAGTTCATGGTGCTATGAGTGCTGTGCAGTTCATGGTGCTGTGAGTGGTGTGCAGTTCATGGTGCTATGAGTGGTGTGCAGTTCATGGTGCTATAAGTGATGTGCAGTTCATGGTGCTATGAGTAGTCTGCAGTTCATGGTAATATGAGTGGTGTGCAGTTCATGGTGTTATGAGTGGAGTGCAGTTCATGGTGCTATGAGTGCTGTGCAGTTCATGGTGCTATGAGTGATGTGCATTTTGTGGTTCTATGAGTGATGTGCAATTCATGGTGCTATGAGTGGTGTGCAGTTCATGGTGCGATGAGTGGTGTGCAGTTCATGGTGCTATGAGTGGTGTGCAGTTCATGGTGCTATGAGTGATGTTTATTTTGTAGTGCTATGAGTGGTGTGCAGTTCATGGTGCTATGAGTTGTGTGCAGTTCATGGTGATTATGAGTGGTGTGCAGTTCATGGTGCTATGAGTGATGTGCAGTTTGTGGTGCTATGAGTGGTGTGCAGTTCATGGTGCTATGAGTTGTGTGAAGTTCATGGTGATATGAGTGGTGTGCAGTTCATGGTGATATTAGTGATGTGCAGTTTGTGGTGCTATGAGTGGTGTGCAGTTCATGGTGCTATGAGTGCTGTGCAGTTCATAGTGCTATGAGTTATGTGCAGTTCATGGTGCTATGAGTGATGTGCAGTTTGTGGTGCTATGAGTGGTGTGCAGTTCATGATGCTATAAGTGATGTGCAGTTCATGGTGCTATGAGTGGTCTGCAGTTCATGGTAATATGAGTGGTGTGTAGTTCATGGTGTTATGAGTGGAGTGCAGTTCATGGTGCTATGAGTGCTGTGCAGTTCATGGTGCTATGAGTGATGTGCAGTTTGTGGTTCTATGAGTGATGTGCAGTTTGTGGTGCTATGAGTGGGGTGCAGTTCATGGTTCTATGAGTGATGTGCAGTTTGTGTTGCTATGAGTGGTGTGCAGTTCATGGTGCTATGAGTGATGTTTAGTTTGTAGTGCTATGAGTGGTGTGCAGTGCTATGAGTGGTGTGCAGTTCATGGTGCTATGAGTTGTGTGCAGTTCATGGTGATATGAGTGGTGTGCAGTTCATGGTGCTATGAGTGATGTGCAGTTCATGGTGCTATGAGTGGTGTGCAGTTCATGGTGCTATGAGTGATGTGCAGTTCATGGTGCTGTGAGTGATGTGCAGTTCATGGTGCTATGAGTGGTGTGCAGTTCATGGTGCTATGAGTGGTGTGCAGTTCATAGTGCTATGAGTTATGTGCAGTTCATGGTGCTATGAGTGGTGTGCAGTTCATGATGCTATAAGTGATGTGCAGTTCATGGTGCTATGAGTGGTCTGCAGTTCATGGTAATATGAGTGGTGTGTAGTTCATGGTGTTATGAGTGGAGTGCAGTTCATGGTGCTATGAGTGCTGTGCAGTTCATGGTGCTATGAGTGATGTGCAGTTTGTGGTTCTATGAGTGATGTGCAGTTCATGGTTCCATGAGTGGTGTGCAGTTCATGGTGCTATGAGTGATGTGCAGTTCATGGTGCTGTGAGTGGTGTGCAGTTAATGGTGCTATAAGTGATATGCAGTTCATGGTGCTCTGAGTGGTCTGCAGTTCATGGTAATATGAGTGGTATGCAGTTCATGGTGTTATGAGTGGAGTGCAGTTCATGGTGCTATGAGTGCTGTGCATTTCATGGTGCTATAAGTGATGTGCAGTTCATGGTGCTATGAGTGGTGTGAAGTTTATGGTGCTATGAGTGATGTGCAGTTTGTGGTGCTATGAGTGGTGTGCAGTTCATGGTGCTATGAGTGATGTGGATCTCATGTTGCTATGAGTGATGTGCAGTTCATGGTAATATGAGTGGTGTGCAGTTCATGGTACTATGAGTGATGTGCAGTCCATGGTGCTATGAGTGATGTGCAGTTCGTGGTGCTATGAATGGTGTGCAGTTCATGGTGCTATGAGTGATGTGCAGTTCATGGTGCTATGAGTGCTGTGCAGTTCATGGTGCTGTGAGTGGTGTGCAGTTCATGGTGCTATGAGTGGTGTGCAGTTCATGGTGCTATAAGTGATGTGCAGTTCATGGTGCTATGAGTAGTCTGCAGTTCATGGTAATATGAGTGGTGTGCAGTTCATGGTGTTATGAGTGGAGTGCAGTTCATGGTGCTATGAGTGCTGTGCAGTTCATGGTGCTATGAGTGATGTGCATTTTGTGGTTCTATGAGTGATGTGCAATTCATGGTGCTATGAGTGGTGTGCAGTTCATGGTGCGATGAGTGGTGTGCAGTTCATGGTGCTATGAGTGGTGTGCAGTTCATGGTGCTATGAGTGATGTTTATTTTGTAGTGCTATGAGTGGTGTGCAGTGCTATGAGTGGTGTGCAGTTCATGGTGCTATGAGTTGTGTGCAGTTCATGGTGATATGAGTGGTGTGCAGTTCATGGTGCTATGAGTGATGTGCAGTTTGTGGTGCTATGAGTGGTGTGCAGTTCATGGTGCTATGAGTTGTGTGAAGTTCATGGTGATATGAGTGGTGTGCAGTTCATGGTGATATTAGTGATGTGCAGTTTGTGGTGCTATGAGTGGTGTGCAGTTCATGGTGCTATGAGTGGTGTGCAGTTCATAGTGCTATGAGTTATGTGCAGTTCATGGTGCTATGAGTGATGTGCAGTTTGTGGTGCTATGAGTGGTGTGCAGTTAATGGTGCTATGAGTGATGTGCAGTCCATGGTGCTATGAGTGGTGTGCAGTTCATGGTGCTATGAGGGATGTGCAGTTCATGGTGCTATGAGTGATGTGAAGTTCATGGTGCTATGAGTGATGCGCAGTTTGTGGTGCTATGAGTTATGTGCAGTTCATGGTGCTATGAGTGATGTGTAGTTCATGGTGCTATGAGGGGTGTGCAGTTCATGGTGCTATGAGTGGTGTGCAGTTCATGGTGCTATGACTGGTGTGCAGTTCATGGTTCTATGAGTGATGCGCAGTTTGTGGTGCTATGAGTGGGGTGCAGTTCATGGTTCTATGAGTGATGTGCAGTTTGTGTTGCTATGAGTGGTGTGCAGTTCATGGTGCTATGAGTGATGTTTAGTTTGTAGTGCTATGAGTGGTGTGCAGTGCTATGAGTGGTGTGCAGTTCATGGTGCTATGAGTTGTGTGCAGTTCATGGTGATATGAGTGGTGTGCAGTTCATGGTGCTATGAGTGATGTGCAGTTTGTGGTGCAATGAGTGGTGTGCAGTTCATGGTCCTATGAGTTGTGTGCAGTTCATGGTGATATGAGTGGTGTGCAGTTCATGGTGCTATGAGTGATGTGCAGTTTGTGGTGCTATGAGTGGTGTGCAGTTCATGGTGCTATGAGTTGTGTGAAGTTCATGGTGATATGAGTGGTGTGCAGTTCATGGTGATATTAGTGATGTGCAGTTTGTGGTGCTATGAGTGGTGTGCAGTTCATGGTGCTATGAGTGGTGTGCAGTTCATAGTGCTATGAGTTATGTGCAGTTCATGGTGCTATGAGTGATGTGCAGTTTGTGGTGCTATGAGTGGTGTGCAGTTCATGATGCTATAAGTGATGTGCAGTTCATGGTGCTATGAGTGGTCTGCAGTTCATGGTAATATGAGTGGTGTGTAGTTCATGGTGTTATGAGTGGAGTGCAGTTCATGGTGCTATGAGTGCTGTGCAGTTCATGGTGCTATGAGTGATGTGCAGTTTGTGGTTCTATGAGTGATGTGCAGTTCATGGTTCCATGAGTGGTGTGCAGTTCATGGTGCTATGAGTGATGTGCAGTTCATGGTGCTGTGAGTGGTGTGCAGTTCATGGTGCTATAAGTGATATGCAGTTCATGGTGCTCTGAGTGGTCTGCAGTTCATGGTAATATGAGTGGTATGCAGTTCATGGTGTTATGAGTGGAGTGCAGTTCATGGTGCTATGAGTGCTGTGCATTTCATGGTGCTATAAGTGATGTGCAGTTCATGGTGCTATGAGTGGTGTGAAGTTTATGGTGCTATGAGTGATGTGCAGTTTGTGGTGCTATGAGTGGTGTGCAGTTCATGGTGCTATGAGTGATGTGGAGCTCATGTTGCTATGAGTGATGTGCAGTTCATGGTAATATGAGTGGTGTGCAGTTCATGGTACTATGAGTGATGTGCAGTCCATGGTGCTATGAGTGATGTGCAGTTCGTGGTGCTATGAATGGTGTGCAGTTCATGGTGCTATGAGTGATGTGCAGTTCATGGTGCTATGAGTGCTGTGCAGTTCATGGTGCTGTGAGTGGTGTGCAGTTCATGGTGCTTTGAGTGGTGTGCAGTTCATGGTGCTATAAGTGATGTGCAGTTCATGGTGCTATGAGTAGTCTGCAGTTCATGGTAATATGAGTGGTGTGCAGTTCATGGTGTTATGAGTGGAGTGCAGTTCATGGTGCTATGAGTGCTGTGCAGTTCATGGTGCTATGAGTGATGTGCATTTTGTGGTTCTATGAGTGATGTGCAATTCATGGTGCTATGAGTGGTGTGCAGTTCATGGTGCGATGAGTGGTGTGCAGTTCATGGTGCTATGAGTGGTGTGCAGTTCATGGTGCTATGAGTGATGTTTATTTTGTAGTGCTATGAGTGGTGTGCAGTGCTATGAGTGGTGTGCAGTTCATGGTGCTATGAGTTGTGTGCAGTTCATGGTGATATGAGTGGTGTGCAGTTCATGGTGCTATGAGTGATGTGCAGTTTGTGGTGCTATGAGTGGTGTGCAGTTCATGGTGCTATGAGTTGTGTGAAGTTCATGGTGATATGAGTGGTGTGCAGTTCATGGTGATATTAGTGATGTGCAGTTTGTGGTGCTATGAGTGGTGTGCAGTTCATGGTGCTATGAGTGGTGTGCAGTTCATAGTGCTATGAGTTATGTGCAGTTCATGGTGCTATGAGTGATGTGCAGTTTGTGGTGCTATGAGTGGTGTGCAGTTCATGGTGCTATGAGTGATGTGCAGTCCATGGTGCTATGAGTGGTGTGCAGTTCATGGTGCTATGAGGGATGTGCAGTTCATGGTGCTATGAGTGATGTGAAGTTCATGGTGCTATGAGTGATGCGCAGTTTGTGGTGCTCTGAGTTATGTGCAGTTCATGGTGCTATGAGTGATGTGTAGTTCATGGTGCTATGAGGGGTGTGCAGTTCATGGTGCTATGAGTGGTGTGCAGTTCATGGTGCTATGACTGGTGTGCAGTTCATGGTTCTATGAGTGATGTGCAGTTTGTGGTGCTATGAGTGGAGTGCAGTTCATGGTTCTATGAGTGATGTGCAGTTTGTGTTGCTATGAGTGGTGTGCAGTTCATGGTGCTATGAGTGGTGTGCAGTTCATAGTGCTATGAGTTATGTGCAGTTCATGGTGCTATGAGTTGTGTGCAGTTCATGGTGATATGAGTGGTGTGCAGTTCATGGTGCTATGAGTGATGTGCAGTTTGTGGTGCAATGAGTGGTGTGCAGTTCATGGTGCTCTGAGTTGTGTACAGTTTGTGGTGCTATGAGTGGTGTGCAGTTCATGGTGCTATGAGTGGTGTGCAGTTCATAGTGCTATGAGATATGTGCAGTTCATGGTGCTATGAGTGATGTGCAGTTTGTGGTGCTATGAGTGGTGTGCAGTTCATGGTGCTATGAGTAATGTGCAGTTCATGGTGCTATGAGTGGTGTGCAGTTCATGGTGCTATGAGTGTCGTGCAGTTCATGGTGCTATGAGTGGTGTGCAGTTCATGGTGCTGTGAGTGGTGTGCAGTTCATGGTGCTATGAGTGGTGTGCAGTTCATGGTGCTATAAGTGATGTGCAGTTCATGGTGCTATGAGTGGTCTGCAGTTCATGGTAATATGAGTGGTGTGCAGTTCATGGTGTTATGAGTGGAGTGCAGTTCATGGTGCTATGAGTGTTAAGCAGTTCATGGTGCTATGAGTGATGTGCAGTTTGTGGTTCTATGAGTGATGTGCAGTTTGTGGTTCTATGAGTGATGTGCAGTTTGTGGTGCTATGAGTGGTGTGCAGTTCATGATGCTATAAGTGATGTGCAGTTCATGGTGCTATGAGTGGTCTGCAGTTCATGGTAATATGAGTGGTGTGTAGTTCATGGTGTTATGAGTGGAGTGCAGTTCATGGTGCTATGAGTGCTGTGCAGTTCATGGTGCTATGAGTGATGTGCAGTTTGTGGTTCTATGAGTGATGTGCAGTTCATGGTTCCATGAGTGGTGTGCAGTTCATGGTGCTATGAGTGATGTGCAGTTCATGGTGCTGTGAGTGGTGTGCAGTTCATGGTGCTATAAGTGATATGCAGTTCATGGTGCTCTGAGTGGTCTGCAGTTCATGGTAATATGAGTGGTATGCAGTTCATGGTGTTATGAGTGGAGTGCAGTTCATGGTGCTATGAGTGCTGTGCATTTCATGGTGCTATAAGTGATGTGCAGTTCATGGTGCTATGAGTGGTGTGAAGTTTATGGTGCTATGAGTGATGTGCAGTTTGTGGTGCTATGAGTGGTGTGCAGTTCATGGTGCTATGAGTGATGTGGAGCTCATGTTGCTATGAGTGATGTGCAGTTCATGGTAATATGAGTGGTGTGCAGTTCATGGTACTATGAGTGATGTGCAGTCCATGGTGCTATGAGTGATGTGCAGTTCGTGGTGCTATGAATGGTGTGCAGTTCATGGTGCTATGAGTGATGTGCAGTTCATGGTGCTATGAGTGCTGTGCAGTTCATGGTGCTGTGAGTGGTGTGCAGTTCATGGTGCTATGAGTGGTGTGCAGTTCATGGTGCTATAAGTGATGTGCAGTTCATGGTGCTATGAGTAGTCTGCAGTTCATGGTAATATGAGTGGTGTGCAGTTCATGGTGTTATGAGTGGAGTGCAGTTCATGGTGCTATGAGTGCTGTGCAGTTCATGGTGCTATGAGTGATGTGCATTTTGTGGTTCTATGAGTGATGTGCAATTCATGGTGCTATGAGTGGTGTGCAGTTCATGGTGCGATGAGTGGTGTGCAGTTCATGGTGCTATGAGTGGTGTGCAGTTCATGGTGCTATGAGTGATGTTTATTTTGTAGTGCTATGAGTGGTGTGCAGTGCTATGAGTGGTGTGCAGTTCATGGTGCTATGAGTTGTGTGCAGTTCATGGTGATATGAGTGGTGTGCAGTTCATGGTGCTATGAGTGATGTGCAGTTTGTGGTGCTATGAGTGGTGTGCAGTTCATGGTGCTATGAGTTGTGTGAAGTTCATGGTGATATGAGTGGTGTGCAGTTCATGGTGATATTAGTGATGTGCAGTTTGTGGTGCTATGAGTGGTGTGCAGTTCATGGTGCTATGAGTGGTGTGCAGTTCATAGTGCTATGAGTTATGTGCAGTTCATGGTGCTATGAGTGATGTGCAGTTTGTGGTGCTATGAGTGGTGTGCAGTTCATGGTGCTATGAGTGATGTGCAGTCCATGGTGCTATGAGTGGTGTGCAGTTCATGGTGCTATGAGGGATGTGCAGTTCATGGTGCTATGAGTGATGTGAAGTTCATGGTGCTATGAGTGATGCGCAGTTTGTGGTGCTCTGAGTTATGTGCAGTTCATGGTGCTATGAGTGATGTGTAGTTCATGGTGCTATGAGGGGTGTGCAGTTCATGGTGCTATGAGTGGTGTGCAGTTCATGGTGCTATGACTGGTGTGCAGTTCATGGTTCTATGAGTGATGTGCAGTTTGTGGTGCTATGAGTGGAGTGCAGTTCATGGTTCTATGAGTGATGTGCAGTTTGTGTTGCTATGAGTGGTGTGCAGTTCATGGTGCTATGAGTGGTGTGCAGTTCATAGTGCTATGAGTTATGTGCAGTTCATGGTGCTATGAGTTGTGTGCAGTTCATGGTGATATGAGTGGTGTGCAGTTCATGGTGCTATGAGTGATGTGCAGTTTGTGGTGCAATGAGTGGTGTGCAGTTCATGGTGCTCTGAGTTGTGTACAGTTTGTGGTGCTATGAGTGGTGTGCAGTTCATGGTGCTATGAGTGGTGTGCAGTTCATAGTGCTATGAGATATGTGCAGTTCATGGTGCTATGAGTGATGTGCAGTTTGTGGTGCTATGAGTGGTGTGCAGTTCATGGTGCTATGAGTAATGTGCAGTTCATGGTGCTATGAGTGGTGTGCAGTTCATGGTGCTATGAGTGTCGTGCAGTTCATGGTGCTATGAGTGGTGTGCAGTTCATGGTGCTGTGAGTGGTGTGCAGTTCATGGTGCTATGAGTGGTGTGCAGTTCATGGTGCTATAAGTGATGTGCAGTTCATGGTGCTATGAGTGGTCTGCAGTTCATGGTAATATGAGTGGTGTGCAGTTCATGGTGTTATGAGTGGAGTGCAGTTCATGGTGCTATGAGTGTTAAGCAGTTCATGGTGCTATGAGTGATGTGCAGTTTGTGGTTCTATGAGTGATGTGCAGTTCATGGTGCTATGAGTGGTGTGCAGTTCATGGTGCTATGAGTGGTGTGCAGTTCATGGTGCTGTGAGTGGTGTGCAGTTCATGGTGCTATGAGTGGTTTGCAGTTAATGGTGCTGTGAGTGGTGTGCAGTTCATGGTGCTATGAGTGGTCTGCAGTTCATGGTGCTATAAGTGATGTGCAGTTCATGGTGCTATGAGTGGTGTGAAGTTCATGGTGCTATGAGTGATGTGCAGTTTGTGGTGCTATGAGTGGTGTGCAGTTCATGGTGCTATGAGTGATGTGCAGTTCATGGTGCTAGGAGTGATGTGCAGTTCATGGTGCTATCAGTGATGTGCAGTTCATGGTGCTATGAGTGGTGTGCAGTCATGGTGCTATGAGTAATGTGCAGTTTGTGGTGCTACTAGTGGTGTGGTATGAATGGTGTGCAGTTCATCGTGCTATGAGTGGTGTGCAGTTCATGGTGCTATGAATGATGTGTAGTTTGTGGTGCTATGAGTGGTGTGCAATTCATGGTGCTATGAGTGATGTGTAGTTCATGGCGCTATGAGTGATGTGCAGTTCTTGGTGCTATTAGTGGTGTGGAGTTCATGGTGCTATGTGTGATGTGCAGTTCATGGTGCTATGAGTGGTGTGCAGTTCATGGTAATATGAGTGGTGTGCAGTTCATGGTGCTATGAGTTATGTGCAGTACATGGTGCTATGAGTAGTGTGCAGTTCATGGTGCTATGAGTGGTGTGGAGTTCATGGTGCTATTAGTGCAGTGGAGTTCATGGTGCTATGTGTGATGTGCAGTCCATGGTGCTTTGAGTGATGTGCAGTTCGTGGTGCTATGAATGGTGTGCAGTTCATGGTGCTATGAGTGGTGTGCAGTTCATGGTGCTATGAGTGATGTACAGTTTGTAGTGCTATGAGTGGTGTGCAGTTCCTGGTGCTATGAGTGGTGTGGAGTTCATGGTGCTATGAGTGATATGCAGTTCATGGTGCTATGAGTGATGTGCAGTTCATGTTGCTATGAGTGATGTGCAGTTCATGGTGCTATGAGTAGTCTGCAGTTCATGGTAATATGAGTGGTGTGCAGTTAATGGTGTTATGAGTGGAGTGCAGTTCATGGTGCTATGAGTGCTGTGCAGTTCATGGTGCTATGAGTGATGTGCAGTTTGTGGTGCTATGAGTGATGTGCAGTTCATGGTGCTATGAGTGGTGTGCAGTCATGTTGGTATGAGTGATGTGCAGTTTGTGGTGCTATGAGTGGTGTGCAGTTTATGGTGCTATGAGGGATATGCAGTTCATGGTGCTAGGAGTGATGTGCAGTTCATGGTGCTATCAGTGATGTGCAGTTAATGGTGCTATGAGTGGTGTGCAGTGCATGGTACTATGAGTGATGTGCAGTTTGTAGTGCTATGAGTGGTGTGCAGTGCTATGAGTGGTGTACAGTTCATGGTGCTATGAGTTGTGTGCAGTTCAAGGTGATATGAGTGGTGTGCAGTTTAAGGTGCTATGAGTGATGTGCAGTTTGTGGTGCTATGAGTGGTGTGCAGTTCATGGTGCTATTAGTGGTGTGCAGTTCATGGTGCTATGAGTGGTGTGCAGTTAATGGTGCTATGAGGGATGTGCAGTTCATGATGCTATGAGTGATGTGCAGTTCATGGTGCTATGAGTGATGTGCAGTTCATGGTGCTATGAGTGATGTGCAGTTCGTGGTGCTATGAGTGATGTGCAGTTTGTGGTGCTATGAGTGATGCGCAGTTTGTGGTGCTATGAGTGGCGTGGTATGAATGGTGTGCAGTTCATGGTGCTATGAGTGGTGTGCAGTTCATGGTGCTATGAATGATGTGTAGTTTGTGGTGCTATGAGTGGTGTGCAGTTCATGGTGCTATGAGTGATGTGCAGTTCATGGTGCTATGAGTGATGTGCAGTTCATGGTGCTATTAGTGGTGTGGAGTTCATGGTGCTATGAGTGATGTGCAGTTCATGGTGCTATGAGTGGTGTGCAGTTCATGGTAATATGAGTGGTGTGCAGTTCATGGTGCTATGAGTTATGTGCAGTTCATGGTGCTGTGAGTGGTGTGCAGTTCATGGTGCTATGAGTGGTGTGCAGTTCATGGTGCTATAAGTGATGTGCAGTTCATGGTGCTATGAGTGGTGTGCAGTTCATGGTGCTATGAGTGGTGTGCAGTTCATGGTGCTATGAGTGGTGTGCAGTTCATGGTGCTCTGAGGGATGTGCAGTTCATGGTGCTATGAGTGATGTGCAGTTCATGGTGCTGTGAGTGATGTGCAGTTAATGGTGCTATGAGTGATGTGCAGTTTGTGGTGCTATGAGTGATGCGCAGTTTGTGGTGCTATGAGTGGTGTGGTATGAATGGTGTGCAGTTCATGGTGCTATGAGTGGTGTGCAGTTCATGGTGCTATGAATGATGTGTAGTTTGTGGTGCTATGAGTGGTGTGCAGTTCATGGTGCTATGAGTTAAGTGCAGTTCATGGCGCTATGAGTGATGTGCAGTTCATGGTGCTATGAGTGGTGTGGAGTTCATGGTGCTATGAGTGATGTGCAGTTCATGGTGCTATGAGTGATGTGCAGTTCATGTTGCTATGAGTGATGTGCAGTTCATGGTGCTATGAGTGGTGTGCAGTTCATGGTAATATGAGTGATGTGCAGTTTGTGGTTCTATGAGTGATGTGCAGTTCATGGTTCCATGAGTGGTGTGCAGTTCATGGTGCTATGAGTGATGTGCAGTTCATGGTGCTGTGAGTGGTGTGCAGTTCATGGTGCTATAAGTGATATGCAGTTCATGGTGCTATGAGTGGTCTGCAGTTCATGGTAATATGAGTGGTATGCAGTTCATGGTGTTATGAGTGGAGTGCAGTTCATGGTGCTATGAGTGCTGTGCAGTTCATGGTGCTATAAGTGATGTGCAGTTCATGGTGCTATGAGTGGTGTGAAGTTCATGGTGCTATGAGTGATGTGCAGTTTGTGGTGCTATGAGTGGTGTGCAGTTCATGGTGCTATGAGTGATGTGCAGCTCATGTTGCTATGAGTGATGTGCAGTTCATGGTAATATGAGTGGTGTGCAGTTCATGGTACTATGAGTGATGTGCAGTCCATGGTGCTATGAGTGATGTGCAGTTCGTGGTGCTATGAATGGTGTGCAGTTCATGGTGCTATGAGTGATGTGCAGTTCATGGTGCTATGAGTGCTGTGCAGTTCATGGTGCTGTGAGTGGTGTGCAGTTCATGGTGCTATTAGTGGTGTGGAGTTCATGGTGCTATGAGTGATGTGCAGTTCATGGTGCTATGAGTGGTGTGCAGTTCATGGTAATATGAGTGGTGTGCAGTTCATGGTGCTATGAGTTATGTGCAGTTCATGGTGCTGTGAGTGGTGTGCAGTTCATGGTGCTATGAGTGGTGTGCAGTTCATGGTGCTATAAGTGATGTGCAGTTCATGGTGCTATGAGTGGTGTGCAGTTCATGGTGCTATGAGTGGTGTGCAGTTCATGGTGCTCTGAGGGATGTGCAGTTCATGATGCTATGAGTGATGTGCAGTTCATGGTGCTATGAGTGATGTGCAGTTCATGGTGCTGTGAGTGATGTGCAGTTAATGGTGCTATGAGAGATGTGCAGTTTGTGGTGCTATGAGTGATGCGCAGTTTGTGGTGCTATGAGTGGTGTGGTATGAATGGTATGCAGTTCATGGTGCTATGAGTGGTGTGCAGTTCATGGTGCTATGAATGATGTGTAGTTTGTGGTGCTATGAGTGGTGTGCAGTTCATGGTGCTATGAGTTATGTGCAGTTCATGGCGCTATGAGTGATGTGCAGTTCATGGTGCTATGAGTGGTGTGGAGTTCATGGTGCTATGAGTGATGTGCAGTTCATGGTGCTATGAGTGATGTGCAGTTCATGTTGCTATGAGTGATGTGCAGTTCATGGTGCTATGAGTGGTGTGCAGTTCATGGTAATATGAGTGATGTGCAGTTTGTGGTTCTATGAGTGATGTGCAGTTCATGGTTCCATGAGTGGTGTGCAGTTCATGGTGCTATGAGTGATGTGCAGTTCATGGTGCTGTGAGTGGTGTGCAGTTCATGGTGCTATAAGTGATATGCAGTTCATGGTGCTATGAGTGGTCTGCAGTTCATGGTAATATGAGTGGTATGCAGTTCATGGTGTTATGAGTGGAGTGCAGTTCATGGTGCTATGAGTGCTGTGCAGTATATGGTGCTATAAGTGATGTGCAGTTCATGGTGCTATGAGTGGTGTGAAGTTCATGGTGCTATGAGTGATGTGCAGTTTGTGGTGCTATGAGTGGTGTGCAGTTCATGGTGCTATGAGTGATGTGCAGCTCATGTTACTATGAGTGATGTGCAGTTCATGGTAATATGAGTGGTGTGCAGTTCATGGTACTATGAGTGATGTGCAGTCCATGGTGCTATGAGTGATGTGCAGTTCGTGGTGCTATGAATGGTGTGCAGTTCATGGTGCTATGAGTGATGTGCAGTTCATGGTGCTATGAGTGCTGTGCAGTTCATGGTGCTGTGAGTGGTGTGCAGTTCATGGTGCTATGAGTGGTGTGCAGTTCATGGTGCTATAAGTGATGTGCAGTTCATGGTGCTATGAGTAGTCTGCAGTTCATGGTAATATGAGTGGTGTGCAGTTCATGGTGTTATGAGTGGAGTGCAGTCCATGGTGCTATGAGTGCTGTGCAGTTCATGGTGCTATGAGTGATGTGCAGTTTGTGGTTCTATGAGTGATGTGCAGTTCATGGTGCTATGAGTGGTGTGCAGTTCATGGTGCGATGAGTGGTGTGAAGTTCATGGTGCTATGAGTGATGTGCAGTTTGTGGTGCTATGAGTGGTGTGCAGTTCATGGTGCTATGAGTGATGTGCAGCTCATGTTACTATGAGTGATGTGCAGTTCATGGTAATATGAGTGGTGTGCAGTTCATGGTACTATGAGTGATGTGCAGTCCATGGTGCTATGAGTGATGTGCAGTTCGTGGTGCTATGAATGGTGTGCAGTTCATGGTGCTATGAGTGATGTGCAGTACATGGTGCTATGAGTGCTGTGCAGTTCATGGTGCTGTGAGTGGTGTGCAGTTCATGGTGCTATGAGTGGTGTGCAGTTCATGGTGCTATAAGTGATGTGCAGTTCATGGTGCTATGAGTAGTCTGCAGTTCATGGTAATATGAGTGGTGTGCAGTTCATGGTGTTATGAGTGGAGTGCAGTTCATGGTGCTATGAGTGCTGTGCAGTTCATGGTGCTATGAGTGATGTGCAGTTTGTGGTTCTATGAGTGATGTGCAGTTCATGGTGCTATGAGTGGTGTGCAGTTCATGGTGCGATGAGTGGTGTGCAGTTCATGGTGCTATGAGTGGTGTGCAGTTCATGGTGCTATGAGTGATGTTTATTTTGTAGTGCTATGAGTGGTGTGCAGTGCTATGAGTGGTGTGCAGTTCATGGTGCTATGAGTTGTGTGCAGTTCATGGTGCTATGAGTGATGTGCAGTTTGTGGTGCTATGAGTGGTGTGCAGTTCATGGTGCTATGAGTAATGTGCAGTTCATGGTGCTATGAGTGGTGTGCAGTTCATGGTGCTATGAGTGTCGTGCAGTTCATGGTGCTATGAGTGGTGTGCAGTTCATGGTGCTGTGAGTGGTGTGCAGTTCATGGTGCTATGAGTGGTGTGCAGTTCATGGTGCTATAAGTGATGTGCAGTTCATGGTGCTATGAGTGGTCTGCAGTTCATGGTAATATGAGTGGTGTGCAGTTCATGGTGTTATGAGTGGAGTGCAGTTCATGGTGCTATGAGTGTTGTGCAGTTCATGGTGCTATGAGTGATGTGCAGTTTGTGGTTCTATGAGTGATGTGCAGTTCATGGTGCTATGAGTGGTGTGCAGTTCATGGTGCTATGAGTGGTGTGCAGTTCATGGTGCTGTGAGTGGTGTGCAGTTCATGGTGCTATGAGTGGTTTGCAGTTCATGGTGCTATAAGTGATGTGCAGTTCATGGTGCTATGAGTGGTCTGCAGTTCATCGTAATATGAGTGGTATGCTGTTCATGGTGTTATGAGTGGTGTGCAGTTCATGGTGCTATGAGTGCTGTGCAGTTCATGGTGCTATGAGTGATGTGCAGTTTGTGGTTCTATGAGTGATGTGCAGTTCATGGTGCTATGAGTTGTGTGCAGTTCATGGTGCGATGAGTGGTGTGCAGTTCATGGTAATATGAATGGTGTGCAGTTCATGGTGCTATGAGTTTTGTGCAGTTAATGGTGCTGTGAGTGGTGTGCAGTTCATGGTGCTATGAGTGGTGTGCAGTTCATGGTGCTATAAGTGATGTGCATTTCATGGTGCTATGAGTGGTGTGAAGTTCATGGTGCTATGAGTGATGTGCAGTTTGTGGTGCTATGAGTGGTGTGCAGTTCATGGTGCTATGAGTGATGTGCAGTTCATGGTGCTAGGAGTGATGTGCAGTTCATGGTGCTATCAGTGATGTGCAGTTCATGGTGCTATGAGTGGTGTGCAGTCATGGTGCTATGAGTAATGTGCAGTTTGTGGTGCTACTAGTGGTGTGGTATGAATGGTGTGCAGTTCATGGTGCTATGAGTGGTGTGCAGTTCATGGTGCTATGAATGATGTGTAGTTTGTGGTGCTATGAGTGGTGTGCAATTCATGGTGCTATGAGTGATGTGCAGTTCATGGCGCTATGAGTGATGTGCAGTTCTTGGTGCTATTAGTGGTGTGGAGTTCATGGTGCTATGTGTGATGTGCAGTTCATGGTGCTATGAGTGGTGTGCAGTTCATGGTAATATGAGTGGTGTGCAGTTCATGGTGCTATGAGTTATGTGCAGTACATGGTGCTATGAGTGATGTGCAGTTCATGGTGCTATGAGTGGTGTGGAGTTCATGGTGCTATTAGTGCAGTGGAGTTCATGGTGCTATGTGTGATGTGCAGTCCATGGTGCTTTGAGTGATGTGCAGTTCGTGGTGCTATGAATGGTGTGCAGTTCATGGTGCTATGAGTGGTGTGCAGTTCATGGTGCTATGAGTGATGTACAGTTTGTAGTGCTATGAGTGGTGTGCAGTTCATGGTGCTATGAGTGGTGTGCAGTTCATGGTGCTATGAATGATGTGTAGTTTGTGGTGCTATGAGTGGTGTGCAGTTCATGGTGCTATGAGTTAAGTGCAGTTCATGGCGCTATGAGTGATGTGCAGTTCATGGTGCTATGAGTGGTGTGGAGTTCATGGTGCTATGAGTGATGTGCAGTTCATGGTGCTATGAGTGATGTGCAGTTCATGTTGCTATGAGTGATGTGCAGTTCATGGTGCTATGAGTGGTGTGCAGTTCATGATAATATGAGTGATGTGCAGTTTGTGGTTCTATGAGTGATGTGCAGTTCATGGTTCCATGAGTGGTGTGCAGTTCATGGTGCTATGAGTGATGTGCAGTTCATGGTGCTGTGAGTGGTGTGCAGTTCATGGTGCTATAAGTGATATGCAGTTCATGGTGCTATGAGTGGTCTGCAGTTCATGGTAATATGAGTGGTATGCAGTTCATGGTGTTATGAGTGGAGTGCAGTTCATGGTGCTATGAGTGCTGTGCAGTTCATGGTGCTATAAGTGATGTGCAGTTCATGGTGCTATGAGTGGTGTGAAGTTCATGGTGCTATGAGTGATGTGCAGTTTGTGGTGCTATGAGTGGTGTGCAGTTCATGGTGCTATGAGTGATGTGCAGCTCATGTTGCTATGAGTGATGTGCAGTTCATGGTAATATGAGTGGTGTGCAGTTCATGGTACTATGAGTGATGTGCAGTCCATGGTGCTATGAGTGATGTGCAGTTCGTGGTGCTATGAATGGTGTGCAGTTCATGGTGCTATGAGTGATGTGCAGTTCATGGTGCTATGAGTGCTGTGCAGTTCATGGTGCTGTGAGTGGTGTGCAGTTCATGGTGCTATTAGTGGTGTGGAGTTCATGGTGCTATGAGTGATGTGCAGTTCGTGGTGCTATGAATGGTGTGCAGTTCATGGTGCTATGAGTGATGTGCAGTTCATGGTGCTATGAGTGCTGTGCAGTTCATGGTGCTGTGAGTGGTGTGCAGTTCATGGTGCTATGAGTGGTGTGCAGTTCATGGTGCTATAAGTGATGTGCAGTTCATGGTGCTATGAGTAGTCTGCAGTTCATGGTAATATGAGTGGTGTGCAGTTCATGGTGTTATGAGTGGAGTGCAGTCCATGGTGCTATGAGTGCTGTGCAGTTCATGGTGCTATGAGTGATGTGCAGTTTGTGGTTCTATGAGTGATGTGCAGTTCATGGTGCTATGAGTGGTGTGCAGTTCATGGTGCGATGAGTGGTGTGAAGTTCATGGTGCTATGAGTGATGTGCAGTTTGTGGTGCTATGAGTGGTGTGCAGTTCATGGTGCTATGAGTGATGTGCAGCTCATGTTACTATGAGTGATGTGCAGTTCATGGTAATATGAGTGGTGTGCAGTTCATGGTACTATGAGTGATGTGCAGTCCATGGTGCTATGAGTGATGTGCAGTTCGTGGTGCTATGAATGGTGTGCAGTTCATGGTGCTATGAGTGATGTGCAGTACATGGTGCTATGAGTGCTGTGCAGTTCATGGTGCTGTGAGTGGTGTGCAGTTCATGGTGCTATGAGTGGTGTGCAGTTCATGGTGCTATAAGTGATGTGCAGTTCATGGTGCTATGAGTAGTCTGCAGTTCATGGTAATATGAGTGGTGTGCAGTTCATGGTGTTATGAGTGGAGTGCAGTTCATGGTGCTATGAGTGCTGTGCAGTTCATGGTGCTATGAGTGATGTGCAGTTTGTGGTTCTATGAGTGATGTGCAGTTCATGGTGCTATGAGTGGTGTGCAGTTCATGGTGCGATGAGTGGTGTGCAGTTCATGGTGCTATGAGTGGTGTGCAGTTCATGGTGCTATGAGTGATGTTTATTTTGTAGTGCTATGAGTGGTGTGCAGTGCTATGAGTGGTGTGCAGTTCATGGTGCTATGAGTTGTGTGCAGTTCATGGTGCTATGAGTGATGTGCAGTTTGTGGTGCTATGAGTGGTGTGCAGTTCATGGTGCTATGAGTAATGTGCAGTTCATGGTGCTATGAGTGGTGTGCAGTTCATGGTGCTATGAGTGTCGTGCAGTTCATGGTGCTATGAGTGGTGTGCAGTTCATGGTGCTGTGAGTGGTGTGCAGTTCATGGTGCTATGAGTGGTGTGCAGTTCATGGTGCTATAAGTGATGTGCAGTTCATGGTGCTATGAGTGGTCTGCAGTTCATGGTAATATGAGTGGTGTGCAGTTCATGGTGTTATGAGTGGAGTGCAGTTCATGGTGCTATGAGTGTTGTGCAGTTCATGGTGCTATGAGTGATGTGCAGTTTGTGGTTCTATGAGTGATGTGCAGTTCATGGTGCTATGAGTGGTGTGCAGTTCATGGTGCTATGAGTGGTGTGCAGTTCATGGTGCTGTGAGTGGTGTGCAGTTCATGGTGCTATGAGTGGTTTGCAGTTCATGGTGCTATAAGTGATGTGCAGTTCATGGTGCTATGAGTGGTCTGCAGTTCATCGTAATATGAGTGGTATGCTGTTCATGGTGTTATGAGTGGTGTGCAGTTCATGGTGCTATGAGTGCTGTGCAGTTCATGGTGCTATGAGTGATGTGCAGTTTGTGGTTCTATGAGTGATGTGCAGTTCATGGTGCTATGAGTTGTGTGCAGTTCATGGTGCGATGAGTGGTGTGCAGTTCATGGTAATATGAATGGTGTGCAGTTCATGGTGCTATGAGTTTTGTGCAGTTAATGGTGCTGTGAGTGGTGTGCAGTTCATGGTGCTATGAGTGGTGTGCAGTTCATGGTGCTATAAGTGATGTGCATTTCATGGTGCTATGAGTGGTGTGAAGTTCA
Organism: Lampris incognitus; assembly: GCF_029633865.1. Taxonomy (NCBI): domain Eukaryota; kingdom Metazoa; phylum Chordata; class Actinopteri; order Lampriformes; family Lampridae; genus Lampris; species Lampris incognitus. The sequence goes on along the minus strand of NC_079211.1, from coordinate 68,906,511 downwards.
TGGTGCTATGAGTGATGTGCAGTTTGTGGTGCTATGAGTGGTGTGCAGTTCATGGTGCTATGAGTGATGTGCAGTTCATGGTGCTAGGAGTGATGTGCAGTTCATGGTGCTATCAGTGATGTGCAGTTCATGGTGCTATGAGTGGTGTGCAGTCATGGTGCTATGAGTAATGTGCAGTTTGTGGTGCTACTAGTGGTGTGGTATGAATGGTGTGCAGTTCATGGTGCTATGAGTGGTGTGCAGTTCATGGTGCTATGAATGATGTGTAGTTTGTGGTGCTATGAGTGGTGTGCAATTCATGGTGCTATGAGTGATGTGCAGTTCATGGCGCTATGAGTGATGTGCAGTTCTTGGTGCTATTAGTGGTGTGGAGTTCATGGTGCTATGTGTGATGTGCAGTTCATGGTGCTATGAGTGGTGTGCAGTTCATGGTAATATGAGTGGTGTGCAGTTCATGGTGCTATGAGTTATGTGCAGTACATGGTGCTATGAGTGATGTGCAGTTCATGGTGCTATGAGTGGTGTGGAGTTCATGGTGCTATTAGTGCAGTGGAGTTCATGGTGCTATGTGTGATGTGCAGTCCATGGTGCTTTGAGTGATGTGCAGTTCGTGGTGCTATGAATGGTGTGCAGTTCATGGTGCTATGAGTGGTGTGCAGTTCATGGTGCTATGAGTGATGTACAGTTTGTAGTGCTATGAGTGGTGTGCAGTTCATGGTGCTATGAGTGGTGTGCAGTTCATGGTGCTATGAATGATGTGTAGTTTGTGGTGCTATGAGTGGTGTGCAGTTCATGGTGCTATGAGTTAAGTGCAGTTCATGGCGCTATGAGTGATGTGCAGTTCATGGTGCTATGAGTGGTGTGGAGTTCATGGTGCTATGAGTGATGTGCAGTTCATGGTGCTATGAGTGATGTGCAGTTCATGTTGCTATGAGTGATGTGCAGTTCATGGTGCTATGAGTGGTGTGCAGTTCATGATAATATGAGTGATGTGCAGTTTGTGGTTCTATGAGTGATGTGCAGTTCATGGTTCCATGAGTGGTGTGCAGTTCATGGTGCTATGAGTGATGTGCAGTTCATGGTGCTGTGAGTGGTGTGCAGTTCATGGTGCTATAAGTGATATGCAGTTCATGGTGCTATGAGTGGTCTGCAGTTCATGGTAATATGAGTGGTATGCAGTTCATGGTGTTATGAGTGGAGTGCAGTTCATGGTGCTATGAGTGCTGTGCAGTTCATGGTGCTATAAGTGATGTGCAGTTCATGGTGCTATGAGTGGTGTGAAGTTCATGGTGCTATGAGTGATGTGCAGTTTGTGGTGCTATGAGTGGTGTGCAGTTCATGGTGCTATGAGTGATGTGCAGCTCATGTTGCTATGAGTGATGTGCAGTTCATGGTAATATGAGTGGTGTGCAGTTCATGGTACTATGAGTGATGTGCAGTCCATGGTGCTATGAGTGATGTGCAGTTCGTGGTGCTATGAATGGTGTGCAGTTCATGGTGCTATGAGTGATGTGCAGTTCATGGTGCTATGAGTGCTGTGCAGTTCATGGTGCTGTGAGTGGTGTGCAGTTCATGGTGCTATTAGTGGTGTGGAGTTCATGGTGCTATGAGTGATGTGCAGTTCATGGTGCTATGAGTGGTGTGCAGTTCATGGTAATATGAGTGGTTTGCAGTTCATGGTGCTATGAGTTATGTGCAGTTCATGGTGCTGTGAGTGGTGTGCAGTTCATGGTGCTATGAGTGGTGTGCAGTTCATGGTGCTATCAGTGATGTGCAGTTCATGGTGCTATGAGTGGTGTGCAGTTCATGGTGCTATGAGTGGTGTGCAGTTCATGGTGCTATGAGTGGTGTGCAGTTCATGGTGCTCTGAGGGATGTGCAGTTCATGATGCTATGAGTGATGTGCAGTTCATGGTGCTATGAGTGATGTGCAGTTCATGGTGCTGTGAGTGATGTGCAGTTAATGGTGCTATGAGTGTTGTGCAGTTTGTGGTGCTATGAGTGATGCGCAGTTTGTGGTGCTATGAGTGGTGTGGTATGAATGGTGTGCAGTTCATGGTGCTATGAGTGGTGTGCAGTTCATGGTGCTATGAATGATGTGTAGTTTGTGGTGCTATGAGTGGTGTGCAGTTCATGGTGCTATGAGTTATGTGCAGTTCATGGCGCTATGAGTGATGTGCAGTTCATGGTGCTATGAGTGGTGTGGAGTTCATGGTGCTATGAGTGATGTGCAGTTCATGGTGCTATGAGTGATGTGCAGTTCATGTTGCTATGAGTGATGTGCAGTTCATGGTGCTATGAGTGGTGTGCAGTTCATGGTAATATGAGTGATGTGCAGTTTGTGGTTCTATGAGTGATGTGCAGTTCATGGTTCCATGAGTGGTGTGCAGTTCATGGTGCTATGAGTGATGTGCAGTTCATGGTGCTGTGAGTGGTGTGCAGTTCATGGTGCTATAAGTGATATGCAGTTCATGGTGCTATGAGTGGTCTGCAGTTCATGGTAATATGAGTGGTATGCAGTTCATGGTGTTATGAGTGGAGTGCAGTTCATGGTGCTATGAGTGCTGTGCAGTATATGGTGCTATAAGTGATGTGCAGTTCATGGTGCTATGAGTGGTGTGAAGTTCATGGTGCTATGAGTGATGTGCAGTTTGTGGTGCTATGAGTGGTGTGCAGTTCATGGTGCTATGAGTGATGTGCAGCTCATGTTACTATGAGTGATGTGCAGTTCATGGTAATATGAGTGGTGTGCAGTTCATGGTACTATGAGTGATGTGCAGTCCATGGTGCTATGAGTGATGTGCAGTTCGTGGTGCTATTAATGGTGTGCAGTTCATGGTGCTATGAGTGATGTGCAGTTCATGGTGCTATGAGTGCTGTGCAGTTCATGGTGCTGTGAGTGGTGTGCAGTTCATGGTGCTATGAGTGGTGTGCAGTTCATGGTGCTATAAGTGATGTGCAGTTCATGGTGCTATGAGTAGTGTGCAGTTCATGGTAATGTGAGTGGTGTGCAGTTCATGGTGTTATGAGTGGAGTGCAGTTCATGGTGCTATGAGTGCTGTGCAGTTCATGGTGCTATGAGTGATGTGCAGTTTGTGGTTCTATGAGTGATGTGCAGTTCATGGTGCTATGAGTGGTGTGCAGTTCATGGTGCGATGAGTGGTGTGAAGTTCATGGTGCTATGAGTGATGTGCAGTTTGTGGTGCTATGAGTGGTGTGCAGTTCATGGTGCTATGAGTGATGTGCAGCTCATGTTACTATGAGTGATGTGCAGTTCATGGTAATATGAGTGGTGTGCAGTTCATGGTACTATGAGTGATGTGCAGTCCATGGTGCTATGAGTGATGTGCAGTTCGTGGTGCTATGAATGGTGTGCAGTTCATGGTGCTATGAGTGATGTGCAGTTCATGGTGCTATGAGTGCTGTGCAGTTCATGGTGCTGTGAGTGGTGTGCAGTTCATGGTGCTATGAGTGGTGTGCAGTTCATGGTGCTATAAGTGATGTGCAGTTCATGGTGCTATGAGTAGTCTGCAGTTCATGGTAATATGAGTGGTGTGCAGTTCATGGTGTTATGAGTGGAGTGCAGTTCATGGTGCTATGAGTGCTGTGCAGTTCATGGTGCTATGAGTGATGTGCAGTTTGTGGTTCTATGAGTGATGTGCAGTTCATGGTGCTATGAGTGGTGTGCAGTTCATGGTGCGATGAGTGGTGTGCAGTTCATGGTGCTATGAGTGGTGTGCAGTTCATGGTGCTATGAGTGATGTTTATTTTGTAGTGCTATGAGTGGTGTGCAGTGCTATGAGTGGTGTGCAGTTCATGGTGCTATGAGTTGTGTGCAGTTCATGGTGCTATGAGTGATGTGCAGTTTGTGGTGCTATGAGTGGTGTGCAGTTCATGGTGCTATGAGTAATGTGCAGTTCATGGTGCTATGAGTGGTGTGCAGTTCATGGTGCTATGAGTGTCGTGCAGTTCATGGTGCTATGAGTGGTGTGCAGTTCATGGTGCTGTGAGTGGTGTGCAGTTCATGGTGCTATGAGTGGTGTGCAGTTCATGGTGCTATAAGTGATGTGCAGTTCATGGTGCTATGAGTGGTCTGCAGTTCATGGTAATATGAGTGGTGTGCAGTTCATGGTGTTATGAGTGGAGTGCAGTTATTGGTGCTATGAGTGTTGTGCAGTTCATGGTGCTATGAGTGATGTGCAGTTTGTGGTTCTATGAGTGATGTGCAGTTCATGGTGCTATGAGTGGTGTGCAGTTCATGGTGCTATGAGTGGTGTGCAGTTCATGGTGCTGTGAGTGGTGTGCAGTTCATGGTGCTATGAGTGGTTTGCAGTTCATGGTGCTATAAGTGATGTGCAGTTCATGGTGCTATGAGTGGTCTGCAGTTCATCGTAATATGAGTGGTATGCTGTTCATGGTGTTATGAGTGGTGTGCAGTTCATGGTGCTATGAGTGCTGTGCAGTTCATGGTGCTATGAGTGATGTGCAGTTTGTGGTTCTATGAGTGATGTGCAGTTCATGGTGCTATGAGTTGTGTGCAGTTCATGGTGCGATGAGTGGTGTGCAGTTCATGGTAATATGAATGGTGTGCAGTTCATGGTGCTATGAGTTTTGTGCAGTTAATGGTGCTGTGAGTGGTGTGCAGTTCATGGTGCTATGAGTGGTGTGCAGTTCATGGTGCTATAAGTGATGTGCAGTTCATGGTGCTATGAGTGGTGTGAAGTTCATGGTGCTATGAGTGATGTGCAGTTTGTGGTGCTATGAGTGGTGTGCAGTTCATGGTGCTATGAGTGATGTGCAGTTCATGGTGCTAGGAGTGATGTGCAGTTCATGGTGCTATCAGTGATGTGCAGTTCATGGTGCTATGAGTGGTGTGCAGTCATGGTGCTATGAGTAATGTGCAGTTTGTGGTGCTACTAGTGGTGTGGTATGAATGGTGTGCAGTTCATGGTGCTATGAGTGGTGTGCAGTTCATGGTGCTATGAATGATGTGTAGTTTGTGGTGCTATGAGTGGTGTGCAATTCATGGTGCTATGAGTGATGTGCAGTTCATGGCGGTATGAGTGATGTGCAGTTCTTGGTGCTATTAGTGGTGTGGAGTTCATGGTGCTATGTGTGATGTGCAGTTCATGGTGCTATGAGTGGTGTGCAGTTCATGGTAATATGAGTGGTGTGCAGTTCATGGTGCTATGAGTTATGTGCAGTACATGGTGCTATGAGTGATGTGCAGTTCATGGTGCTATGAGTGGTGTGGAGTTCATGGTGCTATTAGTGCAGTGGAGTTCATGGTGCTATGTGTGATGTGCAGTCCATGGTGCTTTGAGTGATGTGCAGTTCGTGGTGCTATGAATGGTGTGCAGTTCATGGTGCTATGAGTGGTGTGCAGTTCATGGTGCTATGAGTGATGTACAGTTTGTAGTGCTATGAGTGGTGTGCAGTTCATGGTGCTATGAGTGGTGTGGAGTTCATGGTGCTATGAGTGATATGCAGTTCATGGTGCTATGAGTGATGTGCAGTTCATGTTGCTATGAGTGATGTGCAGTTCATGGTGCTATGAGTAGTCTGCAGTTCATGGTAATATGAGTGGTGTGCAGTTCATGGTGTTATGAGTGGAGTGCAGTTCATGGTGCTATGAGTGCTGTGCAGTTCATGGTGCTATGAGTGATGTGCAGTTTGTGGTGCTATGAGTGATGTGCAGTTCATGGTGCTATGAGTGGTGTGCAGTTCATGGTGCGATGAGTGGTGTGCAGTTCATGGTGCTATGAGTGGTGTGCAGTTCATGGTGCTATGAGTGATGTTTATTTTGTAGTGCTATGAGTGGTGTGTAGTGCTATGAGTGGTGTGCAGTTCATGGTGCTATGAGTTGTGTGCAGTTCATGGTGATATGAGTGGTGTGCAGTTCATGGTGCTATGAGTGATGTGCAGTTTGTGGTGCTATGAGTGGTGTGCAGTTCATGGTGCTATGAGTTGTGTGAAGTTCATGGTGATATGAGTGGTGTGCAGTTCATGGTGATATTAGTGATGTGCAGTTTGTGGTGCTATGAGTGGTGTGCAGTTCATGGTGCCATGAGTGGTGTGCAGTTCATAGTGCTATGAGTTATGTGCAGTTCATGGTGCTATGAGTGATGTGCAGTTTGTGGTGCTATGAGTGGTGTGCAGTTCATGGTGCTATGAGTGATGTGCAGTTCATGGTGCTATGAGTGGTGTGCAGTTCATGGTGCTATGAGGGATGTGCAGTTCATGGTGCTATGAGTGGTGTGCAGTTCATGGTGTTATGAGTGGTGTGCAGTTCATGGTGCTATGAGTGATGTGCAGTTCATGGTGCTATGAGTGGTGTGCAGTTCATGGTGCTATGAGTGGTGTGCAGTTCATGGTGTTGTGAGTGGTGTGCAGTTCATGGTGCTATGAGTGGTGTGCAGTTCATGGTGCTATAAGTGATGTGCAGTTCATGGTGCTATGAGTGGTCTGCAGTTCATGGTAATATGAGTGGTGTGTAGTTCATGGTGTTATGAGTGGAGTGCAGTTCATGGTGCTATGAGTGCTGTGCAGTTTGTGGTTCTATGAGTGATGTGCAGTTCATGGTTCCATGAGTGGTGTGCAGTTCATGGTGCTATGAGTGATGTGCAGTTCATGGTGCTGTGAGTGGTGTGCAGTTCATGGTGCTATAAGTGATATGCAGTTCATGGTGCTATGAGTGGTCTGCAGTTCATGGTAATATGAGTGGTATGCAGTTCATGGTGCTATGAGTGGTCTGCAGTTCATGGTAATATGAGTGGTATGCAGTTCATGGTGTTATGAGTGGAGTGCAGTTCATGGTGCTATGAGTGCTGTGCAGTTCATGGTGCTATAAGTGATGTGCAGTTCATGGTGCTATGAGTGGTGTGAAGTTCATGGTGCTATGAGTGATGTGCAGTTTGTGGTGCTATGAGTGGTGTGCAGTTCATGGTGCTATGAGTGATGTGCAGCTCATGTTGCCATGAGTGATGTGCAGTTCATGGTGCTATGAGTGATGTTTATTTTGTAGTGCTATGAGTGGTGTGTAGTGCTATGAGTGGTGTGCAGTTCATGGTGCCATGAGTTGTGTGCAGTTCATGGTGATATGAGTGGTGTGCAGTTCCTGGTGCTATGAGTGATGTGCAGTTTGTGGTGCTATGAGTGGTGTGCAGTTCATGGTGCTATGAGTTGTGTGAAGTTCATGGTGATATGAGTGGTGTGCAGTTCATGGTGATATTAGTGATGTGCAGTTTGTGGTGTTATGAGTGGTGTGCAGTTCATGGTGCCATGAGTGGTGTGCAGTTCATAGTGCTATGAGTTATGTGCAGTTCATGGTGCTATGAGTGATGTGCAGTTTGTGGTGCTATGAGTGGTGTGCAGTTCATGGTGCTATGAGTGATGTGCAGTTCATGGTGCTATGAGCGGTGTTTATTTTGTAGTGCTATGAGTGGTGTGTAGTGCTATGAGTGGTGTGCAGTTCATGGTGCTATGAGTTGTGTGCAGTTCATGGTGATATGAGTGGTGTGCAGTTCCTGGTGCTATGAGTGATGTGCAGTTTGTGGTGCTATGAGTGGTGTGCAGTTCATGGTGCTATGAGTTGTGTGAAGTTCATGGTGATATGAGTGGTGTGCAGTTCATGGTGATATTAGTGATGTGCAGTTTGTGGTGTTATGAGTGGTGTGCAGTTCATGGTGCTATGAGTGGTGTGCAGTTCATAGTGCTATGAGTTATGTGCAGTTCATGGTGCTATGAGTGATGTGCAGTTTGTGGTGCTATGAGTGGTGTGCAGTTCATGGTGCTATGAGTGATGTGCAGTTCATGGTGCTATGAGTGGTGTGCAGTTCATGGTGCTATGAGGGATGTGCAGTTCATGGTGCTATGAGTGGTGTGCAGTTCATGGTGCTATGAGTGGTGTGCAGTTCATGGTGCTATGAGTGATGTGCAGTTCATGGTGCTATGAGTGGTGTGCAGTTCATGGTGCTATGAGTGGTGTGAAGTTCATGGTGTTGTGAGTGGTGTGCAGTTCATGGTGCTATGAGTGGTGTGCAGTTCATGGTGCTATAAGTGATGTGCAGTTCATGGTGCTATGAGTGGTCTGCAGTTCATGGTAATATGAGTGGTGTGTAGTTCATGGTGTTATGAGTGGAGTGCAGTTCATGGTGCTATGAGTGCTGTGCAGTTCATGGTGCTATGAGTGATGTGCAGTTTGTGGTTCTATGAGTGATGTGCAGTTCATGGTTCCATGAGTGGTGTGCAGTTCATGGTGCTATGAGTGATGTGCAGTTCATGGTGCTGTGAGTGGTGTGCAGTTCATGGTGCTATAAGTGATATGCAGTTCATGGTGCTATGAGTGGTCTGCAGTTCATGGTAATATGAGTGGTATGCAGTTCATGGTGTTATGAGTGGAGTGCAGTTCATGGTGCTATGAGTGCTGTGCAGTTCATGGTGCTATAAGTGATGTGCAGTTCATGGTGCTATGAGTGGTGTGAAGTTTATGGTGCTATGAGTGATGTGCAGTTTGTGGTGCTATGAGTGGTGTGCAGTTCATGGTGCTATGAGTGATGTGGACCTCATGTTGCTATGAGTGATGTGCAGTTCATGGTAATATGAGTGGTGTGCAGTTCATGGTACTATGAGTGATGTGCAGTCCATGGTGCTATGAGTGATGTGCAGTTCGTGGTGCTATGAATGGTGTGCAGTTCATGGTGCTATGAGTGATGTGCAGTTCATGGTGCTATGAGTGCTGTGCAGTTCATGGTGCTGTGAGTGGTGTGCAGTTCATGGTGCTATGAGTGGTGTGCAGTTCATGGTGCTATAAGTGATGTGCAGTTCATGGTGCTATGAGTAGTCTGCAGTTCATGGTAATATGAGTGGTGTGCAGTTCATGGTGTTATGAGTGGAGTGCAGTTCATGGTGCTATGAGTGCTGTGCAGTTCATGGTGCTATGAGTGATGTGCAGTTTGTGGTTCTATGAGTGATGTGCAGTTCATGGTGCTATGAGTGGTGTGCAGTTCATGGTGCGATGAGTGGTGTGCAGTTCATGGTGCTATGAGTGGTGTGCAGTTCATGGTGCTATGAGTGATGTTTATTTTGTAGTGCTATGAGTGGTGTGTAGTGCTATGAGTGGTGTGCAGTTCATGGTGCTATGAGTTGTGTGCAGTTCATGGTGATATGAGTGGTGTGCAGTTCATGGTGCTATGAGTGATGTGCAGTTTGTGGTGCTATGAGTGGTGTGCAGTTCATGGTGCTATGAGTTGTGTGAAGTTCATGGTGATATGAGTGGTGTGCAGTTCATGGTGATATTAGTGATGTGCAGTTTGTGGTGCTATGAGTGGTGTGCAGTTCATGGTGCTATGAGTGGTGTGCAGTTCATAGTGCTATGAGTTATGTGCAGTTCATGGTGCTATGAGTGATGTGCAGTTCATGGTTCCATGAGTGGTGTGCAGTTCATGGTGCTATGAGTGATGTGCAGTTCATGGTGCTGTGAGTGGTGTGCAGTTCATGGTGCTATAAGTGATATGCAGTTCATGGTGCTATGAGTGGTCTGCAGTTCATGGTAATATGAGTGGTATGCAGTTCATGGTGTTATGAGTGGAGTGCAGTTCATGGTGCTATGAGTGCTGTGCAGTTCATGGTGCTATAAGTGATGTGCAGTTCATGGTGCTATGAGTGGTGTGAAGTTTATGGTGCTATGAGTGATGTGCAGTTTGTGGTGCTATGAGTGGTGTGCAGTTCATGGTGCTATGAGTGATGTGGAGCTCATGTTGCTATGAGTGATGTGCAGTTCATGGTAATATGAGTGGTGTGCAGTTCATGGTACTATGAGTGATGTGCAGTCCATGGTGCTATGAGTGATGTGCAGTTCATGGTGATATGGGTGGTGTGCAGTTCATGGTGCTATGAGTGATGTGCAGTTCATGGTGCTATGAGTGCTGTGCAGTTCATGGTGCTGTGAGTTGTGTGCAGTTCATGGTGCTATGAGTGGTGTGCAGTTCATGGTGCTATAAGTGATGTGCAGTTCATGGTGCTATGAGTAGTCTGCAGTTCATGGTAATATGAGTGGTGTGCAGTTCATGGTGTTATGAGTGGAGTGCAGTTCATGGTGCTATGAGTGCTGTGCAGTTCATGGTGCTATGAGTGATGTGCAGTTTGTGGTTCTATGAGTGATGTGCAGTTCATGGTGCTATGAGTGGTGTGCAGTTCATGGTGCGATGAGTGGTGTGCAGTTCATGGTGCTATGAGTGGTGTGCAGTTCATGGTGCTATGAGTGATGTTTATTTTGTAGTGCTATGAGTGGTGTGTAGTGCTATGAGTGGTGTGCAGTTCATGGTGCTATAAGTTGTGTGCAGTTCATGGTGATATGAGTGGTGTGCAGTTCATGGTGCTATGAGTGATGTGCAGTTTGTGGTGCTATGAGTGGTGTGCAGTTCATGGTGCTATGAGTTGTGTGAAGTTCATGGTGATATGAGTGGTGTGCAGTTCATGGTGATATTAGTGATGTGCAGTTTGTGGTGCTATGAGTGGTGTGCAGTTCATGGTGCTATGAGTGGTGTGCAGTTCATAGTGCTATGAGTTATGTGCAGTTCATGGTGCTATGAGTGATGTGCAGTTTGTGGTGCTATGAGTGGTGTGCAGTTCATGGTGCTATGAGTGATGTGCAGTTCATGGTGCTATGAGTGGTGTGCAGTTCATGGTGCTATGAGTGGATGTGCAGTTCATGGTGCTATGAGTGGTGTGCAGTTCATGGTGCTATGAGTGGTGTGCAGTTCATGGTGCTATGAGTGATGTGCAGTTCATGGTGCTATGAGTGGTGTGCAGTTCATGGTGCTATGAGTGATGTGCAATTTGTGGTGCTATGATTGGTGTGCAGTTCATGGTGCTATGAGTTGTGTGAAGTTCATGGTGATATGAGTGGTGTGCAGTTCATGGTGCTATGAGTGCTGTGCAGTTCATGGTGCTATGAGTGATGTGCAGTTTGTGGTTCTATGAGTGATGTGCATTTCATGGTGCTATGAGTGGTGTGCAGTTCATGGTGCGATGAGTGGTGTGCAGTTCATGGTGCTATGAGTGGTGTGCAGTTCATGGTGCTATGAGTGATGTTTATTTTGTAGTGCTATGAGTGGTGTGTAGTGCTATGAGTGGTGTGCAGTTCATGGTGCTATGAGTTGTGTGCAGTTCATGGTGATATGAGTGGTGTGCAGTTCCTGGTGCTATGAGTGATGTGCAGTTTGTGGTGCTATGAGTGGTGTGCAGTTCATGGTGCTATGAGTTGTGTGAAGTTCATGGTGATATGAGTGGTGTGCAGTTCATGGTTATATTAGTGATGTGCAGTTTGTGGTGTTATGAGTGGTGTGCAGTTCATGGTGCTATGAGTGGTGTGCAGTTCATAGTGCTATGAGTTATGTGCAGTTCATGGTGCTATGAGTGATGTGCAGTTTGTGGTGCTATGAGTGGTGTGCAGTTCATGGTGCTATGAGTGATATGCAGTTCATGGTGCTATGAGTGGTGTGCAGTTCATGGTGCTATGAGGGATGTGCAGTTCATGGTGCTATGAGTGGTGTGCAGTTCATGGTGCTATGAGTGGTGTGCAGTTCATGGTGCTATGAGTGATGTGCAGTTCATGGTGCTATGAGTGGTGTGCAGTTCATGGTGCTATGAGTGGTGTGAAGTTCATGGTGTTGTGAGTGGTGTGCAGTTCATGGTGCTATGAGTGGTGTGCAGTTCATGGTGCTATAAGTGATGTGCAGTTCATGGTGCTATGAGTGGTCTGCAGTTCATGGTAATATGAGTGGTGTGTAGTTCATGGTGTTATGAGTGGAGTGCAGTTCATGGTGCTATGAGTGCTGTGCAGTTCATGGTGCTATGAGTGATGTGCAGTTTGTGGTTCTATGAGTGATGTGCAGTTCATGGTTCCATGTGTGGTGTGCAGTTCATGGTGCTATGAGTGATGTGCAGTTCATGGTGCTGTGAGTGGTGTGCAGTTCATGGTGCTATAAGTGATATGCAGTTCATGGTGCTATGAGTGGTCTGCAGTTCATGGTAATATGAGTGGTATGCAGTTCATGGTGTTATGAGTGGAGTGCAGTTCATGGTGCTATGAGTGCTGTGCAGTTCATGGTGCTATAAGTGATGTGCAGTTCATGGTGCTATAAGTGATGTGCAGTTCATGGTGCTATGAGTAGTCTGCAGTTCATGGTAATATGAGTGGTGTGCAGTTCATGGTGTTATGAGTGGAGTGCAGTTCATGGTGCTATGAGTGCTGTGCAGTTCATGGTGCTATGAGTGATGTGCAGTTTGTGGTTCTATGAGTGATGTGCAGTTCATGGTGCTATGAGTGGTGTGCAGTTCATGGTGCGATGAGTGGTGTGCAGTTCATGGTGCTATGAGTGGTGTGCAGTTCATGGTGCTATGAGTGATGTTTATTTTGTAGTGCTATGAGTGGTGTGTAGTGCTATGAGTGGTGTGCAGTTCATGGTGCTATAAGTTGTGTGCAGTTCATGGTGATATGAGTGGTGTGCAGTTCATGGTGCTATGAGTGATGTGCAGTTTGTGGTGCTATGAGTGGTGTGCAGTTCATGGTGCTATGAGTTGTGTGAAGTTCATGGTGATATGAGTGGTGTGCAGTTCATGGTGATATTAGTGATGTGCAGTTTGTGGTGCTATGAGTGGTGTGCAGTTCATGGTGCTATGAGTGGTGTGCTGTTCATAGTGCTATGAGTTATGTGCAGTTCATGGTGCTATGAGTGATGTGCAGTTTGTGGTGCTATGAGTGGTGTGCAGTTCATGGTGCTATGAGTGATGTGCAGTTCATGGTGCTATGAGTGGTGTGCAGTTCATGGTGCTATGAGGGATGTGCAGTTCATGGTGCTATGAGTGGTGTGCAGTTCATGGTGCTATGAGTGGTGTGCAGTTCATGGTGCTATGAGTGATGTGCAGTTCATGGTGCTATGAGTGGTGTGCAGTTCATGGTGCTATGAGTGATGTGCAGTTTGTGGTGCTATGAGTGGTGTGCAGTTCATGGTGCTATGAGTTGTGTGCAGTTCATGGTGCTATGAGTGCTGTGCAGTTCATGGTGCTATGAGTGATGTGCAGTTTGTGGTTCTATGAGTGATGTGCAGTTCATGGTGCTATGAGTGGTGTGCAGTTCATGGTGCGATGAGTGGTGTGCAGAGCATGGTGCTATGAGTGGTGTGCAGTTCATGGTGCTATGAGTGATGTTTATTTTGTAGTGCTATGAGTGGTGTGTAGTGCTATGAGTGGTGTGCAGTTCATGGTGCTATGAGTTGTGTGCAGTTCATGGTGATATGAGTGGTGTGCAGTTCCTGGTGCTATGAGTGATGTGCAGTTTGTGGTGCTATGAGTGGTGTGCAGTTCATGGTGCTATGAGTTGTGTGAAGTTCATGGTGATATGAGTGGTGTGCAGTTCATGGTGATATTAGTGATGTGCAGTTTGTGGTGTTATGAGTGGTGTGCAGTTCATGGTGCTATGAGTGGTGTGCAGTTCATAGTGCTATGAGTTATGTGCAGTTCATGGTGCTATGAGTGATGTGCAGTTTGTGGTGCTATGAGTGGTGTGCAGTTCATGGTGCTATGAGTGATGTGCAGTTCATGGTGCTATGAGTGGTGTGCAGTTCATGGTGCTATGAGGGATGTGCAGTTCATGGTGCTATGAGTGGTGTGCAGTTCATGGTGCTATGAGTGGTGTGCAGTTCATGGTGCTATGAGTGATGTGCAGTTCATGGTGCTATGAGTGGTGTGCAGTTCATGGTGCTATGAGTGGTGTGAAGTTCATGGTGTTGTGAGTGGTGTGCAGTTCATGGTGCTATGAGTGGTGTGCAGTTCATGGTGCTATAAGTGATGTGCAGTTCATGGTGCTATGAGTGGTCTGCAGTTCATGGTAATATGAGTGGTGTGTAGTTCATGGTGTTATGAGTGGAGTGCAGTTCATGGTGCTATGAGTGCTGTGCAGTTCATGGTGCTATGAGTGATGTGCAGTTTGTGGTTCTATGAGTGATGTGCAGTTCATGGTTCCATGAGTGGTGTGCAGTTCATGGTGCTATGAGTGGTGTGCAGTTCATGGTGCGATGAGTGGTGTGCAGTTCATGGTGCTATGAGTGGTGTGCAGTTCATGGTGCTATGAGTGATGTTTATTTTGTAGTGCTATGAGTGGTGTGTAGTGCTATGAGTGGTGTGCAGTTCATGGTGCTATGAGTTGTGTGCAGTTCATGGTGATATGAGTGGTGTGCAGTTCATGGTGCTATGAGTGATGTGCAGTTTGTGGTGCTATGAGTGGTGTGCAGTTCATGGTGCTATGAGTTGTGTGAAGTTCATGGTGATATGAGTGGTGTGCAGTTCATGGTGATATTAGTGATGTGCAGTTTGTGGTGCTATGAGTGGTGTGCAGTTCATGGTGCTATGAGTGGTGTGCAGTTCATAGTGCTATGAGTTATGTGCAGTTCATGGTGCTATGAGTGATGTGCAGTTCATGGTTCCATGAGTGGTGTGCAGTTCATGGTGCTATGAGTGATGTGCAGTTCATGGTGCTGTGAGTGGTGTGCAGTTCATGGTGCTATAAGTGATATGCAGTTCATGGTGCTATGAGTGGTCTGCAGTTCATGGTAATATGAGTGGTATGCAGTTCATGGTGTTATGAGTGGAGTGCAGTTCATGGTGCTATGAGTGCTGTGCAGTTCATGGTGCTATAAGTGATGTGCAGTTCATGGTGCTATGAGTGGTGTGAAGTTTATGGTGCTATGAGTGATGTGCAGTTTGTGGTGCTATGAGTGGTGTGCAGTTCATGGTGCTATGAGTGATGTGGAGCTCATGTTGCTATGAGTGATGTGCAGTTCATGGTAATATGAGTGGTGTGCAGTTCATGGTACTATGAGTGATGTGCAGTCCATGGTGCTATGAGTGATGTGCAGTTCATGGTGATATGGGTGGTGTGCAGTTCATGGTGCTATGAGTGATGTGCAGTTCATGGTGCTATGAGTGCTGTGCAGTTCATGGTGCTGTGAGTTGTGTGCAGTTCATGGTGCTATGAGTGGTGTGCAGTTCATGGTGCTATAAGTGATGTGCAGTTCATGGTGCTATGAGTAGTCTGCAGTTCATGGTAATATGAGTGGTGTGCAGTTCATGGTGTTATGAGTGGAGTGCAGTTCATGGTGCTATGAGTGCTGTGCAGTTCATGGTGCTATGAGTGATGTGCAGTTTGTGGTTCTATGAGTGATGTGCAGTTCATGGTGCTATGAGTGGTGTGCAGTTCATGGTGCGATGAGTGGTGTGCAGTTCATGGTGCTATGAGTGGTGTGCAGTTCATGGTGCTATGAGTGATGTTTATTTTGTAGTGCTATGAGTGGTGTGTAGTGCTATGAGTGGTGTGCAGTTCATGGTGCTATAAGTTGTGTGCAGTTCATGGTGATATGAGTGGTGTGCAGTTCATGGTGCTATGAGTGATGTGCAGTTTGTGGTGCTATGAGTGGTGTGCAGTTCATGGTGCTATGAGTTGTGTGAAGTTCATGGTGATATGAGTGGTGTGCAGTTCATGGTGATATTAGTGATGTGCAGTTTGTGGTGCTATGAGTGGTGTGCAGTTCATGGTGCTATGAGTGGTGTGCAGTTCATAGTGCTATGAGTTATGTGCAGTTCATGGTGCTATGAGTGATGTGCAGTTTGTGGTGCTATGAGTGGTGTGCAGTTCATGGTGCTATGAGTGATGTGCAGTTCATGGTGCTATGAGTGGTGTGCAGTTCATGGTGCTATGAGTGGATGTGCAGTTCATGGTGCTATGAGTGGTGTGCAGTTCATGGTGCTATGAGTGGTGTGCAGTTCATGGTGCTATGAGTGATGTGCAGTTCATGGTGCTATGAGTGGTGTGCAGTTCATGGTGCTATGAGTGATGTGCAATTTGTGGTGCTATGATTGGTGTGCAGTTCATGGTGCTATGAGTTGTGTGAAGTTCATGGTGATATGAGTGGTGTGCAGTTCATGGTGCTATGAGTGCTGTGCAGTTCATGGTGCTATGAGTGATGTGCAGTTTGTGGTTCTATGAGTGATGTGCATTTCATGGTGCTATGAGTGGTGTGCAGTTCATGGTGCGATGAGTGGTGTGCAGTTCATGGTGCTATGAGTGGTGTGCAGTTCATGGTGCTATGAGTGATGTTTATTTTGTAGTGCTATGAGTGGTGTGTAGTGCTATGAGTGGTGTGCAGTTCATGGTGCTATGAGTTGTGTGCAGTTCATGGTGATATGAGTGGTGTGCAGTTCCTGGTGCTATGAGTGATGTGCAGTTTGTGGTGCTATGAGTGGTGTGCAGTTCATGGTGCTATGAGTTGTGTGAAGTTCATGGTGATATGAGTGGTGTGCAGTTCATGGTTATATTAGTGATGTGCAGTTTGTGGTGTTATGAGTGGTGTGCAGTTCATGGTGCTATGAGTGGTGTGCAGTTCATAGTGCTATGAGTTATGTGCAGTTCATGGTGCTATGAGTGATGTGCAGTTTGTGGTGCTATGAGTGGTGTGCAGTTCATGGTGCTATGAGTGATATGCAGTTCATGGTGCTATGAGTGGTGTGCAGTTCATGGTGCTATGAGGGATGTGCAGTTCATGGTGCTATGAGTGGTGTGCAGTTCATGGTGCTATGAGTGGTGTGCAGTTCATGGTGCTATGAGTGATGTGCAGTTCATGGTGCTATGAGTGGTGTGCAGTTCATGGTGCTATGAGTGGTGTGAAGTTCATGGTGTTGTGAGTGGTGTGCAGTTCATGGTGCTATGAGTGGTGTGCAGTTCATGGTGCTATAAGTGATGTGCAGTTCATGGTGCTATGAGTGGTCTGCAGTTCATGGTAATATGAGTGGTGTGTAGTTCATGGTGTTATGAGTGGAGTGCAGTTCATGGTGCTATGAGTGCTGTGCAGTTCATGGTGCTATGAGTGATGTGCAGTTTGTGGTTCTATGAGTGATGTGCAGTTCATGGTTCCATGTGTGGTGTGCAGTTCATGGTGCTATGAGTGATGTGCAGTTCATGGTGCTGTGAGTGGTGTGCAGTTCATGGTGCTATAAGTGATATGCAGTTCATGGTGCTATGAGTGGTCTGCAGTTCATGGTAATATGAGTGGTATGCAGTTCATGGTGTTATGAGTGGAGTGCAGTTCATGGTGCTATGAGTGCTGTGCAGTTCATGGTGCTATAAGTGATGTGCAGTTCATGGTGCTATAAGTGATGTGCAGTTCATGGTGCTATGAGTAGTCTGCAGTTCATGGTAATATGAGTGGTGTGCAGTTCATGGTGTTATGAGTGGAGTGCAGTTCATGGTGCTATGAGTGCTGTGCAGTTCATGGTGCTATGAGTGATGTGCAGTTTGTGGTTCTATGAGTGATGTGCAGTTCATGGTGCTATGAGTGGTGTGCAGTTCATGGTGCGATGAGTGGTGTGCAGTTCATGGTGCTATGAGTGGTGTGCAGTTCATGGTGCTATGAGTGATGTTTATTTTGTAGTGCTATGAGTGGTGTGTAGTGCTATGAGTGGTGTGCAGTTCATGGTGCTATAAGTTGTGTGCAGTTCATGGTGATATGAGTGGTGTGCAGTTCATGGTGCTATGAGTGATGTGCAGTTTGTGGTGCTATGAGTGGTGTGCAGTTCATGGTGCTATGAGTTGTGTGAAGTTCATGGTGATATGAGTGGTGTGCAGTTCATGGTGATATTAGTGATGTGCAGTTTGTGGTGCTATGAGTGGTGTGCAGTTCATGGTGCTATGAGTGGTGTGCTGTTCATAGTGCTATGAGTTATGTGCAGTTCATGGTGCTATGAGTGATGTGCAGTTTGTGGTGCTATGAGTGGTGTGCAGTTCATGGTGCTATGAGTGATGTGCAGTTCATGGTGCTATGAGTGGTGTGCAGTTCATGGTGCTATGAGGGATGTGCAGTTCATGGTGCTATGAGTGGTGTGCAGTTCATGGTGCTATGAGTGGTGTGCAGTTCATGGTGCTATGAGTGATGTGCAGTTCATGGTGCTATGAGTGGTGTGCAGTTCATGGTGCTATGAGTGATGTGCAGTTTGTGGTGCTATGAGTGGTGTGCAGTTCATGGTGCTATGAGTTGTGTGCAGTTCATGGTGCTATGAGTGCTGTGCAGTTCATGGTGCTATGAGTGATGTGCAGTTTGTGGTTCTATGAGTGATGTGCAGTTCATGGTGCTATGAGTGGTGTGCAGTTCATGGTGCGATGAGTGGTGTGCAGAGCATGGTGCTATGAGTGGTGTGCAGTTCATGGTGCTATGAGTGATGTTTATTTTGTAGTGCTATGAGTGGTGTGTAGTGCTATGAGTGGTGTGCAGTTCATGGTGCTATGAGTTGTGTGCAGTTCATGGTGATATGAGTGGTGTGCAGTTCCTGGTGCTATGAGTGATGTGCAGTTTGTGGTGCTATGAGTGGTGTGCAGTTCATGGTGCTATGAGTTGTGTGAAGTTCATGGTGATATGAGTGGTGTGCAGTTCATGGTGATATTAGTGATGTGCAGTTTGTGGTGTTATGAGTGGTGTGCAGTTCATGGTGCTATGAGTGGTGTGCAGTTCATAGTGCTATGAGTTATGTGCAGTTCATGGTGCTATGAGTGATGTGCAGTTTGTGGTGCTATGAGTGGTGTGCAGTTCATGGTGCTATGAGTGATGTGCAGTTCATGGTGCTATGAGTGGTGTGCAGTTCATGGTGCTATGAGGGATGTGCAGTTCATGGTGCTATGAGTGGTGTGCAGTTCATGGTGCTATGAGTGGTGTGCAGTTCATGGTGCTATGAGTGATGTGCAGTTCATGGTGCTATGAGTGGTGTGCAGTTCATGGTGCTATGAGTGGTGTGAAGTTCATGGTGTTGTGAGTGGTGTGCAGTTCATGGTGCTATGAGTGGTGTGCAGTTCATGGTGCTATAAGTGATGTGCAGTTCATGGTGCTATGAGTGGTCTGCAGTTCATGGTAATATGAGTGGTGTGTAGTTCATGGTGTTATGAGTGGAGTGCAGTTCATGGTGCTATGAGTGCTGTGCAGTTCATGGTGCTATGAGTGATGTGCAGTTTGTGGTTCTATGAGTGATGTGCAGTTCATGGTTCCATGAGTGGTGTGCAGTTCATGGTGCTATGAGTGATGTGCAGTTCATGGTGCTGTGAGTGGTGTGCAGTTCATGGTGCTATAAGTGATATGCAGTTCATGGTGCTATGAGTGGTCTGCAGTTCATGGTAATATGAGTGGTATGCAGTTCATGGTGTTATGAGTGGAGTGCAGTTCATGGTGCTATGAGTGCTGTGCAGTTCATGGTGCTATAAGTGATGTGCAGTTCATGGTGCTATGAGTGGTGTGAAGTTTATGGTGCTATGAGTGATGTGCAGTTTGTGGTGCTATGAGTGGTGTGCAGTTCATGGTGCTATGAGTGATGTGGAGCTCATGTTGCTATGAGTGATGTGCAGTTCATGGTAATATGAGTGGTGTGCAGTTCATGGTACTATGAGTGATGTGCAGTCCATGGTGCTATGAGTGATGTGCAGTTCGTGGTGCTATGAATGGTGTGCAGTTCATGGTGCTATGAGTGATGTGCAGTTCATGGTGCTATGAGTGCTGTGCAGTTCATGGTGCTGTGAGTGGTGTGCAGTTCATGGTGCTATGAGTGGTGTGCAGTTCATGGTGCTATAAGTGATGTGCAGTTCATGGTGCTATGAGTAGTCTGCAGTTCATGGTAATATGAGTGGTGTGCAGTTCATGGTGTTATGAGTGGAGTGCAGTTCATGGTGCTATGAGTGCTGTGCAGTTCATGGTGCTATGAGTGATGTGCAGTTTGTGGTTCTATGAGTGATGTGCAGTTCATGGTGCTATGAGTGGTGTGCAGTTCATGGTGCGATGAGTGGTGTGCAGTTCATGGTGCTATGAGTGGTGTGCAGTTCATGGTGCTATGAGTGATGTTTATTTTGTAGTGCTATGAGTGGTGTGTAGTGCTATGAGTGGTGTGCAGTTCATGGTGCTATGAGTTGTGTGCAGTTCACGGTGATATGAGTGGTGTGCAGTTCATGGTGCTATGAGTGATGTGCAGTTTGTGGTGCTATGAGTGGTGTGCAGTTCATGGTGCTATGAGTTGTGTGAAGTTCATGGTGATATGAGTGGTGTGCAGTTCATGGTGATATTAGTGATGTGCAGTTTGTGGTGCTATGAGTGGTGTGCAGTTCATGGTGCTATGAGTGGTGTGCAGTTCATAGTGCTATGAGTTATGTGCAGTTCATGGTGCTATGAGTGATGTGCAGTTTGTGGTGCTATGAGTGGTGTGCAGTTCATGGTGCTATGAGTGATGTGCAGTTCATGGTGCTATGAGTGGTGTGCAGTTCATGGTGCTATGAGGGATGTGCAGTTCATGGTGCTATGAGTGGTGTGCAGTTCATGGTGCTATGAGTGGTGTGCAGTTCATGGTGCTATGAGTGATGTGCAGTTCATGGTGCTATGAGTGGTGTGCAGTTCATGGTGCTATGAGTGATGTGCAGTTTGTGGTGCTATGAGTGGTGTGCAGTTCATGGTGCTATGAGTTGTGTGAAGTTCATGGTGATATGAGTGGTGTGCAGTTCATGGTGATATTAGTGATGTGCAGTTTGTGGTGCTATGAGTGGTGTGCAGTTCATGGTGCTATGAGTGGTGTGCAGTTCATAGTGCTATGAGTTATGTGCAGTTCATGGTGCTATGAGTGATGTGCAGTTTGTGGTGCTATGAGTGGTGTGCAGTTCATGGTGCTATGAGTGATGTGCAGTTCATGGTGCTATGAGTGGTGTGCAGTTCATGGTGCTATGAGGGATGTGCAGTTCATGGTGCTATGAGTGGTGTGCAGTTCATGGTGCCATGAGTGGTGTGCAGTTCATGGTGCTATGAGTGATGTGCAGTTCATGGTGCTATGAGTGGTGTGCAGTTCATGGTGCTATGAGTGGTGTGCAGTTCATGGTGTTGTGAGTGGTGTGCAGTTCATGGTGCTATGAGTGGTGTGCAGTTCATGGTGCTATAAGTGATGTGCAGTTCATGGTGCTATGAGTGGTCTGCAGTTCATGGTAATATGAGTGGTGTGTAGTTCATGGTGTTATGAGTGGAGTGCAGTTCATGGTGCTATGAGTGCTGTGCAGTTCATGGTGCTATGAGTGATGTGCAGTTTGTGGTTCTATGAGTGATGTGCAGTTCATGGTTCCATGAGTGGTGTGCAGTTCATGGTGCTATGAGTGATGTGCAGTTCATGGTGCTGTGAGTGGTGTGCAGTTCATGGTGCTATAAGTGATATGCAGTTCATGGTGCTATGAGTGGTCTGCAGTTCATGGTAATATGAGTGGTATGCAGTTCATGGTGTTATGAGTGGAGTGCAGTTCATGGTGCTATGAGTGCTGTGCAGTTCATGGTGCTATAAGTGATGTGCAGTTCATGGTGCTATGAGTGGTGTGAAGTTTATGGTGCTATGAGTGATGTGCAGTTTGTGGTGCTATGAGTGGTGTGCAGTTCATGGTGCTATGAGTGATGTGGAGCTCATGTTGCTATGAGTGATGTGCAGTTCATGGTAATATGAGTGGTGTGCAGTTCATGGTACTATGAGTGAGGTGCAGTCCATGGTGCTATGAGTGATGTGCAGTTCGTGGTGCTATGAATGGTGTGCAGTTCATGGTGCTATGAGTGATGTGCAGTTCATGGTGCTATGAGTGCTGTGCAGTTCATGGTGCTGTGAGTGGTGTGCAGTTCATGGTGCTATGAGTGGTGTGCAGTTCATGGTGCTATAAGTGATGTGCAGTTCATGGTGCTATGAGTAGTCTGCAGTTCATGGTAATATGAGTGGTGTGCAGTTCATGGTGCTATGAGGGATGTGCAGTTCATGGTGCTATGAGTGGTGTGCAGTTCATGGTGCTATGAGTGGTGTGCAGTTCATGGTGCTATGAGTGATGTGCAGTTCATGGTGCTATGAGTGGTGTGCAGTTCATGGTGCTATGAGTGGTGTGAAGTTCATGGTGTTGTGAGTGGTGTGCAGTTCATGGTGCTATGAGTGGTGTGCAGTTCATGGTGCTATAAGTGATGTGCAGTTCATGGTGCTATGAGTGGTCTGCAGTTCATGGTAATATGAGTGGTGTGTAGTTCATGGTGTTATGAGTGGAGTGCAGTTCATGGTGCTATGAGTGCTGTGCAGTTCATGGTGCTATGAGTGATGTGCAGTTTGTGGTTCTATGAGTGATGTGCAGTTCATGGTTCCATGAGTGGTGTGCAGTTCATGGTGCTATGAGTGATGTGCAGTTCATGGTGCTGTGAGTGGTGTGCAGTTCATGGTGCTATAAGTGATATGCAGTTCATGGTGCTATGAGTGGTCTGCAGTTCATGGTAATATGAGTGGTATGCAGTTCATGGTGTTATGAGTGGAGTGCAGTTCATGGTGCTATGAGTGCTGTGCAGTTCATGGTGCTATAAGTGATGTGCAGTTCATGGTGCTATGAGTGGTGTGAAGTTTATGGTGCTATGAGTGATGTGCAGTTTGTGGTGCTATGAGTGGTGTGCAGTTCATGGTGCTATGAGTGATGTGGAGCTCATGTTGCTATGAGTGATGTGCAGTTCATGGTAATATGAGTGGTGTGCAGTTCATGGTACTATGAGTGATGTGCAGTCCATGGTGCTATGAGTGATGTGCAGTTCGTGGTGCTATGAATGGTGTGCAGTTCATGGTGCTATGAGTGATGTGCAGTTCATGGTGCTATGAGTGCTGTGCAGTTCATGGTGCTGTGAGTGGTGTGCAGTTCATGGTGCTATGAGTGGTGTGCAGTTCATGGTGCTATAAGTGATGTGCAGTTCATGGTGCTATGAGTAGTCTGCAGTTCATGGTAATATGAGTGGTGTGCAGTTCATGGTGTTATGAGTGGAGTGCAGTTCATGGTGCTATGAGTGCTGTGCAGTTCATGGTGCTATGAGTGATGTGCAGTTTGTGGTTCTATGAGTGATGTGCAGTTCATGGTGCTATGAGTGGTGTGCAGTTCATGGTGCGATGAGTGGTGTGCAGTTCATGGTGCTATGAGTGGTGTGCAGTTCATGGTGCTATGAGTGATGTTTATTTTGTAGTGCTATGAGTGGTGTGTAGTGCTATGAGTGGTGTGCAGTTCATGGTGCTATGAGTTGTGTGCAGTTCACGGTGATATGAGTGGTGTGCAGTTCATGGTGCTATGAGTGATGTGCAGTTTGTGGTGCTATGAGTGGTGTGCAGTTCATGGTGCTATGAGTTGTGTGAAGTTCATGGTGATATGAGTGGTGTGCAGTTCATGGTGATATTAGTGATGTGCAGTTTGTGGTGCTATGAGTGGTGTGCAGTTCATGGTGCTATGAGTGGTGTGCAGTTCATAGTGCTATGAGTTATGTGCAGTTCATGGTGCTATGAGTGATGTGCAGTTTGTGGTGCTATGAGTGGTGTGCAGTTCATGGTGCTATGAGTGATGTGCAGTTCATGGTGCTATGAGTGGTGTGCAGTTCATGGTGCTATGAGGGATGTGCAGTTCATGGTGCTATGAGTGGTGTGCAGTTCATGGTGCTATGAGTGGTGTGCAGTTCATGGTGCTATGAGTGATGTGCAGTTCATGGTGCTATGAGTGGTGTGCAGTTCATGGTGCTATGAGTGATGTGCAGTTTGTGGTGCTATGAGTGGTGTGCAGTTCATGGTGCTATGAGTTGTGTGAAGTTCATGGTGATATGAGTGGTGTGCAGTTCATGGTGATATTAGTGATGTGCAGTTTGTGGTGCTATGAGTGGTGTGCAGTTCATGGTGCTATGAGTGGTGTGCAGTTCATAGTGCTATGAGTTATGTGCAGTTCATGGTGCTATGAGTGATGTGCAGTTTGTGGTGCTATGAGTGGTGTGCAGTTCATGGTGCTATGAGTGATGTGCAGTTCATGGTGCTATGAGTGGTGTGCAGTTCATGGTGCTATGAGGGATGTGCAGTTCATGGTGCTATGAGTGGTGTGCAGTTCATGGTGCCATGAGTGGTGTGCAGTTCATGGTGCTATGAGTGATGTGCAGTTCATGGTGCTATGAGTGGTGTGCAGTTCATGGTGCTATGAGTGGTGTGCAGTTCATGGTGTTGTGAGTGGTGTGCAGTTCATGGTGCTATGAGTGGTGTGCAGTTCATGGTGCTATAAGTGATGTGCAGTTCATGGTGCTATGAGTGGTCTGCAGTTCATGGTAATATGAGTGGTGTGTAGTTCATGGTGTTATGAGTGGAGTGCAGTTCATGGTGCTATGAGTGCTGTGCAGTTCATGGTGCTATGAGTGATGTGCAGTTTGTGGTTCTATGAGTGATGTGCAGTTCATGGTTCCATGAGTGGTGTGCAGTTCATGGTGCTATGAGTGATGTGCAGTTCATGGTGCTGTGAGTGGTGTGCAGTTCATGGTGCTATAAGTGATATGCAGTTCATGGTGCTATGAGTGGTCTGCAGTTCATGGTAATATGAGTGGTATGCAGTTCATGGTGTTATGAGTGGAGTGCAGTTCATGGTGCTATGAGTGCTGTGCAGTTCATGGTGCTATAAGTGATGTGCAGTTCATGGTGCTATGAGTGGTGTGAAGTTTATGGTGCTATGAGTGATGTGCAGTTTGTGGTGCTATGAGTGGTGTGCAGTTCATGGTGCTATGAGTGATGTGGAGCTCATGTTGCTATGAGTGATGTGCAGTTCATGGTAATATGAGTGGTGTGCAGTTCATGGTACTATGAGTGAGGTGCAGTCCATGGTGCTATGAGTGATGTGCAGTTCGTGGTGCTATGAATGGTGTGCAGTTCATGGTGCTATGAGTGATGTGCAGTTCATGGTGCTATGAGTGCTGTGCAGTTCATGGTGCTATGAGTTGTGTGAAGTTCATGGTGATATGAGTGGTGTGCAGTTCATGGTGATATTAGTGATGTGCAGTTTGTGGTGCTATGAGTGGTGTGCAGTTCATGGTGCTATGAGTGGTGTGCAGTTCATAGTGCTATGAGTTATGTGCAGTTCATGGTGCTATGAGTGATGTGCAGTTTGTGGTGCTATGAGTGGTGTGCAGTTCATGGTGCTATGAGTGATGTGCAGTTCATGGTGCTATGAGTGGTGTGCAGTTCATGGTGCTATGAGTGGATGTGCAGTTCATGGTGCTATGAGTGGTGTGCAGTTCATGGTGCTATGAGTGGTGTGCAGTTCATGGTGCTATGAGTGATGTGCAGTTCATGGTGCTATGAGTGGTGTGCAGTTCATGGTGCTATGAGTGATGTGCAATTTGTGGTGCTATGATTGGTGTGCAGTTCATGGTGCTATGAGTTGTGTGAAGTTCATGGTGATATGAGTGGTGTGCAGTTCATGGTGCTATGAGTGCTGTGCAGTTCATGGTGCTATGAGTGATGTGCAGTTTGTGGTTCTATGAGTGATGTGCATTTCATGGTGCTATGAGTGGTGTGCAGTTCATGGTGCGATGAGTGGTGTGCAGTTCATGGTGCTATGAGTGGTGTGCAGTTCATGGTGCTATGAGTGATGTTTATTTTGTAGTGCTATGAGTGGTGTGTAGTGCTATGAGTGGTGTGCAGTTCATGGTGCTATGAGTTGTGTGCAGTTCATGGTGATATGAGTGGTGTGCAGTTCCTGGTGCTATGAGTGATGTGCAGTTTGTGGTGCTATGAGTGGTGTGCAGTTCATGGTGCTATGAGTTGTGTGAAGTTCATGGTGATATGAGTGGTGTGCAGTTCATGGTTATATTAGTGATGTGCAGTTTGTGGTGTTATGAGTGGTGTGCAGTTCATGGTGCTATGAGTGGTGTGCAGTTCATAGTGCTATGAGTTATGTGCAGTTCATGGTGCTATGAGTGATGTGCAGTTTGTGGTGCTATGAGTGGTGTGCAGTTCATGGTGCTATGAGTGATATGCAGTTCATGGTGCTATGAGTGGTGTGCAGTTCATGGTGCTATGAGGGATGTGCAGTTCATGGTGCTATGAGTGGTGTGCAGTTCATGGTGCTATGAGTGGTGTGCAGTTCATGGTGCTATGAGTGATGTGCAGTTCATGGTGCTATGAGTGGTGTGCAGTTCATGGTGCTATGAGTGGTGTGAAGTTCATGGTGTTGTGAGTGGTGTGCAGTTCATGGTGCTATGAGTGGTGTGCAGTTCATGGTGCTATAAGTGATGTGCAGTTCATGGTGCTATGAGTGGTCTGCAGTTCATGGTAATATGAGTGGTGTGTAGTTCATGGTGTTATGAGTGGAGTGCAGTTCATGGTGCTATGAGTGCTGTGCAGTTCATGGTGCTATGAGTGATGTGCAGTTTGTGGTTCTATGAGTGATGTGCAGTTCATGGTTCCATGTGTGGTGTGCAGTTCATGGTGCTATGAGTGATGTGCAGTTCATGGTGCTGTGAGTGGTGTGCAGTTCATGGTGCTATAAGTGATATGCAGTTCATGGTGCTATGAGTGGTCTGCAGTTCATGGTAATATGAGTGGTATGCAGTTCATGGTGTTATGAGTGGAGTGCAGTTCATGGTGCTATGAGTGCTGTGCAGTTCATGGTGCTATAAGTGATGTGCAGTTCATGGTGCTATAAGTGATGTGCAGTTCATGGTGCTATGAGTAGTCTGCAGTTCATGGTAATATGAGTGGTGTGCAGTTCATGGTGTTATGAGTGGAGTGCAGTTCATGGTGCTATGAGTGCTGTGCAGTTCATGGTGCTATGAGTGATGTGCAGTTTGTGGTTCTATGAGTGATGTGCAGTTCATGGTGCTATGAGTGGTGTGCAGTTCATGGTGCGATGAGTGGTGTGCAGTTCATGGTGCTATGAGTGGTGTGCAGTTCATGGTGCTATGAGTGATGTTTATTTTGTAGTGCTATGAGTGGTGTGTAGTGCTATGAGTGGTGTGCAGTTCATGGTGCTATAAGTTGTGTGCAGTTCATGGTGATATGAGTGGTGTGCAGTTCATGGTGCTATGAGTGATGTGCAGTTTGTGGTGCTATGAGTGGTGTGCAGTTCATGGTGCTATGAGTTGTGTGAAGTTCATGGTGATATGAGTGGTGTGCAGTTCATGGTGATATTAGTGATGTGCAGTTTGTGGTGCTATGAGTGGTGTGCAGTTCATGGTGCTATGAGTGGTGTGCTGTTCATAGTGCTATGAGTTATGTGCAGTTCATGGTGCTATGAGTGATGTGCAGTTTGTGGTGCTATGAGTGGTGTGCAGTTCATGGTGCTATGAGTGATGTGCAGTTCATGGTGCTATGAGTGGTGTGCAGTTCATGGTGCTATGAGGGATGTGCAGTTCATGGTGCTATGAGTGGTGTGCAGTTCATGGTGCTATGAGTGGTGTGCAGTTCATGGTGCTATGAGTGATGTGCAGTTCATGGTGCTATGAGTGGTGTGCAGTTCATGGTGCTATGAGTGATGTGCAGTTTGTGGTGCTATGAGTGGTGTGCAGTTCATGGTGCTATGAGTTGTGTGCAGTTCATGGTGCTATGAGTGCTGTGCAGTTCATGGTGCTATGAGTGATGTGCAGTTTGTGGTTCTATGAGTGATGTGCAGTTCATGGTGCTATGAGTGGTGTGCAGTTCATGGTGCGATGAGTGGTGTGCAGAGCATGGTGCTATGAGTGGTGTGCAGTTCATGGTGCTATGAGTGATGTTTATTTTGTAGTGCTATGAGTGGTGTGTAGTGCTATGAGTGGTGTGCAGTTCATGGTGCTATGAGTTGTGTGCAGTTCATGGTGATATGAGTGGTGTGCAGTTCCTGGTGCTATGAGTGATGTGCAGTTTGTGGTGCTATGAGTGGTGTGCAGTTCATGGTGCTATGAGTTGTGTGAAGTTCATGGTGATATGAGTGGTGTGCAGTTCATGGTGATATTAGTGATGTGCAGTTTGTGGTGTTATGAGTGGTGTGCAGTTCATGGTGCTATGAGTGGTGTGCAGTTCATAGTGCTATGAGTTATGTGCAGTTCATGGTGCTATGAGTGATGTGCAGTTTGTGGTGCTATGAGTGGTGTGCAGTTCATGGTGCTATGAGTGATGTGCAGTTCATGGTGCTATGAGTGGTGTGCAGTTCATGGTGCTATGAGGGATGTGCAGTTCATGGTGCTATGAGTGGTGTGCAGTTCATGGTGCTATGAGTGGTGTGCAGTTCATGGTGCTATGAGTGATGTGCAGTTCATGGTGCTATGAGTGGTGTGCAGTTCATGGTGCTATGAGTGGTGTGAAGTTCATGGTGTTGTGAGTGGTGTGCAGTTCATGGTGCTATGAGTGGTGTGCAGTTCATGGTGCTATAAGTGATGTGCAGTTCATGGTGCTATGAGTGGTCTGCAGTTCATGGTAATATGAGTGGTGTGTAGTTCATGGTGTTATGAGTGGAGTGCAGTTCATGGTGCTATGAGTGCTGTGCAGTTCATGGTGCTATGAGTGATGTGCAGTTTGTGGTTCTATGAGTGATGTGCAGTTCATGGTTCCATGAGTGGTGTGCAGTTCATGGTGCTATGAGTGATGTGCAGTTCATGGTGCTGTGAGTGGTGTGCAGTTCATGGTGCTATAAGTGATATGCAGTTCATGGTGCTATGAGTGGTCTGCAGTTCATGGTAATATGAGTGGTATGCAGTTCATGGTGTTATGAGTGGAGTGCAGTTCATGGTGCTATGAGTGCTGTGCAGTTCATGGTGCTATAAGTGATGTGCAGTTCATGGTGCTATGAGTGGTGGGAAGTTTATGGTGCTATGAGTGATGTGCAGTTTGTGGTGCTATGAGTGGTGTGCAGTTCATGGTGCTATGAGTGATGTGGAGCTCATGTTGCTATGAGTGATGTGCAGTTCATGGTAATATGAGTGGTGTGCAGTTCATGGTACTATGAGTGATGTGCAGTCCATGGTGCTATGAGTGATGTGCAGTTCGTGGTGCTATGAATGGTGTGCAGTTCATGGTGCTATGAGTGATGTGCAGTTCATGGTGCTATGAGTGCTGTGCAGTTCATGGTGCTGTGAGTGGTGTGCAGTTCATGGTGCTATGAGTGGTGTGCAGTTCATGGTGCTATAAGTGATGTGCAGTTCATGGTGCTATGAGTAGTCTGCAGTTCATGGTAATATGAGTGGTGTGCAGTTCATGGTGTTATGAGTGGAGTGCAGTTCATGGTGCTATGAGTGCTGTGCAGTTCATGGTGCTATGAGTGATGTGCAGTTTGTGGTTCTATGAGTGATGTGCAGTTCATGGTGCTATGAGTGGTGTGCAGTTCATGGTGCGATGAGTGGTGTGCAGTTCATGGTGCTATGAGTGGTGTGCAGTTCATGGTGCTATGAGTGATGTTTATTTTGTAGTGCTATGAGTGGTGTGTAGTGCTATGAGTGGTGTGCAGTTCATGGTGCTATGAGTTGTGTGCAGTTCACGGTGATATGAGTGGTGTGCAGTTCATGGTGCTATGAGTGATGTGCAGTTTGTGGTGCTATGAGTGGTGTGCAGTTCATGGTGCTATGAGTTGTGTGAAGTTCATGGTGATATGAGTGGTGTGCAGTTCATGGTGATATTAGTGATGTGCAGTTTGTGGTGCTATGAGTGGTGTGCAGTTCATGGTGCTATGAGTGGTGTGCAGTTCATAGTGCTATGAGTTATGTGCAGTTCATGGTGCTATGAGTGATGTGCAGTTTGTGGTGCTATGAGTGGTGTGCAGTTCATGGTGCTATGAGTGATGTGCAGTTCATGGTGCTATGAGTGGTGTGCAGTTCATGGTGCTATGAGGGATGTGCAGTTCATGGTGCTATGAGTGGTGTGCAGTTCATGGTGCTATGAGTGGTGTGCAGTTCATGGTGCTATGAGTGATGTGCAGTTCATGGTGCTATGAGTGGTGTGCAGTTCATGGTGCTATGAGTGATGTGCAGTTTGTGGTGCTATGAGTGGTGTGCAGTTCATGGTGCTATGAGTTGTGTGAAGTTCATGGTGATATGAGTGGTGTGCAGTTCATGGTGATATTAGTGATGTGCAGTTTGTGGTGCTATGAGTGGTGTGCAGTTCATGGTGCTATGAGTGGTGTGCAGTTCATAGTGCTATGAGTTATGTGCAGTTCATGGTGCTATGAGTGATGTGCAGTTTGTGGTGCTATGAGTGGTGTGCAGTTCATGGTGCTATGAGTGATGTGCAGTTCATGGTGCTATGAGTGGTGTGCAGTTCATGGTGCTATGAGGGATGTGCAGTTCATGGTGCTATGAGTGGTGTGCAGTTCATGGTGCCATGAGTGGTGTGCAGTTCATGGTGCTATGAGTGATGTGCAGTTCATGGTGCTATGAGTGGTGTGCAGTTCATGGTGCTATGAGTGGTGTGCAGTTCATGGTGTTGTGAGTGGTGTGCAGTTCATGGTGCTATGAGTGGTGTGCAGTTCATGGTGCTATAAGTGATGTGCAGTTCATGGTGCTATGAGTGGTCTGCAGTTCATGGTAATATGAGTGGTGTGTAGTTCATGGTGTTATGAGTGGAGTGCAGTTCATGGTGCTATGAGTGCTGTGCAGTTCATGGTGCTATGAGTGATGTGCAGTTTGTGGTTCTATGAGTGATGTGCAGTTCATGGTTCCATGAGTGGTGTGCAGTTCATGGTGCTATGAGTGATGTGCAGTTCATGGTGCTGTGAGTGGTGTGCAGTTCATGGTGCTATAAGTGATATGCAGTTCATGGTGCTATGAGTGGTCTGCAGTTCATGGTAATATGAGTGGTATGCAGTTCATGGTGTTATGAGTGGAGTGCAGTTCATGGTGCTATGAGTGCTGTGCAGTTCATGGTGCTATAAGTGATGTGCAGTTCATGGTGCTATGAGTGGTGTGAAGTTTATGGTGCTATGAGTGATGTGCAGTTTGTGGTGCTATGAGTGGTGTGCAGTTCATGGTGCTATGAGTGATGTGGAGCTCATGTTGCTATGAGTGATGTGCAGTTCATGGTAATATGAGTGGTGTGCAGTTCATGGTACTATGAGTGAGGTGCAGTCCATGGTGCTATGAGTGATGTGCAGTTCGTGGTGCTATGAATGGTGTGCAGTTCATGGTGCTATGAGTGATGTGCAGTTCATGGTGCTATGAGTGCTGTGCAGTTCATGGTGCTGTGAGTGGTGTGCAGTTCATGGTGCTATGAGTGGTGTGCAGTTCATGGTGCTATAAGTGATGTGCAGTTCATGGTGCTATGAGTAGTCTGCAGTTCATGGTAATATGAGTGGTGTGCAGTTCATGGTGCTATGAGGGATGTGCAGTTCATGGTGCTATGAGTGGTGTGCAGTTCATGGTGCTATGAGTGGTGTGCAGTTCATGGTGCTATGAGTGATGTGCAGTTCATGGTGCTATGAGTGGTGTGCAGTTCATGGTGCTATGAGTGGTGTGAAGTTCATGGTGTTGTGAGTGGTGTGCAGTTCATGGTGCTATGAGTGGTGTGCAGTTCATGGTGCTATAAGTGATGTGCAGTTCATGGTGCTATGAGTGGTCTGCAGTTCATGGTAATATGAGTGGTGTGTAGTTCATGGTGTTATGAGTGGAGTGCAGTTCATGGTGCTATGAGTGCTGTGCAGTTCATGGTGCTATGAGTGATGTGCAGTTTGTGGTTCTATGAGTGATGTGCAGTTCATGGTTCCATGAGTGGTGTGCAGTTCATGGTGCTATGAGTGATGTGCAGTTCATGGTGCTGTGAGTGGTGTGCAGTTCATGGTGCTATAAGTGATATGCAGTTCATGGTGCTATGAGTGGTCTGCAGTTCATGGTAATATGAGTGGTATGCAGTTCATGGTGTTATGAGTGGAGTGCAGTTCATGGTGCTATGAGTGCTGTGCAGTTCATGGTGCTATAAGTGATGTGCAGTTCATGGTGCTATGAGTGGTGTGAAGTTTATGGTGCTATGAGTGATGTGCAGTTTGTGGTGCTATGAGTGGTGTGCAGTTCATGGTGCTATGAGTGATGTGGAGCTCATGTTGCTATGAGTGATGTGCAGTTCATGGTAATATGAGTGGTGTGCAGTTCATGGTACTATGAGTGATGTGCAGTCCATGGTGCTATGAGTGATGTGCAGTTCGTGGTGCTATGAATGGTGTGCAGTTCATGGTGCTATGAGTGATGTGCAGTTCATGGTGCTATGAGTGCTGTGCAGTTCATGGTGCTGTGAGTGGTGTGCAGTTCATGGTGCTATGAGTGGTGTGCAGTTCATGGTGCTATAAGTGATGTGCAGTTCATGGTGCTATGAGTAGTCTGCAGTTCATGGTAATATGAGTGGTGTGCAGTTCATGGTGTTATGAGTGGAGTGCAGTTCATGGTGCTATGAGTGCTGTGCAGTTCATGGTGCTATGAGTGATGTGCAGTTTGTGGTTCTATGAGTGATGTGCAGTTCATGGTGCTATGAGTGGTGTGCAGTTCATGGTGCGATGAGTGGTGTGCAGTTCATGGTGCTATGAGTGGTGTGCAGTTCATGGTGCTATGAGTGATGTTTATTTTGTAGTGCTATGAGTGGTGTGTAGTGCTATGAGTGGTGTGCAGTTCATGGTGCTATGAGTTGTGTGCAGTTCACGGTGATATGAGTGGTGTGCAGTTCATGGTGCTATGAGTGATGTGCAGTTTGTGGTGCTATGAGTGGTGTGCAGTTCATGGTGCTATGAGTTGTGTGAAGTTCATGGTGATATGAGTGGTGTGCAGTTCATGGTGATATTAGTGATGTGCAGTTTGTGGTGCTATGAGTGGTGTGCAGTTCATGGTGCTATGAGTGGTGTGCAGTTCATAGTGCTATGAGTTATGTGCAGTTCATGGTGCTATGAGTGATGTGCAGTTTGTGGTGCTATGAGTGGTGTGCAGTTCATGGTGCTATGAGTGATGTGCAGTTCATGGTGCTATGAGTGGTGTGCAGTTCATGGTGCTATGAGGGATGTGCAGTTCATGGTGCTATGAGTGGTGTGCAGTTCATGGTGCTATGAGTGGTGTGCAGTTCATGGTGCTATGAGTGATGTGCAGTTCATGGTGCTATGAGTGGTGTGCAGTTCATGGTGCTATGAGTGATGTGCAGTTTGTGGTGCTATGAGTGGTGTGCAGTTCATGGTGCTATGAGTTGTGTGAAGTTCATGGTGATATGAGTGGTGTGCAGTTCATGGTGATATTAGTGATGTGCAGTTTGTGGTGCTATGAGTGGTGTGCAGTTCATGGTGCTATGAGTGGTGTGCAGTTCATAGTGCTATGAGTTATGTGCAGTTCATGGTGCTATGAGTGATGTGCAGTTTGTGGTGCTATGAGTGGTGTGCAGTTCATGGTGCTATGAGTGATGTGCAGTTCATGGTGCTATGAGTGGTGTGCAGTTCATGGTGCTATGAGGGATGTGCAGTTCATGGTGCTATGAGTGGTGTGCAGTTCATGGTGCCATGAGTGGTGTGCAGTTCATGGTGCTATGAGTGATGTGCAGTTCATGGTGCTATGAGTGGTGTGCAGTTCATGGTGCTATGAGTGGTGTGCAGTTCATGGTGTTGTGAGTGGTGTGCAGTTCATGGTGCTATGAGTGGTGTGCAGTTCATGGTGCTATAAGTGATGTGCAGTTCATGGTGCTATGAGTGGTCTGCAGTTCATGGTAATATGAGTGGTGTGTAGTTCATGGTGTTATGAGTGGAGTGCAGTTCATGGTGCTATGAGTGCTGTGCAGTTCATGGTGCTATGAGTGATGTGCAGTTTGTGGTTCTATGAGTGATGTGCAGTTCATGGTTCCATGAGTGGTGTGCAGTTCATGGTGCTATGAGTGATGTGCAGTTCATGGTGCTGTGAGTGGTGTGCAGTTCATGGTGCTATAAGTGATATGCAGTTCATGGTGCTATGAGTGGTCTGCAGTTCATGGTAATATGAGTGGTATGCAGTTCATGGTGTTATGAGTGGAGTGCAGTTCATGGTGCTATGAGTGCTGTGCAGTTCATGGTGCTATAAGTGATGTGCAGTTCATGGTGCTATGAGTGGTGTGAAGTTTATGGTGCTATGAGTGATGTGCAGTTTGTGGTGCTATGAGTGGTGTGCAGTTCATGGTGCTATGAGTGATGTGGAGCTCATGTTGCTATGAGTGATGTGCAGTTCATGGTAATATGAGTGGTGTGCAGTTCATGGTACTATGAGTGAGGTGCAGTCCATGGTGCTATGAGTGATGTGCAGTTCGTGGTGCTATGAATGGTGTGCAGTTCATGGTGCTATGAGTGATGTGCAGTTCATGGTGCTATGAGTGCTGTGCAGTTCATGGTGCTGTGAGTGGTGTGCAGTTCATGGTGCTATGAGTGGTGTGCAGTTCATGGTGCTATAAGTGATGTGCAGTTCATGGTGCTATGAGTAGTCTGCAGTTCATGGTAATATGAGTGGTGTGCAGTTCATGGTGTTATGAGTGGAGTGCAGTTCATGGTGCTATGAGTGCTGTGCAGTTCTTGGTGCTATGAGTGATGTGCAGTTTGTGGTTCTATGAGTGATGTGCAGTTCATGGTGCTATGAGTGGTGTGCAGTTCATGGTGCGATGAGTGGTGTGCAGTTCATGGTGCTATGAGTGGTGTGCAGTTCATGGTGCTATGAGTGATGTTTATTTTGTAGTGCTATGAGTGGTGTGTAGTGCTATGAGTGGTGTGCAGTTCATGGTGCTATGAGTTGTGTGCAGTTCATGGTGATATGAGTGGTATGCAGTTCATGGTGCTATGAGTGGTCTGCAGTTCATGGTAATATGAGTGGTATGCAGTTCATGGTGTTATGAGTGGAGTGCAGTTCATGGTGCTATGAGTGCTGTGCAGTTCATGGTGCTATAAGTGATGTGCAGTTCATGGTGCTATGAGTGGTGTGAAGTTCATGGTGCTATGAGTGATGTGCAGTTTGTGGTGCTATGAGTGGTGTGCAGTTCATGGTGCTATGAGTGATGTGCAGCTCATGTTGCCATGAGTGATGTGCAGTTCATGGTGCTATGAGTGATGTGAAGTTCATGGTGCTATGAGTGATGTGCAGTTTGTGGTGCTATGAGTGGTGTGCAGTTCATGGTGCTATGAGTGATGTGCAGTTCATGGTGACATGAGTGGTGTGCAGTTCCTGGTGCTATGAGTGATGTGCAGTTTGTGGTGCTATGAGAGGTGTGCAGTTCATGGTGCTATGAGTTGTGTGAAGTTCATGGTGATATGAGTGGTGTGCAGTTCATGGTGATATTAGTGATGTGCAGTTTGTGGTGTTATGAGTGGTGTGCAGTTCATGGTGCTATGAGTGGTGTGCAGTTCATAGTGCTATGAGTTATGTGCAGTTCATGGTGCTATGAGTGATGTGCAGTTTGTGGTGCTATGAGTGGTGTGCAGTTCATGGTGCTATGAGTGATGTGCAGTTCATGGTGCTATGAGTGGTGTGCAGTTCATGGTGCTATGAGGGATGTGCAGTTCATGGTGCTATGTGTGGTGTGCAGTTCATGGTGCTATGAGTGGTGTGCAGTTCATGGTGCTATGAGTGATGTGCAGTTCATGGTGCTATGAGTGGTGTGCAGTTCATGGTGCTATGAGTGGTGTGCAGTTCATGGTGTTGTGAGTGGTGTGCAGTTCATGGTGCTATGAGTGATGTGCAGTTCATGGTGCTATGAGTGGTGTGCAGTTCATGGTGCTATGAGGGATGTGCAGTTCATGGTGCTATGAGTGGTGTGCAGTTCATGGTGCTATGAGTGGTGTGCAGTTCATGGTGCTATGCGTGATGTGCAGTTCATGGTGCTATGAGTGCTGTGCAGTTCATGGTGCTATGAGTGATGTGCAGTTTGTGGTTCTATGAGTGATGTGCAGTTCATGGTTCCATGAGTGGTGTGCAGTTCATGGTGCTATGAGTGATGTGCAGTTCATGGTGCTGTGAGTGGTGTGCAGTTCATGGTGCTATAAGTGATATGCAGTTCATGGTGCTATGAGTGGTCTGCAGTTCATGGTATTATGAGTGGTATGATGTTCATGGTGTTATGAGTGGAGTGCAGTTCATGGTGCTATGAGTGCTGTGCAGTTCATGGTGCTATAAGTGATGTGCAGTTCATGGTGCTATGAGTGGTGTGAAGTTTATGGTGCTATGAGTGATGTGCAGTTTGTGGTGCTATGAGTGGTGTGCAGTTCATGGTGCTATGAGTGATGTGGAGCTCATGTTGCTATGAGTGATGTGCAGTTCATGGTAATATGAGTGGTGTGCAGTTCATGGTACTATGAGTGATGTGCAGTCCATGGTGCTATGAGTGATGTGCAGTTCGTGGTGCTATGAATGGTGTGCAGTTCATGGTGCTATGAGTGATGTGCAGTTCATGGTGCTATGAGTGCTGTGCAGTTCATGGTGCTGTGAGTGGTGTGCAGTTCATGGTGCTATGAGTTGTGTGCAGTTCATGGTGCTATAAGTGATGTGCAGTTCATGGTGCTATGAGTAGTCTGCAGTTCATGGTAATATGAGTGGTGTGCAGTTCATGGTGTTATGAGTGGAGTGCAGTTCATGGTGCTATGAGTGCTGTGCAGTTCATGGTGCTATGAGTGATGTGCAGTTTGTGGTTCTATGAGTGATGTGCAGTTCATGGTGCTATGAGTGGTGTGCAGTTCATGGTGCGATGAGTGGTGTGCAGTTCATGGTGCTATGAGTGGTGTGCAGTTCATGGTGCTATGAGTGATGTTTATTTTGTAGTGCTATGAGTGGTGTGTAGTGCTATGAGTGGTGTGCAGTTCATGGTGCTATGAGTTGTGTGCAGTTCATGGTGATATGAGTGGTGTGCAGTTCATGGTGCTATGAGTGATGTGCAGTTTGTGGTGCTATGAGTGGTGTGCAGTTCATGGTGCTATGAGTTGTGTGAAGTTCATGGTGATATGAGTGGTGTGCAGTTCATGGTGATATTAGTGATGTGCAGTTTGTGGTGCTATGAGTGGTGTGCAGTTCATGGTGCTATGAGTGGTGTGCAGTTCATAGTGCTATGAGTTATGTGCAGTTCATGGTGCTATGAGTGATGTGCAGTTTGTGGTGCTATGAGTGGTGTGCAGTTCATGGTGCTATGAGTGATGTGCAGTTCATGGTGCTATGAGTGGTGTGCAGTTCATGGTGCTATGAGGGATGTGCAGTTCATGGTGCTATGAGTGGTGTGCAGTTCATGGTGCTATGAGTGGTGTGCAGTTCATGGTGCTATGAGTGATGTGCAGTTCATGGTGCTATGAGTGGTGTGCAGTTCATGGTGCTATGAGTGGTGTGCAGTTCATGGTGTTGTGAGTGGTGTGCAGTTCATGGTGCTATGAGTGGTGTGCAGTTCATGGTGCTATAAGTGATGTGCAGTTCATGGTGCTATGAGTGGTCTGCAGTTCATGGTAATATGAGTGGTGTGTAGTTCATGGTGTTATGAGTGGAGTGCAGTTCATGGTGCTATGAGTGCTGTGCAGTTCATGGTGCTATGAGTGATGTGCAGTTTGTGGTTCTATGAGTGATGTGCAGTTCATGGTTCCATGAGTGGTGTGCAGTTCATGGTGCTATGAGTGATGTGCAGTTCATGGTGCTGTGAGTGGTGTGCAGTTCATGGTGCTATAAGTGATATGCAGTTCATGGTGCTATGAGTGGTCTGCAGTTCATGGTAATATGAGTGGTATGCAGTTCATGGTGTTATGAGTGGAGTGCAGTTCATGGTGCTATGAGTGCTGTGCAGTTCATGGTGCTATAAGTGATGTGCAGTTCATGGTGCGATGAGTGGTGTGAAGTTTATGGTGCTATGAGTGATGTGCAGTTTGTGGTGCTATGAGTGGTGTGCAGTTCATGGTGCTATGAGTGATGTGGAGCTCATGTTGCTATGAGTGATGTGCAGTTCATGGTAATATGAGTGGTGTGCAGTTCATGGTGTTATGAGTGGAGTGCAGTTCATGGTGCTATGAGTGCTGTGCAGTTCATGGTGCTATGAGTGATGTGCAGTTTGTGGTTCTATGAGTGATGTGCAGTTCATGGTGCTATGAGTGGTGTGCAGTTCATGGTGCGATGAGTGGTGTGCAGTTCATGGTGCTATGAGTGGTGTGCAGTTCATGGTGCTATGAGTGATGTTTATTTTGTAGTGCTATGAGTGGTGTGTAGTGCTATGAGTGGTGTGCAGTTCATGGTGCTATGAGTTGTGTGCAGTTCATGGTGATATGGGTGGTGTGCAGTTCATGGTGCTATGAGTGATGTGCAGTTTGTGGTGCTATGAGTGGTGTGCAGTTCATGGTGCTATGAGTTGTGTGAAGTTCATGGTGATATGAGTGGTGTGCAGTTCATGGTGATATTAGTGATGTGCAGTTTGTGGTGCTATGAGTGGTGTGCAGTTCATGGTGCTATGAGTGGTGTGCAGTTCATAGTGCTATGAGTTATGTGCAGTTCATGGTGCTATGAGTGATGTGCAGTTTGTGGTGCTATGAGTGGTGTGCAGTTCATGGTGATATTAGTGATGTGCAGTTTGTGGTGCTATGAGTGGTGTGCAGTTCATGGTGCTATGAGTGATGTGGAGCTCATGTTGCTATGAGTGATGTGCAGTTCATGGTAATATGAGTGGTGTGCAGTTCATGGTACTATGAGTGATGTGCAGTCCATGGTGCTATGAGTGCTGTGCAGTTCATGGTGCTGTGAGTGGTGTGCAGTTCATGGTGCTATGAGTTGTGTGCAGTTCATGGTGCTATAAGTGATGTGCAGTTCATGGTGCTATGAGTAGTCTGCAGTTCATGGTAATATGAGTGGTGTGCAGTTCATGGTGTTATGAGTGGAGTGCAGTTCATGGTGCTATGAGTGCTGTGCAGTTCATGGTGCTATGAGTGATGTGCAGTTTGTGGTTCTATGAGTGATGTGCAGTTCGTGGTGCTATGAATGGTGTGCAGTTCATGGTGCTATGAGTGATGTGCAGTTCATGGTGCTATGAGTGCTGTGCAGTTCATGGTGCTGTGAGTGGTGTGCAGTTCATGGTGCTATGAGTTGTGTGCAGTTCATGGTGCTATAAGTGATGTGCAGTTCATGGTGCTATGAGTAGTCTGCAGTTCATGGTAATATGAGTGGTGTGCAGTTCATGGTGTTATGAGTGGAGTGCAGTTCATGGTGCTATGAGTGCTGTGCAGTTCATGGTGCTATGAGTGATGTGCAGTTTGTGGTTCTATGAGTGATGTGCAGTTCATGGTGCTATGAGTGGTGTGCAGTTCATGGTGCGATGAGTGGTGTGCAGTTCATGGTGCTATGAGTGGTGTGCAGTTCATGGTGCTATGAGTGATGTTTATTTTGTAGTGCTATGAGTGGTGTGTAGTGCTATGAGTGGTGTGCAGTTCATGGTGCTATGAGTTGTGTGCAGTTCATGGTGATATGAGTGGTGTGCAGTTCATGGTGCTATGAGTGATGTGCAGTTTGTGGTGCTATGAGTGGTGTGCAGTTCATGGTGCTATGAGTTGTGTGAAGTTCATGGTGATATGAGTGGTGTGCAGTTCATGGTGATATTAGTGATGTGCAGTTTGTGGTGCTATGAGTGGTGTGCAGTTCATGGTGCTATGAGTGGTGTGCAGTTCATAGTGCTATGAGTTATGTGCAGTTCATGGTGCTATGAGTGATGTGCAGTTTGTGGTGCTATGAGTGGTGTGCAGTTCATGGTGCTATGAGTGATGTGCAGTTCATGGTGCTATGAGTGGTGTGCAGTTCATGGTGCTATGAGGGATGTGCAGTTCATGGTGCTATGAGTGGTGTGCAGTTCATGGTGCTATGAGTGGTGTGCAGTTCATGGTGCTATGAGTGATGTGCAGTTCATGGTGCTATGAGTGGTGTGCAGTTCATGGTGCTATGAGTGGTGTGCAGTTCATGGTGTTGTGAGTGGTGTGCAGTTCATGGTGCTATGAGTGGTGTGCAGTTCATGGTGCTATAAGTGATGTGCAGTTCATGGTGCTATGAGTGGTCTGCAGTTCATGGTAATATGAGTGGTGTGTAGTTCATGGTGTTATGAGTGGAGTGCAGTTCATGGTGCTATGAGTGCTGTGCAGTTCATGGTGCTATGAGTGATGTGCAGTTTGTGGTTCTATGAGTGATGTGCAGTTCATGGTTCCATGAGTGGTGTGCAGTTCATGGTGCTATGAGTGATGTGCAGTTCATGGTGCTGTGAGTGGTGTGCAGTTCATGGTGCTATAAGTGATATGCAGTTCATGGTGCTATGAGTGGTCTGCAGTTCATGGTAATATGAGTGGTATGCAGTTCATGGTGTTATGAGTGGAGTGCAGTTCATGGTGCTATGAGTGCTGTGCAGTTCATGGTGCTATAAGTGATGTGCAGTTCATGGTGCGATGAGTGGTGTGAAGTTTATGGTGCTATGAGTGATGTGCAGTTTGTGGTGCTATGAGTGGTGTGCAGTTCATGGTGCTATGAGTGATGTGGAGCTCATGTTGCTATGAGTGATGTGCAGTTCATGGTAATATGAGTGGTGTGCAGTTCATGGTGTTATGAGTGGAGTGCAGTTCATGGTGCTATGAGTGCTGTGCAGTTCATGGTGCTATGAGTGATGTGCAGTTTGTGGTTCTATGAGTGATGTGCAGTTCATGGTGCTATGAGTGGTGTGCAGTTCATGGTGCGATGAGTGGTGTGCAGTTCATGGTGCTATGAGTGGTGTGCAGTTCATGGTGCTATGAGTGATGTTTATTTTGTAGTGCTATGAGTGGTGTGTAGTGCTATGAGTGGTGTGCAGTTCATGGTGCTATGAGTTGTGTGCAGTTCATGGTGATATGGGTGGTGTGCAGTTCATGGTGCTATGAGTGATGTGCAGTTTGTGGTGCTATGAGTGGTGTGCAGTTCATGGTGCTATGAGTTGTGTGAAGTTCATGGTGATATGAGTGGTGTGCAGTTCATGGTGATATTAGTGATGTGCAGTTTGTGGTGCTATGAGTGGTGTGCAGTTCATGGTGCTATGAGTGGTGTGCAGTTCATAGTGCTATGAGTTATGTGCAGTTCATGGTGCTATGAGTGATGTGCAGTTTGTGGTGCTATGAGTGGTGTGCAGTTCATGGTGATATTAGTGATGTGCAGTTTGTGGTGCTATGAGTGGTGTGCAGTTCATGGTGCTATGAGTGATGTGGAGCTCATGTTGCTATGAGTGATGTGCAGTTCATGGTAATATGAGTGGTGTGCAGTTCATGGTACTATGAGTGATGTGCAGTCCATGGTGCTATGAGTGATGTGCAGTTCGTGGTGCTATGAATGGTGTGCAGTTCATGGTGCTATGAGTGATGTGCAGTTCATGGTGCTATGAGTGCTGTGCAGTTCATGGTGCTGTGAGTGGTGTGCAGTTCATGGTGCTATGAGTGGTGTGCAGTTCATGGTGCTATAAGTGATGTGCAGTTCATGGTGCTATGAGTAGTCTGCAGTTCATGGTAATATGAGTGGTGTGCAGTTCATGGTGTTATGAGTGGAGTGCAGTTCATGGTGCTATGAGTGCTGTGCAGTTCATGGTGCTATGAGTGATGTGCAGTTTGTGGTTCTATGAGTGATGTGCAGTTCATGGTGCTATGAGTGGTGTGCAGTTCATGGTGCGATGAGTGGTGTGCAGTTCATGGTAATATGAGTGGTGTGCAGTTCATGGTACTATGAGTGATGTGCAGTCCATGGTGGTATGAGTGATGTGCAGTTCGTGGTGCTATGAATGGTGTGCAGTTCATGGTGCTATGAGTGATGTGCAGTTCATGGTGCTATGAGTGCTGTGCAGTTCATGGTGCTGTGAGTGGTGTGCAGTTCATGGTGCTATGAGTGGTGTGCAGTTCATGGTGCTATAAGTGATGTGCAGTTCATGGTGCTATGAGTAGTCTGCAGTTCATGGTAATATGAGTGGTGTGCAGTTCATGGTGTTATGAGTGGAGTGCAGTTCATGGTGCTATGAGTGCTGTGCAGTTCATGGTGCTATGAGTGATGTGCAGTTTGTGGTTCTATGAGTGATGTGCAGTTCATGGTGCTATGAGTGGTGTGCAGTTCATGGTGCGATGAGTGGTGTGCAGTTCATGGTGCTATGAGTGGTGTGCAGTTCATGGTGCTATGAGTGATGTTTATTTTGTAGTGCTATGAGTGGTGTGTAGTGCTATGAGTGGTGTGCAGTTCATGGTGCTATGAGTTGTGTGCAGTTCATGGTGATATGGGTGGTGTGCAGTTCATGGTGCTATGAGTGATGTGCAGTTTGTGGTGCTATGAGTGGTGTGCAGTTCATGGTGCTATGAGTTGTGTGAAGTTCATGGTGATATGAGTGGTGTGCAGTTCATGGTGATATTAGTGATGTGCAGTTTGTGGTGCTATGAGTGGTGTGCAGTTCATGGTGCTATGAGTGGTGTGCAGTTCATAGTGCTATGAGTTATGTGCAGTTCATGGTGCTATGAGTGATGTGCAGTTTGTGGTGCTATGAGTGGTGTGCAGTTCATGGTGCTATGAGTGATGTGCAGTTCATGGTGCTATGAGTGGTGTGCAGTTCATGGTGCTATGAGGGATGTGCAGTTCATGGTGCTATGAGTGGTGTGCAGTTCATGGTGCTATGAGTGGTGTGCAGTTCATGGTGCTATGAGTGATGTGCAGTTCATGGTGCTATGAGTGGTGTACAGTTC
Organism: Lampris incognitus; assembly: GCF_029633865.1. NCBI lineage: Eukaryota > Metazoa > Chordata > Actinopteri > Lampriformes > Lampridae > Lampris > Lampris incognitus. The sequence goes on along the minus strand of NC_079211.1, from coordinate 68,863,992 downwards.
ATGGTGCTGTGAGTGGTGTGCAGTTCATGGTGTTGTGAGTGGTGTGCAGTTCATGGTGCTATGAGTGGTGTGCAGTTCATGGTGTTATAAGTGATGTGCAGTTCATGGTGCTATGAGTGGTCTGCAGTTCATGGTAATATGAGTGGTGTGTAGTTCATGGTGTTATGAGTGGAGTGCAGTTCATGGTGCTATGAGTGCTGTGCAGTTCATGGTGCTATGAGTGATGTGCAGTTTGTGGTTCTATGAGTGATGTGCAGTTCATGGTTCCATGAGTGGTGTGCAGTTCATGGTGCTATGAGTGATGTGCAGTTCATGGTGCTGTGAGTGGTGTGCAGTTCATGGTGCTATAAGTGATTTGCAGTTCATGGTGCTATGAGTGGTCTGCAGTTCATGGTAATATGAGTGGTATGCAGTTCATGGTGTTATGAGTGGAGTGCAGTTCATGGTGCTATGAGTGCTGTGCAGTTCATGGTGCTATAAGTGATGTGCAGTTCATGGTGCTATGAGTGGTGTGAAGTTTATGGTGCTATGAGTGATGTGCAGTTTGTGGTGCTATGAGTGGTGTGCAGTTCATGGTGCTATGAGTGATGTGGAGCTCATGTTGCTATGAGTGATGTGCAGTTCATGGTAATATGAGTGGTGTGCAGTTCATGGTACTATGAGTGATGTGCAGTCCATGGTGCTATGAGTGATGTGCAGTTCGTGGTGCTATGAATGGTGTGCAGTTCATGGTGCTATGAGTGATGTGCAGTTCATGGTGCTATGAGTGCTGTGCAGTTCATGGTGCTGTGAGTGGTGTGCAGTTCATGGTGCTATGAGTGGTGTGCAGTTCATGGTGCTATAAGTGATGTGCAGTTCATGGTGCTATGAGTAGTCTGCAGTTCATGGTAATATGAGTGGTGTGCAGTTCATGGTGTTATGAGTGGAGTGCAGTTCATGGTGCTATGAGTGCTGTGCAGTTCATGGTGCTATGAGTGATGTGCAGTTTGTGGTTCTATGAGTGATGTGCAGTTCATGGTGCTATGAGTGGTGTGCAGTTCATTGTGCGATGAGTGGTGTGCAGTTCATGGTGCTATGAGTGGTGTGCAGTTCATGGTGCTATGAGTGATGTTTATTTTGTAGTGCTATGAGTGGTGTGCAGTGCTATGAGTGGTGTGCAGTTCATGGTGCTATGAGTTGTGTGCAGTTCATGGTGATATGAGTGGTGTGCAGTTCATGGTGCTATGAGTGATGTGCAGTTTGTGGTGCTATGAGTGGTGTGCAGTTCATGGTGCTATGAGTTGTGTGAAGTTCATGGTGATATGAGTGGTGTGCAGTTCATGGTGATATTAGTGATGTGCAGTTTGTGGTGCTATGAGTGGTGTGCAGTTCATGGTGCTATGAGTGGTGTGCAGTTCATAGTGCTATGAGTTATGTGCAGTTCATGGTGCTATGAGTGATGTGCAGTTCATGGTGCTATGAGTGATGTGCAGTTCATGGTGCTATGAGTGGTGTGCAGTTCATGGTGCTATGAGGGATGTGCAGTTCATGGTGCTATGAGTGATGTGAAGTTCATGGTGCTATGAGTGATGTGTAGTTCATGGTGCTATGAGGGGTGTGCAGTTCATGGTGCTATGAGTGGTGTGCAGTTCATGGTGCTATGACTGGTGTGCAGTTCATGGTTCTATGAGTGATGTGCAGTTTGTGGTGCTATGAGTGGGGTGCAGTTCATGGTTCTATGAGTGACGTGCAGTTTGTGTTGCTATGAGTGGTGTGCAGTTCATGGTGCTATGAGTGATGTTTAGTTTGTAGTGCTATGAGTGGTGTGCAGTGCTATGAGTGGTGTGCAGTTCATGGTGCTATGAGTTGTGTGCAGTTCATGGTGATATGAGTGGTGTGCAGTTCATGGTGCTATGAGTGATGTGCAGTTTGTGGTGCAATGAGTGGTGTGCAGTTCATGGTGCTATGACTTGTGTACAGTTTGTGGTGCTATGAGTGGTGTGCAGTTCATGGTGCTATGAGTGATGTGCAGTTCATGGTGCTATGAGTGCTGTGCAGTTCATGGTGCTGTGAGTGGTGTGCAGTTCATGGTGCTATGAGTGGTGTGCAGTTCATGGTGCTATAAGTGATGTGCAGTTCATGGTGCTATGAGTAGTCTGCAGTTCATGGTAATATGAGTGGTGTGCAGTTCATGGTGTTATGAGTGGAGTGCAGTTCATGGTGCTATGAGTGCTGTGCAGTTCATGGTGCTATGAGTGATGTGCAGTTTGTGGTTCTATGAGTGATGTGCAGTTCATGGTGCTATGAGTGGTGTGCAGTTCATGGTGCGATGAGTGGTGTGCAGTTCATGGTGCTATGAGTGGTGTGCAGTTCATGGTGCTATGAGTGATGTTTATTTTGTAGTGCTATGAGTGGTGTGTAGTGCTATGAGTGGTGTGCAGTTCATGGTGCTATGAGTTGTGTGCAGTTCATGGTGATATGGGTGGTGTGCAGTTCATGGTGCTATGAGTGATGTGCAGTTTGTGGTGCTATGAGTGGTGTGCAGTTCATGGTGCTATGAGTTGTGTGAAGTTCATGGTGATATGAGTGGTGTGCAGTTCATGGTGATATTAGTGATGTGCAGTTTGTGGTGCTATGAGTGGTGTGCAGTTCATGGTGCTATGAGTGGTGTGCAGTTCATAGTGCTATGAGTTATGTGCAGTTCATGGTGCTATGAGTGATGTGCAGTTTGTGGTGCTATGAGTGGTGTGCAGTTCATGGTGCTATGAGTGATGTGCAGTTCATGGTGCTATGAGTGGTGTGCAGTTCATGGTGCTATGAGGGATGTGCAGTTCATGGTGCTATGAGTGGTGTGCAGTTCATGGTGCTATGAGTGGTGTGCAGTTCATGGTGCTATGAGTGATGTGCAGTTCATGGTGCTATGAGTGGTGTACAGTTCATGGTGCTGTGAGTGGTGTGCAGTTCATGGTGTTGTGAGTGGTGTGCAGTTCATGGTGCTATGAGTGGTGTGCAGTTCATGGTGTTATAAGTGATGTGCAGTTCATGGTGCTATGAGTGGTCTGCAGTTCATGGTAATATGAGTGGTGTGTAGTTCATGGTGTTATGAGTGGAGTGCAGTTCATGGTGCTATGAGTGCTGTGCAGTTCATGGTGCTATGAGTGATGTGCAGTTTGTGGTTCTATGAGTGATGTGCAGTTCATGGTTCCATGAGTGGTGTGCAGTTCATGGTGCTATGAGTGATGTGCAGTTCATGGTGCTGTGAGTGGTGTGCAGTTCATGGTGCTATAAGTGATTTGCAGTTCATGGTGCTATGAGTGGTCTGCAGTTCATGGTAATATGAGTGGTATGCAGTTCATGGTGTTATGAGTGGAGTGCAGTTCATGGTGCTATGAGTGCTGTGCAGTTCATGGTGCTATAAGTGATGTGCAGTTCATGGTGCTATGAGTGGTGTGAAGTTTATGGTGCTATGAGTGATGTGCAGTTTGTGGTGCTATGAGTGGTGTGCAGTTCATGGTGCTATGAGTGATGTGGAGCTCATGTTGCTATGAGTGATGTGCAGTTCATGGTAATATGAGTGGTGTGCAGTTCATGGTACTATGAGTGATGTGCAGTCCATGGTGCTATGAGTGATGTGCAGTTCGTGGTGCTATGAATGGTGTGCAGTTCATGGTGCTATGAGTGATGTGCAGTTCATGGTGCTATGAGTGCTGTGCAGTTCATGGTGCTGTGAGTGGTGTGCAGTTCATGGTGCTATGAGTGGTGTGCAGTTCATGGTGCTATAAGTGATGTGCAGTTCATGGTGCTATGAGTAGTCTGCAGTTCATGGTAATATGAGTGGTGTGCAGTTCATGGTGTTATGAGTGGAGTGCAGTTCATGGTGCTATGAGTGCTGTGCAGTTCATGGTGCTATGAGTGATGTGCAGTTTGTGGTTCTATGAGTGATGTGCAGTTCATGGTGCTATGAGTGGTGTGCAGTTCATGGTGCGATGAGTGGTGTGCAGTTCATGGTGCTATGAGTGGTGTGCAGTTCATGGTGCTATGAGTGATGTTTATTTTGTAGTGCTATGAGTGGTGTGCAGTGCTATGAGTGGTGTGCAGTTCATGGTGCTATGAGTTGTGTGCAGTTCATGGTGATATGAGTGGTGTGCAGTTCATGGTGCTATGAGTGATGTGCAGTTTGTGGTGCTATGAGTGGTGTGCAGTTCATGGTGCTATGAGTTGTGTGAAGTTCATGGTGATATGAGTGGTGTGCAGTTCATGGTGATATTAGTGATGTGCAGTTTGTGGTGCTATGAGTGGTGTGCAGTTCATGGTGCTATGAGTGGTGTGCAGTTCATAGTGCTATGAGTTATGTGCAGTTCATGGTGCTATGAGTGATGTGCAGTTCATGGTGCTATGAGTGATGTGCAGTTCATGGTGCTATGAGTGGTGTGCAGTTCATGGTGCTATGAGGGATGTGCAGTTCATGGTGCTATGAGTGATGTGAAGTTCATGGTGCTATGAGTGATGTGTAGTTCATGGTGCTATGAGGGGTGTGCAGTTCATGGTGCTATGAGTGGTGTGCAGTTCATGGTGCTATGACTGGTGTGCAGTTCATGGTTCTATGAGTGATGTGCAGTTTGTTGTGCTATGAGTGGGGTGCAGTTCATGGTTCTATGAGTGACGTGCAGTTTGTGTTGCTATGAGTGGTGTGCAGTTCATGGTGCTATGAGTGATGTTTAGTTTGTAGTGCTATGAGTGGTGTGCAGTGCTATGAGTGGTGTGCAGTTCATGGTGCTATGAGTTGTGTGCAGTTCATGGTGATATGAGTGGTGTGCAGTTCATGGTGCTATGAGTGATGTGCAGTTTGTGGTGCAATGAGTGGTGTGCAGTTCATGGTGCTATGAGTTGTGTACAGTTTGTGGTGCTATGAGTGGTGTGCAGTTCATGGTGCTATGAGTGGTGTGCAGTTCATAGTGCTATGAGTTATGTGCAGTTCATGGTGCTATGAGTGATGTGCAGTTTGTGGTGCTATGAGTGGTCTGCAGTTCATGGTAATATGAGTGGTGTGCAGTTCATGGTGTTATGAGTGGAGTGCAGTTCATGGTGCTATGAGTGCTGTGCAGTTCATGGTGCTATGAGTGATGTGCAGTTTGTGGTTCTATGAGTGATGTGCAGTTCATGGTGCTATGAGTGGTGTGCAGTTCATGGTGCTATGAGTGGTGTGCAGTTCATGGTGCTGTGAGTGGTGTGCAGTTCATGGTGCTATGAGTGGTTTGCAGTTCATGGTGCTATAAGTGATGTGCAGTTCATGGTGCTATGAGTGGTCTGCAGTTCATCGTAATATGAGTGGTATGCTTTTCATGGTGTTATGAGTGGTGTGCAGTTCATGGTGCTATGAGTGCTGTGCAGTTCATGGTGCTATGAGTGATGTGCAGTTTGTGGTTCTATGAGTGATGTGCAGTTCATGGTGCTATGAGTTGTGTGCAGTTCATGGTGCGATGAGTGGTGTGCAGTTCATGGTAATATGAATGGTGTGCAGTTCATGGTGCTATGAGTTTTGTGCAGTTAATGGTGCTGTGAGTGGTGTGCAGTTCATGGTGCTATGAGTGGTGTGCAGTTCATGGTGCTATAAGTGATGTGCAGTTCATGGTGCTATGAGTGGTGTGAAGTTCATGGTGCTATGAGTGATGTGCAGTTTGTGGTGCTATGAGTGGTGTGCAGTTCATGGTGCTATGAGTGATGTGCAGTTCATGGTGCTAGGAGTGATGTGCAGTTCATGGTGCTATCAGTGATGTGCAGTTCATGGTGCTATGAGTGGTGTGCAGTCATGGTGCTATGAGTAATGTGCAGTTTGTGGTGCTACTAGTGGTGTGGTATGAATGGTGTGCAGTTCATGGTGCTATGAGTGGTGTGCAGTTCATGGTGCTATGAATGATGTGTAGTTTGTGGTGCTATGAGTGGTGTGCAATTCATGGTGCTATGAGTGATGTGCAGTTCATGGCGCTATGAGTGATGTGCAGTTCTTGGTGCTATTAGTGGTGTGGAGTTCATGGTGCTATGTGTGATGTGCAGTTCATGGTGCTATGAGTGGTGTGCAGTTCTTGGTGCTATTAGTGGTGTGGAGTTCATGGTGCTATGTGTGATGTGCAGTCCATGGTGCTATGAGTGGTGTGCAGTTCATGGTAATATGAGTGGTGTGCAGTTCATGGTGCTATGAGTTATGTGCAGTACATGGTGCTATGAGTGATGTGCAGTTCATGGTGCTATGAGTGGTGTGGAGTTCATGGTGCTATTAGTGCAGTGGAGTTCATGGTGCTATGTGTGATGTGCAGTCCATGGTGCTTTGAGTGATGTGCAGTTCGTGGTGCTATGAATGGTGTGCAGTTCATGTTGCTATGAGTGGTGTGCAGTTCATGGTGCTATGAGTGATGTACAGTTTGTAGTGCTATGAGTGGTGTGCAGTTCATGGTGCTATGAGTGGTGTGGAGTTCATGGTGCTATGAGTAATGTGCAGTTCATGGTGCTATGAGTGATGTGCAGTTCATGTTGCTATGAGTGATGTGCAGTTCATGGTGCTATGAGTGATGTGCAGTTTGTGGTGCAATGAGTGGTGTGCAGTTCATGGTGCTATGAGTTGTGTACAGTTTGTGGTGCAATGAGTGGTGTGCAGTTCATGGTGCTATGAGTGGTGTGCAGTTCATAGTGCTATGAGTTATGTGCAGTTCATGGTGCTATGAGTGATGTGCAGTTTGTGGTGCTATGAGTGGTGTGCAGTTCATGGTGCTATGAGTAATGTGCAGATCATGGTGCTATGAGTGGTGTGCAGTTCATGGTGCTATGAGTGTCGTGCAGTTCATGGTGCTATGAGTGGTGTGCAGTTCATGGTGCTGTGAGTGGTGTGCAGTTCATGGTGCTATGAGTGGTGTGCAGTTCATGGTGCTATAAGTGATGTGCAGTTCATGGTGCTATGAGTGGTCTGCAGTTCATGGTAATATGAGTGGTGTGCAGTTCATGGTGTTATGAGTGGAGTGCAGTTCATGGTGCTATGAGTGCTGTGCAGTTCATGGTGCTATGAGTGATGTGCAGTTTGTGGTTCTATGAGTGATGTGCAGTTCATGGTGCTATGAGTGGTGTGCAGTTCATGGTGCTATGAGTGGTGTGCAGTTCATGGTGCTGTGAGTGGTGTGCAGTTCATGGTGCTATGAGTGGTTTGCAGTTCATGGTGCTATAAGTGATGTGCAGTTCATGGTGCTATGAGTGGTCTGCAGTTCATCGTAATATGAGTGGTATGCTGTTCATGGTGTTATGAGTGGTGTGCAGTTCATGGTGCTATGAGTGCTGTGCAGTTCATGGTGCTATGAGTGATGTGCAGTTTGTGGTTCTATGAGTGATGTGCAGTTCATGGTGCTATGAGTTGTGTGCAGTTCATGGTGCGATGAGTGGTGTGCAGTTCATGGTAATATGAATGGTGTGCAGTTCATGGTGCTATGAGTTTTGTGCAGTTAATGGTGCTGTGAGTGGTGTGCAGTTCATGGTGCTATGAGTGGTGTGCAGTTCATGGTAATATGAATGGTGTGCAGTTCATGGTGCTATGAGTTTTGTGCAGTTAAGGGTGCTGTGAGTGGTGTGCAGTTCATGGTGCTATGAGTGGTGTGCAGTTCATGGTGCTATAAGTGATGTGCAGTTCATGGTGCTATGAGTGGTGTGAAGTTCATGGTGCTATGAGTGATGTGCAGTTTGTGGTGCTATGAGTGGTGTGCAGTTCATGGTGCTATGAGTGATGTGCAGTTCATGGTGCTAGGAGTGATGTGCAGTTCATGGTGCTATCAGTGATGTGCAGTTCATGGTGCTATGAGTGGTGTGCAGTCATGGTGCTATGAGTAATGTGCAGTTTGTGGTGCTACTAGTGGTGTGGTATGAATGGTGTGCAGTTCATGGTGCTATGAGTGGTGTGCAGTTCATGGTGCTATGAATGATGTGTAGTTTGTGGTGCTATGAGTGGTGTGCAATTCATGGTGCTATGAGTGATGTGCAGTTCATGGCGCTATGAGTGATGTGCAGTTCTTGGTGCTATTAGTGGTGTGGAGTTCATGGTGCTATGTGTGATGTGCAGTTCATGGTGCTATGAGTGGTGTGCAGTTCTTGGTGCTATTAGTGGTGTGGAGTTCATGGTGCTATGTGTGATGTGCAGTCCATGGTGCTATGAGTGGTGTGCAGTTCATGGTAATATGAGTGGTGTGCAGTTCATGGTGCTATGAGTTATGTGCAGTACATGGTGCTATGAGTGATGTGCAGTTCATGGTGCTATGAGTGGTGTGGAGTTCATGGTGCTATTAGTGCAGTGGAGTTCATGGTGCTATGTGTGATGTGCAGTCCATGGTGCTTTGAGTGATGTGCAGTTCGTGGTGCTATGAATGGTGTGCAGTTCATGGTGCTATGAGTGGTGTGCAGTTCATGGTGCTATGAGTGATGTACAGTTTGTAGTGCTATGAGTGGTGTGCAGTTCATGGTGCTATGATTGGTGTGGAGTTCATGGTGCTATGAGTAATGTGCAGTTCATGGTGCTATGAGTGATGTGCAGTTCATGTTGCTATGAGTGATGTGCAGTTCATGGTGCTATGAGTGATGTGCAGTTTGTGGTGCAATGAGTGGTGTGCAGTTCATGGTGCTATGAGTTGTGTACAGTTTGTGGTGCTATGAGTGGTGTGCAGTTCATGGTGCTATGAGTGGTGTGCAGTTCATAGTGCTATGAGTTATGTGCAGTTCATGGTGCTATGAGTGATGTGCAGTTTGTGGTGCTATGAGTGGTGTGCAGTTCATGGTGCTATGAGTAATGTGCAGTTCATGGTGCTATGAGTGGTGTGCAGTTCATGGCGCTATGAGTGTCGTGCAGTTCATGGTGCTATGAGTGGTGTGCAGTTCATGGTGCTGTGAGTGGTGTGCAGTTCATGGTGCTATGAGTGGTGTGCAGTTCATGGTGCTATAAGTGATGTGCAGTTCATGGTGCTATGAGTGGTCTGCAGTTCATGGTAATATGAGTGGTGTGCAGTTCATGGTGTTATGAGTGGAGTGCAGTTCATGGTGCTATGAGTGCTGTGCAGTTCATGGTGCTATGAGTGATGTGCAGTTTGTGGTTCTATGAGTGATGTGCAGTTCATGGTGCTATGAGTGGTGTGCAGTTCATGGTGCTATGAGTGGTGTGCAGTTCATGGTGCTGTGAGTGGTGTGCAGTTCATGGTGCTATGAGTGGTTTGCAGTTCATGGTGCTATAAGTGATGTGCAGTTCATGGTGCTATAAGTGATGTGCAGTTCATGGTGCTATGAGTGGTCTGCAGTTCATGGTGCCATAAGTGATGTGTAGTTCATGGTGCTATGAGTGCTGTGCAGTTCATGGTGCTATGAGTGGTGTGCAGTTCATGGTGTTATGAGTCGTGTGCAGTTCATGGTGCTATTAGTTATGTGCAGTTTGTGGTGGTATGAGTGGTGTGCAGTTCATGGTGCTATGAGTGGTCTGCAGTTCATGGTGCTATGAGTGGCGTGGAGTTCATGGTGCTATAAGTGAAGAGCAGTTCATGGTGATATGAGTGGTGTGCAGTTCATGGTAATATGAGTGGAGTGCAGTTCATGGTGCTATGAGTTATGTGCAGTTCATGGTGCTATGGGTTATGTGCAGATTGTGGTGTTATGAGTGGTGTGCAGTTCATGGTGCTATGAGTGATGTGCAGTTCATGGTGCTATGAGTGGTGTGCAGTTCATGGTGCTATGAGTGGTGTCCAGTTCATGTTGCTATAAGTGATGTGCAGTTCATGGTGCTATGAGTGGTCTGCAGTTCATGATAATATGAGTGGTGTGCAGTTCATGGTGTTATGAGTGGAGTGCAGTTCATGGTGCTATGAGTGCTGTGCAGGTCATGGTGCTATGAGTGGTTTGCAGTTCATGGTGCTATGAGTGGTGTGCAGTTCATGGTGCTATAAGTGATGTGCAGTTCATGGTGCTATGAGTGGTCTGCAGTTCATGGTAATATGAGTGGTGTATAGTTCATGGTGTTATGAGTGGAGTGCAGTTCATGGTGCTATGAGTGCTGTGCAGTTCATGGTGCTATGAGTTATGTGCAGTTTGTGGTTCTATGAGTGATGTGCAGTTCATGGTGCTATGAGTGGTTTGCAGTTCATGGTGCTATGAGTGGTGTGTAGTTCATGGTAATATGATGGGTGTGCAGTTCATGGTGCTATGAGTTATGTGCAGTTCATGGTGCTATGAGTGATGTGCAGGTCATGGTGCTATGATTGGTGTGTAGTCATGGTGGTATGAGTGGTGTGCAGTTCATGGTGCTATGAGTGATGTGCAGTTCATGGTGCTATGAGTGATGTGCAATACATAGTGCTATGAGTGGTGTGCGGTTCATGGTGCTATGAGTGATGTGCAGTTTGTGGTGCTATGAGTGGTTTGCAGTTTGTGGTGCTATGAATGGTGTGCAGTTCATGGTGCTATGAGTGGTGTGGAGTTCATGGTGCTATGAGTGATGTGCAGTACATGGCGCTTTGAGTGGTATGCAGTTCATGGTAATATGAGTGGTGTGCAGTTCATGGTGCTATGAGTTATGTGCAGTTCATGGTGCTATGAGTGATGTGCGGTTCATGGTGCTATGAGTGATGCTCAGTTCATGGTGCTATGAGTGATGTGCAGTTCATGGTGCTATGAGTGGTGTGAAGTTCATGGTGCTATGAGTGATGTGCAGTTTGTGGTGCTATGAGTGGTTTGCAGTTCATGGTGCTATGAGTGATATGCAGCTCATGTTGCTTTGAGTGGTGTGCAGTTCATGGTAATATGAGTGGTGTGCAGTTCATGGTACTATGAGTGATGTGCAGTTCATTGTGCTATGAGTGATGTGCAGTTCGTGGTGCTATGAATGGTGTGCAGTTCATGGTGCTCTGAGTGATGTGCAGTTCATGTTGCTATGAGTGGTGTGAAGTTCATGGTGCTGTCAGTGATATGCAGTCCTTGGTGCTATGATTGATGTGCAGTTCATGGTGTTATGAGTGGTGTGAAGTTCATGGAGCTATGAGTGATGTGCAGTTCTTGGTGCTATGACTGATGTGCAGTTCATGGTGTTATGAGTGGTGTGCAGTTCATGGTGTTATGAGTGGTGTGCAGTTCATGGTGCTATGAGTTATGTGCAGTTCATGGTGCTATGAGTGATGTGCAGTTCATGGTGCTATGAGTGATGTGCAGTTTGTGGTGTTATGAGTGGTGTGCAGTTCATGGTGCTATAAGTGATGTGCAGTTCATGGTGCTATGAGTGGTCTGCAGTTCATGGTAATATGAGTGGTGTGCAATTTATGGTTCTATGAGTGATGTGCAGTTCATGGTGCTATGAGTGATGTGCAGTTCATGGTGCTATGAGTGGTGTGCAGTTCATGGTAATATGAGTGGTGTGCAGTTCATGCTGCTATGAGTAATGTGCAGTTCATGGTGCTATGAGTGGTGTGCAGTTCATGGTGCTATGAGTGATGTGCAGTTCATGGTGCTATGAGTGATATGCAGTTCGTGGTGCTATGAATGGTGTGCAGTTCATGGTGCTATGAGTGATGTGCAGTTCATGGTGCTATGAGTGATGTGCAGTTCATGGTGCTATGAGTGATGTGCAGTTCATGGTGCTATAAGTGATATGCAGTTCATGATGCTATGAGTGATGTGCAGTTCATGGTGCTATGAGTGGTGTGCAGTTCATGGTGCTATGAGTGGTGTGCAGTTCATGGTGCTATGAGTGGTGTGCAGTTCATGGTAATATGACTGGTGTGCAGTTCATGGTGCTATGAGTTATGTGCAGTTCATGGTGCTATGAGTTATGTGCAGTTTGTGGTGGTATGAGTGATGTGCAGTTCATTGTGCTATGAGTGGTCTGCAGTTCATGGTGCTATGAATGGTGTGCAGTTCATGGTGCTCTGAGTGATGTGCAGTTCATGTTGCTATGAGTGGTGTGCAGTTCATGGTGCTGTCAGTGATATGCAGTTCATGGTGCTATGAGTGATATGCAGGTCGTGGCGCTATGAATGGTGTGCAGTTCATGATGCTATGAGTGATGTGCAGTTCATGGTGCTATGAGTGATGTGCAGTTCATGGTGCTATGAGTGATGTGCAGTTCATGGTGCTATAAGTGATATGCAGTTCATGATGCTATGAGTGATGTGCAGTTCATGGTGCTATGAGTGGTGTGCAGTTCATGGTGCTATGAGTGGTGTGCAGGTCATGGTGCTATGAGTGGTGTGCAGTTCATGGTAATATGACTGGTGTGCAGTTCATGGTGCTATGAGTTATGTGCAGTTCATGGTGCTATGAGTGGTGTGCAGTTGATGGTGCTATGAGTGATGTGCAGTTCATGGTGCTATGAGTGATGTGCAGTTCATGGTGCTATGAGTGATGTGCAGTTCATGGTGCCATAAGTGATGTGCAGTTCATGGTGCTATGAGTGATGTGCAGTTCATGGTGCTATGAGTGGTGTGCAGTTCATGGTGTTATGAGTCGTGTGCAGTTCATGGTGCTATTAGTTATGTGCAGTTTGTGGTGGTATGAGTGGTGTGCAGTTCATGGTGCTATGAGTGGTCTGCAGTTCATGGTGCTATGAGTGGCGTGGAGTTCATGGTGCTATAAGTGAAGAGCAGTTCATGGTGATATGAGTGGTGTGCAGTTCATGGTAATATGAGTGGTGTGCAGTTCATGGTGCTATGAGTTATGTGCAGTTCATGGTGCTATGGGTTATGTGCAGATTGTGGTGTTATGAGTGGTGTGCAGTTCATGGTGCTATGAGTGATGTGCAGTTCATGGTGCTATGAGTGGTGTGCAGTTCATGGTGCTATGAGTGGTGTCCAGTTCATGTTGCTATGAGTGATGTGCAGTTCATGGTGCTATGAGTGGTCTGCAGTTCATGATAATATGAGTGGTGTGCAGTTCATGGTGCGATGAGTGGTGTGCAGTTCATGGTGCTATGAGTGCTGTGCAGGTCATGGTGCTATGAGTGGTTTGCAGTTCATGGTGCTGTGAGTGGTGTGCAGTTCATGGTGCTATAAGTGATGTGCAGTTCATGGTGCTATGAGTGGTCTGCAGTTCATGGTAATATGAGTGGTGTATAGTTCATGGTGTTATGAGTGGAGTGCAGTTCATGGTGCTATGAGTGCTGTGCAGTTCATGGTGCTATGAGTGATGTGCAGTTCATGGTGCTAGGAGTGATGTGCAGTTCATGGTGCTATGAGTGGTTTGCAGTTCATGGTGCTATGAGTGGTGTGTAGTTCATGGTAATATGATGGGTGTGCAGTTCATGGTGCTATGAGTTATGTGCAGTTCATGGTGCTATGAGTGATGTGCAGGTCATGGTGCTATGATTGGTGTGTAGTCATGGTGGTATGAGTGGTGTGCAGTTCATGGTGCTATGAGTGATGTGCAGTTCATGGTGCTATGAGTGATGTGCAATACATAGTGCTATGAGTGGTGTGCGGTTCATGGTGCTATGAGTGATGTGCAGTTTGTGGTGCTATGAGTGGTTTGCAGTTTGTGGTGCTATGAATGGTGTGCAGTTCATGGTGCTATGAGTGGTGTGGAGTTCATGGTGCTATGAGTGATGTGCAGTACATGGCGCTTTGAGTGGTATGCAGTTCATGGTAATATGAGTGGTGTGCAGTTCATGGTGCTATGAGTTATGTGCAGTTCATGGTGCTATGAGTGATGTGCGGTTCATGGTGCTATGAGTGATGCTCAGTTCATGGTGCTATGAGTGATGTGCAGTTCATGGTGCTATGAGTGGTGTGAAGTTCATGGTGCTATGAGTGATGTGCAGTTTGTGGTGCTATGAGTGGTTTGCAGTTCATGGTGCTATGAGTGATATGCAGCTCATGTTGCTTTGAGTGGTGTGCAGTTCATGGTAATATGAGTGGTGTGCAGTTCATGGTACTATGAGTGATGTGCAGTTCATTGTGCTATGAGTGATGTGCAGTTCGTGGTGCTATGAATGGTGTGCAGTTCATGGTGCTCTGAGTGATGTGCAGTTCATGTTGCTATGAGTGGTGTGAAGTTCATGGTGCTGTCAGTGATATGCAGTCCTTGGTGCTATGATTGATGTGCAGTTCATGGTGTTATGAGTGGTGTGAAGTTCATGGAGCTATGAGTGATGTGCAGTTCTTGGTGCTATGACTGATGTGCAGTTCATGGTGTTATGAGTGGTGTGCAGTTCATGGTGTTATGAGTGGTGTGCAGTTCATGGTGCTATGAGTTATGTGCAGTTCATGGTGCTATGAGTGATGTGCAGTTCATGGTGCTATGAGTGATGTGCAGTTTGTGGTGTTATGAGTGGTGTGCAGTTCATGGTGCTATGAGTGATGTGCAGTTCATGGTGCTATAAGTGATGTGCAGTTCATGGTGCTATGAGTGGTCTGCAGTTCATGGTAATATGAGTGGTGTGCAATTTATGGTTCTATGAGTGATGTGCAGTTCATGGTGCTATGAGTGATGTGCAGTTCATGGTGCTATGAGTGGTGTGCAGTTCATGGTAATATGAGTGGTGTGCAGTTCATGCTGCTATGAGTAATGTGCAGTTCATGGTGCTATGAGTGGTGTGCAGTTCATGGTGCTATGAGTGATGTGCAGTTCATGGTGCTATGAGTGATATGCAGTTTGTGGTGCTATGAGTGGTGTGCAGTTCATGGTGCTATGAGTGATGTGCAGTTCGTGGTGCTATGAATGGTTTGCAGTTCATGGTGCTATGAGTGATGTGCAGTTCATGGTGCTGTGAGTGATGTGCAGTTCATGATGTTATGAGTGGTGTGCAGTTCATGGTTCTATGAGTGATGTGCAGTTCATGGTGCTATGAGTGGTGTGCAGTTCATGGTGTTATGAGTTATGTGCAGTTCATGGTGATATTAGTGGTGTGCAGTTCATGGTGCTATGAGTTATGTGCAGTTCATGGTGCTATGAGTGATGTGCAGTTCATGGTGCTATGAGTGGTTTGCAGTTCATGGTGCTATGAGTGGTGCGTAGTTCATGGTGCTATGAGTTATGTGCAGTTCATGGTGCTATGAGTGGTGTGCAGTTGATGGTGCTATGAGTGATGTGCAGTTCATGGTGCTATGAGTGATGTGCAGTTCATGGTGCCATAAGTGATGTGCAGTTCATGGTGCTCTGAGTGATGTGCAGTTCATGTTGCTATGAGTGGTGTGAAGTTCATGGTGCTGTCAGTGATATGCAGTCCTTGGTGCTATGATTGATGTGCAGTTCATGGTGTTATGAGTGGCGTGAAGTTCATGGAGCTATGAGTGATGTGCAGTTCTTGGTGCTATGACTGATGTGCAGTTCATGGTGTTATGAGTGGTGTGCAGTTCATGGTGTTATGAGTGGTGTGCAGTTCATGGTGCTATGAGTGATGTGCAGTTCATGGTGCTATGAGTGATGTGCAGTTCATGGTGCTATGAGTGATGTGCAGTTTGTGGTGTTATGAGTGGTGTGCAGTTCATGGTGCTATGAGTGATGTGCAGTTCATGGTGCTATAAGTGATGTGCAGTTCATGGTGCTATGAGTGGTCTGCAGTTCATGGTAATATGAGTGGTGTGCAATTTATGGTTCTATGAGTGATGTGCAGTTCATGGTGCTATGAGTGATGTGCAGTTCATGGTGCTATGAGTGGTGTGCAGTTCATGGTAATATGAGTGGTGTGCAGTTCATGGTACTATGAGTGATGTGCAGTTCATTGTGCTATGAGTGATGTGCAGTTCGTGGTGCTATGAATGGTGTGCAGTTCATGGTGCTCTGAGTGATGTGCAGTTCATGTTGCTATGAGTGGTGTGAAGTTCATGGTGCTGTCAGTGATATGCAGTCCATGGTGCTATGAGTGATATGCAGGTCGTGGTGCTATGAATGGTGTGCAGTTCATGATGCTATGAGTGATGTGCAGTTCATGGTGCTATGAGTGATGTGCAGTTCATGGTGCTATGAGTGATGTGCAGTTCATGGTGCTATAAGTGATATGCAGTTCATGATGCTATGAGTGATGTGCAGTTCATGGTGCTATGAGTGGTGTGCAGTTCATGGTGCTATGAGTGGTGTGTAGTTCATGGTAATATGATGGGTGTGCAGTTCATGGTGCTATGAGTTATGTGCAGTTCATGGTGCTATGAGTGATGTGCAGGTCATGGTGGTATGAGTGATGTGCAGTTCATGGTGCTATGATTGGTGTGTAGTCATGGTGGTATGAGTGGTGGGCAGTTCATGGTGCTATGAGTGACGTGCAGTTCACGGTGCTATGAGTGATGTGCAATACATAGTGCTATGAGTGGTGTGCGGTTCATGGTGCTATGAGTGATGTGCAGTTTGTGGTGCTATGAGTGGTTTGCAGTTTGTGGTGCTATGAATGGTGTGCAGTTCATGGTGCTATGAGTGGTGTGGAGTTCATGGTGCTATGAGTGATGTGCAGTACATGGCGCTATGAGTGGTATGCAGTTCATGGTAATATGAGTGGTGTGCAGTTCATGGTGCTATGAGTTATGTGCAGATCATGGTGCTATGAGTGATGTGCGGTTCATGGTGCTATGAGTGATGCTCAGTTCATGGTGCTATGAGTGATGTGCAGTTCATGGTGCTATGAGTGGTGTGAAGTTCATGGTGCTATGAGTGATGTGCAGTTTGTGGTGCTATGAGTGGTTTGCAGTTCATGGTGCTATGAGTGATATGCAGCTCATGTTGCTTTGAGTGGTGTGCAGTTCATGGTAATATAAGTGGTGTGCAGTTCATGGTACTATGAGTGATGTGCAGTTCATTGTGCTATGAGTGATGTGCAGTTCGTGGTGCTATGAATGGTGTGCAGTTCATGGTGCTCTGAGTGATGTGCAGTTCATGTTGCTATGAGTGGTGTGAAGTTCATGGTGCTGTCAGTGATATGCAGTCCTTGGTGCTATGATTGATGTGCAGTTCATGGTGTTATGAGTGGTGTGAAGTTCATGGAGCTATGAGTGATGTGCAGTGCTTGGTGCTATGACTGATGTGCAGTTCATGGTGTTATGAGTGGTGTGCAGTTCATGGTGTTATGAGTGGTGTGCAGTTCATGGTGCTATGAGTTATGTGCAGTTCATGGTGCTATGAGTGATGTGCAGTTCATGGTGCTATGAGTGATGTGCAGTTTGTGGTGTTATGAGTGGTGTGCAGTTCATGGTGCTATGAGTGATGTGCAGTTCATGGTGCTATAAGTGATGTGCAGTTCATGGTGCTATGAGTGGTCTGCAGTTCATGGTAATATGAGTGGTGTGCAATTTATGGTTCTATGAGTGATGTGCAGTTCATGGTGCTATGAGTGATGTGCAGTTCATGGTGCTATGAGTGGTGTGCAGTTCATGGTAATATGAGTGGTGTGCAGTTCATGGTACTATGAGTGATGTGCAGTTCATTGTGCTATGAGTGATGTGCAGTTCGTGGTGCTATGAATGGTGTGCAGTTCATGGTGCTCTGAGTGATGTGCAGTTCATGTTGCTATGAGTGGTGTGAAGTTCATGGTGCTGTCAGTGATATGCAGTCCATGGGGCTATGAGTGATATGCAGGTCGTGGTGCTATGAATGGTGTGCAGTTCATGATGCTATGAGTGATGTGCAGTTCATGGTGCTATGAGTGATGTGCAGTTCATGGTGCTATGAGTGATGTGCAGTTCATGGTGCTATAAGTGATATGCAGTTCATGATGCTATGAGTGATGTGCAGTTCATGGTGCTATGAGTGGTGTGCAGTTCATGGTGCTATGAGTGGTGTGCAGGTCATGGTGCTATGAGTGGTGTGCAGTTCATGGTAATATGACTGGTGTGCAGTTCATGGTGCTATGAGTTATGTGCAGTTCATGGTGCTATGAGTGGTGTGCAGTTCATGGTGCTATGAGTCGTGTGCAGTTCATGGTGCTATTAGTTATGTGCAGTTTGTGGTGGTATGAGTGGTGTGCAGTTCATGGTGCTATGAGTGGTCTGCAGTTCATGGTGCTATGAGTGGCGTGGAGTTCATGGTGCTATAAGTGATGTGCAGTTCATGGTGATATGAGTGGTGTGCAGTTCATGGTAATATGAGTGGTGTGCAGTTCATGGTGCTATGAGTTATGTGCAGTTCATGGTGCTATGGGTTATGTGCAGATTGTGGTGTTATGAGTGGTGTGCAGTTCATGGTGCTATGAGTGATGTGCAGTTCATGGTGCTATGAGTGGTGTGCAGTTCATGGTGCTATGAGTGGTGTGCAGTTCATGGTGCTATGAGTGGTGTCCAGTTCATGTTGCTATAAGTGATGTGCAGTTCATGGTGCTATGAGTGGTCTGCAGTTCATGATAATATGAGTGGTGTGCAGTTCATGGTGTTATGAGTGGAGTGCAGTTC
Source organism: Lampris incognitus (assembly GCF_029633865.1). Taxonomy (NCBI): domain Eukaryota; kingdom Metazoa; phylum Chordata; class Actinopteri; order Lampriformes; family Lampridae; genus Lampris; species Lampris incognitus. The sequence goes on along the minus strand of NC_079211.1, from coordinate 68,845,648 downwards.
ATGGTGCTATGAGTGCTGTGCAGTTCATGGTGCTATGAGTGGTTTGCAGTTCATGGTGCTATGAGTGGTGTGCAGTTCATGGTGCTATAAGTGATGTGCAGTTCATGGTGCTATGAGTGGTCTGCAGTTCATGGTAATATGAGTGGAGTGCAGTTCATGGTGCTATGAGTGGTGTGCAGTTCATGGTGCTATGAGTGATGTGCAGTTTGTGGTTCTATGAGTGATGTGCAGTTCATGGTGCTATGAGTGGTTTGCAGTTCATGGTGCTATGAGTGGTGTGTAGTTCATGGTAATATGATGGGTGTGCAGTTCATGGTGCTATGAGTTATGTGCAGTTCATGGTGCTATGAGTGATGTGCAGGTCATGGTGGTATGAGTGATGTGCAGTTCATGGTGCTATGATTGGTGTGTAGTCATGGTGGTATGAGTGGTGTGCAGTTCATGGTGCTATGAGTGATGTGCAGTTCATGGTGCTATGAGTGATGTGCAGTTCATGGTGCCATGAGTGGTGTGCAGTTCATGGTGCTATGAATGGTGTGCAATACATAATGCTATGAGTGGTGTGCGGTTCATGGTGCTATGAGTGATGTGCAGTTTGTGGTGCTATGAGTGGTGTGCAGTTTGTGGTGCTATGAATGGTGTGCAGTTCATGGTGCTATGAGTGGTGTGGAGTTCATGGTGCTATGAGTGATGTGCAGTACATGGCGCTATGAGTGGTATGCAGTTCATGGTAATATGAGTGGTGTGCAGTTCATGGTGCTATGAGTTATGTGCAGTTCATGGTGCTATGAGTGATGTGCGGTTCATGGTGCTATGAGTGATGCTCAGTTCATGGTGCTATCAGTGATGTGCAGTTCATGGTGCTATGAGTGGTGTGAAGTTCATGGTGCTATGAGTGATGTGCAGTTTGTGGTGCTATGAGTGGTTTGCAGTTCATGGTGCTATGAGTGATATGCAGCTCATGTTGCTATGAGTGGTGTGCAGTTCATGGTAATATGAGTGGTGTGCAGTTCATGGTACTATGAGTGATGTGCAGTTCATTGTGCTATGAGTGATGTGCAGTTCGTGGTGCTATGAATGGTGTGCAGTTCATGGTGCTCTGATTGATGTGCAGTTCATGTTGCTATGAGTGGTGTGAAGTTCATGGTGCTGTCAGTGATATGCAGTCCATGGTGCTATGAGTGATATGCAGGTCGTGGTGCTATGAATGGTGTGCAGTTCATGATGCTATGAGTGATGTGCAGTTCATGGTGCTATGAGTGATGTGCAGTTCATGGTGCTATGAGTGATGTGCAGTTAATGGTGCTATAAGTGATATGCAGTTCATGATGCTATGAGTGATGTGCAGTTCATGGTGCTATGAGTGGTGTGCAGTTCATGGTGCTATGAGTGGTGTGCAGGTCATGGTGCTATGAGTGGTGTGCAGTTCATGGTAATATGACTGGTGTGCAGTTCATGGTGCTATGAGTTATGTGCAGTTCATGGTGCTATGAGTGGTGTGCAGTTGATGGTGCTATGAGTGATGTGCAGTTCATGGTGCTATGAGTGATGTGCAGTTCATGGTGCCATAAGTGATGTGCAGTTCATGGTGCTATGAGTGATGTGCAGTTCATGGTGCTATGAGTGGTGTGCAGTTCATGGTGCTATGAGTCGTGTGCAGTTCATGGTGCTATTAGTTATGTGCAGATTGTGGTGGTATGAGTGGTGTGCAGTTCATGGTGCTATGAGTGGTCTGCAGTTCATGGTGCTATGAGTGGCGTGGAGTTCATGGTGCTATAAGTGATGTGCAGTTCATGGTGATATAAGTGGTGTGCAGTTCATGGTAATATGAGTGGTGTGCAGTTCATGGTGCTATGAGTTATGTGCAGTTCATGGTGCAATGGGTTATGTGCAGATTGTGGTGTTATGAGTGGTGTGCAGTTCATGGTGCTATGAGTGATGTGCAGTTCATGGTGCTATGAGTGGTGTGCAGTTCATGGTGCTATGAGTGGTGTCCAGTTCATGTTGCTATAAGTGATGTGCAGTTCATGGTGCTATGAGTGGTCTGCAGTTCATGATAAAATGAGTGGTGTGCAGTTCATGGTGTTATGAGTGGAGTGCAGTTCATGGTGCTATGAGTGCTGTGCAGTTCATGGTGCTATGAGTGGTTTGCAGTTCATGGTGCTATGAGTGGTGTGCAGTTCATGGTGCTATAAGTGATGTGCAGTTCATGGTGCTATGAGTGGTCTGCAGTTCATGGTAATATGAGTGGTGTATAGTTCATGGTGTTATGAGTGGAGTGCAGTTCATGGTGCTATGAGTGCTGTGCAGTTCATGGTGCTATGAGTTATGTGCAGTTTGTGGTTCTATGAGTGATGTGCAGTTCATGGTGCTATGAGTGGTTTGCAGTTCATGTTGCTATGAGTGGTGTGTAGTTCATGGTAATATGATGGGTGTTTAGTTCATGGTGCTATGAGTTATGTGCAGTTCATGGTGCTATGAGTGATGTGCAGGTCATGGTGGTATGAGTGATGTGCACTTCATGGTGCTATGATTGGTGTGTAGTCATGGTGGTATGAGTGGTGTGCAGTTCATGGTGCTATGAGTGATGTGCAGTTCATGGTGCTATGAGTGATGTGCAATACATAGTGCTATGAGTGGTGTGCGGTTCATGGTGCTATGAGTGATGTGCAGTTTGTGGTGCTATGAGTGGTTTGCAGTTTGTGGTGCTATGAATGGTGTGCAGTTCATGGTGCTATGAGTGTTGTGGAGTTCATGGTGCTATGAGTGATGTGCAGTACATGGCGCTATGAGTGGTATGCAGTTCATAGTAATATGAGTGGTGTGCAGTTCATGGTGCTATGAGTTATGTGCAGTTCATGGTGCTATGAGTGATGTGCGGTTCATGGTGCTATGAGTGATGCTCAGTTCATGGTGCTATGAGTGATGTGCAGTTCATGGTGCTATGAGTGGTGTGAAGTTCATGGTGCTATGAGTGATGTGCAGTTTGTGGTGCTATGAGTGGTTTGCAGTTCATGGTGCTATGAGTGATATGCAGCTCATGTTGCTTTGAGTGGTGTGCAGTTCATGGTAATATGAGTGGTGTGCAGTTCATGGTACTATGAGTGATGTGCAGTTCATTGTGCTATGAGTGATGTGCAGTTCGTGGTGCTATGAATGGTGTGCAGTTCATGGTGCTCTGAGTGATGTGCAGTTCATGTTGCTATGAGTGGTGTGAAGTTCATGGTGCTGTCAGTGATATGCAGTCCTTGGTGCTATGATTGATGTGCAGTTCATGGTGTTATGAGTGGTGTGAAGTTCATGGAGCTATGAGTGATGTGCAGTTCTTGGTGCTATGACTGATGTGCAGTTCATGGTGTTATGAGTGGTGTGCAGTTCATGGTGTTATGAGTGGTGTGCAGTTCATGGTGCTATGAGTTATGTGCAGTTCATGGTGCTATGAGTGATGTGCAGTTCATGGTGCTATGAGTGATGTGCAGTTTGTGGTGTTATGAGTGGTGTGCAGTTCATGGTGCTATAAGTGATGTGCAGTTCATGGTGCTATGAGTGGTCTGCAGTTCATGGTAATATGAGTGGTGTGCAATTTATGGTTCTATGAGTGATGTGCAGTTCATGGTGCTATGAGTGATGTGCAGTTCATGGTGCTATGAGTGGTGTGCAGTTCATGGTAATATGAGTGGTGTGCAGTTCATGCTGCTATGAGTAATGTGCAGTTCATGGTGCTATGAGTGGTGTGCAGTTCATGGTGCTATGAGTGATGTGCAGTTCATGGTGCTATGAGTGATATGCAGTTCGTGGTGCTATGAATGGTGTGCAGTTCATGGTGCTATGAGTGATGTGCAGTTCATGGTGCTATGAGTGATGTGCAGTTCATGGTGCTATGAGTGATGTGCAGTTCATGGTGCTATAAGTGATATGCAGTTCATGATGCTATGAGTGATGTGCAGTTCATGGTGCTATGAGTGGTGTGCAGTTCATGGTGCTATGAGTGGTGTGCAGTTCATGGTGCTATGAGTGGTGTGCAGTTCATGGTAATATGACTGGTGTGCAGTTCATGGTGCTATGAGTTATGTGCAGTTCATGGTGCTATGAGTGGTGTGCAGTTGATGGTGCTATGAGTGATGTGCAGTTCATTGTGCTATGAGTGATGTGCAGTTCGTGGTGCTATGAATGGTGTGCAGTTCATGGTGCTCTGAGTGATGTGCAGTTCATGTTGCTATGAGTGGTGTGAAGTTCATGGTGCTGTCAGTGATATGCAGTCCATGGTGCTATGAGTGATATGCAGGTCGTGGCGCTATGAATGGTGTGCAGTTCATGATGCTATGAGTGATGTGCAGTTCATGGTGCTATGAGTGATGTGCAGTTCATGGTGCTATGAGTGATGTGCAGTTCATGGTGCTATAAGTGATATGCAGTTCATGATGCTATGAGTGATGTGCAGTTCATGGTGCTATGAGTGGTGTGCAGTTCATGGTGCTATGAGTGGTGTGCAGGTCATGGTGCTATGAGTGGTGTGCAGTTCATGGTAATATGACTGGTGTGCAGTTCATGGTGCTATGAGTTATGTGCAGTTCATGGTGCTATGAGTGGTGTGCAGTTGATGGTGCTATGAGTGATGTGCAGTTCATGGTGCTATGAGTGATGTGCAGTTCATGGTGCTATGAGTGATGTGCAGTTCATGGTGCCATAAGTGATGTGCAGTTCATGGTGCTATGAGTGATGTGCAGTTCATGGTGCTATGAGTGGTGTGCAGTTCATGGTGTTATGAGTCGTGTGCAGTTCATGGTGCTATTAGTTATGTGCAGTTTGTGGTGGTATGAGTGGTGTGCAGTTCATGGTGCTATGAGTGGTCTGCAGTTCATGGTGCTATGAGTGGCGTGGAGTTCATGGTGCTATAAGTGAAGAGCAGTTCATGGTGATATGAGTGGTGTGCAGTTCATGGTAATATGAGTGGTGTGCAGTTCATGGTGCTATGAGTTATGTGCAGTTCATGGTGCTATGGGTTATGTGCAGATTGTGGTGTTATGAGTGGTGTGCAGTTCATGGTGCTATGAGTGATGTGCAGTTCATGGTGCTATGAGTGGTGTGCAGTTCATGGTGCTATGAGTGGTGTCCAGTTCATGTTGCTATAAGTGATGTGCAGTTCATGGTGCTATGAGTGGTCTGCAGTTCATGATAATATGAGTGGTGTGCAGTTCATGGTGTTATGAGTGGAGTGCAGTTCATGGTGCTATGAGTGCTGTGCAGGTCATGGTGCTATGAGTGGTTTGCAGTTCATGGTGCTATGAGTGGTGTGCAGTTCATGGTGCTATAAGTGATGTGCAGTTCATGGTGCTATGAGTGGTCTGCAGTTCATGGTAATATGAGTGGTGTGAAGTTTATGGTGTTATGAGTGGAGTGCAGTTCATGGTGCTATGAGTGCTGTGCAGTTCATGGTGCTATGAGTTATGTGCAGTTTGTGGTTCTATGAGTGATGTGCAGTTCATGGTGCTATGAGTGGTTTGCAGTTCATGGTGCTATGAGTGGTGTGTAGTTCATGGTAATATGATGGGTGTGCAGTTCATGGTGCTATGAGTTATGTGCAGTTCATGGTGCTATGAGTGATGTGCAGGTCATGGTGCTATGATTGGTGTGTAGTCATGGTGGTATGAGTGGTGTGCAGTTCATGGTGCTATGAGTGATGTGCAGTTCATGGTGCTATGAGTGATGTGCAATACATAGTGCTATGAGTGGTGTGCGGTTCATGGTGCTATGAGTGATGTGCAGTTTGTGGTGCTATGAGTGGTTTGCAGTTTGTGGTGCTATGAATGGTGTGCAGTTCATGGTGCTATGAGTGGTGTGGAGTTCATGGTGCTATGAGTGATGTGCAGTACATGGCGCTTTGAGTGGTATGCAGTTCATGGTAATATGAGTGGTGTGCAGTTCATGGTGCTATGAGTTATGTGCAGTTCATGGTGCTATGAGTGATGTGCGGTTCATGGTGCTATGAGTGATGCTCAGTTCATGGTGCTATGAGTGATGTGCAGTTCATGGTGCTATGAGTGGTGTGAAGTTCATGGTGCTATGAGTGATGTGCAGTTTGTGGTGCTATGAGTGGTTTGCAGTTCATGGTGCTATGAGTGATATGCAGCTCATGTTGCTTTGAGTGGTGTGCAGTTCATGGTAATATGAGTGGTGTGCAGTTCATGGTACTATGAGTGATGTGCAGTTCATTGTGCTATGAGTGATGTGCAGTTCGTGGTGCTATGAATGGTGTGCAGTTCATGGTGCTCTGAGTGATGTGCAGTTCATGTTGCTATGAGTGGTGTGAAGTTCATGGTGCTGTCAGTGATATGCAGTCCTTGGAGCTATGATTGATGTGCAGTTCATGGTGTTATGAGTGGTGTGAAGTTCATGGAGCTATGAGTGATGTGCAGTTCTTGGTGCTATGACTGATGTGCAGTTCATGGTGTTATGAGTGGTGTGCAGTTCATGGTGTTATGAGTGGTGTGCAGTTCATGGTGCTATGAGTTATGTGCAGTTCATGGTGCTATGAGTGATGTGCAGTTCATGGTGCTATGAGTGATGTGCAGTTTGTGGTGTTATGAGTGGTGTGCAGTTCATGGTGCTATGAGTGATGTGCAGTTCATGGTGCTATAAGTGATGTGCAGTTCATGGTGCTATGAGTGGTCTGCAGTTCATGGTAATATGAGTGGTGTGCAATTTATGGTTCTATGAGTGATGTGCAGTTCATGGTGCTATGAGTGATGTGCAGTTCATGGTGCTATGAGTGGTGTGCAGTTCATGGTAATATGAGTGGTGTGCAGTTCATGCTGCTATGAGTAATGTGCAGTTCATGGTGCTATGAGTGGTGTGCAGTTCATGGTGCTATGAGTGATGTGCAGTTCATGGTGCTATGAGTGATATGCAGTTTGTGGTGCTATGAATGGTGTGCAGTTCATGGTGCTATGAGTGTTGTGCAGTTCATGGTGCTATGAGTGATGTGCAGTTCATGTTGCTATGAGTGATGTGCAGTTTGTGGTGCTATGAGTGGTGTGCAGTTCATGGTGCTATGAGTGATGTGCAGTTCGTGGTGCTATGAATGGTTTGCAGTTCATGGTGCTATGAGTGATGTGCAGTTCATGGTGCTGTGAGTGATGTGCAGTTCATGATGTTATGAGTGGTGTGCAGTTCATGGTTCTATGAGTGATGTGCAGTTCATGGTGCTATGAGTGGTGTGCAGTTCATGGTGTTATGAGTTATGTGCAGTTCATGGTAATATTAGTGGTGTGCAGTTCATGGTGCTATGAGTTATGTGCAGTTCATGGTGCTATGAGTGATGTGCAGTTCATGGTGCTATGAGTGGTGTGCAGTCATGGTGCTATGAGTGATGTGCAGCTCATGGTGCTATGAGTGATATGCAGTTCATGGTGCTATGAGTGGTGTGCAGTTCATGGTGCTATGAGTGATGTGCAGTTTGTGGTGCTAAGAGTGGTGTGCAGTTCATGGTGTTATGAGTGGTGTGAAGTTCATGGAGCTATGAGTGATGTGCAGTTCTTGGTGCTATGACTGATGTGCAGTTCATGGCGGAATGAGTGGTGTGCAGTTCATGGTGTTATGAGTGGTGTGCAGTTCATGGTGCTATGAGTTATGTGCAGTTCATGGTGCTATGAGTGATGTGCAGTTCATGGTGCTATGAGTGATGTGCAGCTTGTGGTGTTATGAGTGGTGTGCAGTTCATGGTGCTATGAGTGATGTGCAGTTCATGGTGCTATGAGTGGTGTGCAGTTCATGGTGCTATAAGTGGTGTGCAGTTCATGGTGCTATGAGTTATGTGCAGTTCATGGTGCTATGAGTGATGTGCAGTTCATGGTGCTATGAGTTATGTGCAGTTTGTGGTGTTATGAGTGGTGTGCAGTTCATGGTGCTATGAGTGATGTGCAGTTCATGGTGCTATGAGTGGTGTGCAGTTCATGGTGCTATGAGTGGTGTGCAGTTCATGGTGCTATAAGTGATGTGCAGTTCATGGTGCTATGAGTGGTCTGCAGTTCATGATAATATGAGTGGTGTGCAGTTCATGGTGCTATGAGTGGAGTGCAGTTCATGGTGCTATGAGCGCTGTGCAGTTCATGGTGCTATGAGTGGTGTGCAGTTCATGGTGCTATGAGTGGTGTGCAGTTTATGGTGCTATAAGTGATGTGCAGTTCATGGTGCTATGGGTGGTCTGCAGTTCATGGTAATATGAGTGGTGTATAGTTCATGGTGCTGTGAGTGATGTGCAGTTCATGGTGCCATGAGTGGTGTGCAGTTCATGGTGCTATGAATGGTGTGCAATACATGGTGCTATGAGTGGTGTGCGGTTCATGGTGCTATGAGTGATGTGCAGTTTGTGGTGCTATGAGTGGTGTGCAGTTCATGGTGCTATGAGTGATGTGCAGTTTGTGGTGCTATGAATGGTGTGCAGTTCATGGTGCTATGAGTGGTGTGGAGTTCATGGTGCTATGAGTGATGTGCAGTACATGGTGCTATGAGTGCTATGCAGTTCATGGTAATATGAGTGGTGTGCAGTTCATGGTGCTATGAGTTATGTGCAGTTCATGGTGCTATGAGTGATGTGCGGTTCATGGTGCTATGAGTGATGTGCAGTTCATGGTGCTATGAGTGATGTGCAGTTCATGGTGCTATGAGTGGTGTGAAGTTCATGGTGCTATGAGTGATGTGCAGATTGTGGTGCTATGAGTGGTGTGCAGTTCATGGTGCTATGAGTGATATGCAGCTCATGTTGCTATGAGTGGTGTGCAGTTCATGGTAATATGAGTGGTGTGCAGTTCATGGTACTATGAGTGATGTGCAGTTCATGGTGCTATGAGTGATGTGCAGTTCGTGGTGCTATGAATGGTGTGCAGTTCATGGTGCTATGAGTGATGTGCAGTTCATGTTGCTATGAGTGATGTGAAGTTCATGGTGCTGTGAGTGATATGCAGTCCATGGTGCTATGAGTGGTGTGCAGTTCATGGTGTTATGAGTGGTGTGAAGTTCATGGAGCTATGAGTGATGTGCAGTTCTTGGTGCTATGACTGATGTGCAGTTCATGGTGTTATGAGTGGTGTGCAATTCATGGTGTTATGAGTGGTGTGCAGTTCATGGTGCTATGAGTTATGTGCAGTTCATGGTGCTATGAGTGATGTGCAGTTCATGGTGCTATGAGTGGTGTGAAGTTCATGGAGCTATGAGTGATGTGCAGTTCTTGGTGCTATGACTGATGTGCAGTTCATGGTGTTATGAGTGGTGTGCAATTCATGGTGTTATGAGTGGTTTGCAGTTCATTGTGCTATGAGTGATATGCAGCTCATGTTGCTTTGAGTGGTGTGCAGTTCATGGTAATATGAGTGGTGTGCAGTTCATGGTACTATGAGTGATGTGCAGTTCATTGTGCTATGAGTGATGTGCAGTTCGTGGTGCTATGAATGGTGTGCAGTTCATGGTGCTCTGAGTGATGTGCAGTTCATGTTGCTATGAGTGGTGTGAAGTTCATGGTGCTGTCAGTGATATGCAGTCCTTGGTGCTATGATTGATGTGCAGTTCATGGTGTTATGAGTGGTGTGAAGTTCATGGAGCTATGAGTGATGTGCAGTTCTTGGTGCTATGACTGATGTGCAGTTCATGGTGTTATGAGTGGTGTGCAGTTCATGGTGTTATGAGTGGTGTGCAGTTCATGGTGCTATGAGTTATGTGCAGTTCATGGTGCTATGAGTGATGTGCAGTTCATGGTGCTATGAGTGATGTGCAGTTTGTGGTGTTATGAGTGGTGTGCAGTTCATGGTGCTATGAGTGATGTGCAGTTCATGGTGCTATAAGTGATGTGCAGTTCATGGTGCTATGAGTGGTCTGCAGTTCATGGTAATATGAGTGGTGTGCAATTTATGGTTCTATGAGTGATGTGCAGTTCATGGTGCTATGAGTGATGTGCAGTTCATGGTGCTATGAGTGGTGTGCAGTTCATGGTAATATGAGTGGTGTGCAGTTCATGCTGCTATGAGTAATGTGCAGTTCATGGTGCTATGAGTGGTGTGCAGTTCATGGTGCTATGAGTGATGTGCAGTTCATGGTGCTATGAGTGATATGCAGTTTGTGGTGCTATGAATGGTGTGCAGTTCATGGTGCTATGAGTGTTGTGCAGTTCATGGTGCTATGAGTGATGTGCAGTTCATGTTGCTATGAGTGATGTGCAGTTTGTGGTGCTATGAGTGGTGTGCAGTTCATGGTGCTATGAGTGATGTGCAGTTCGTGGTGCTATGAATGGTTTGCAGTTCATGGTGCTAGGAGTGATGTGCAGTTCAAGGTGCTATCAGTGATTTGCAGTTCATGGTGCTATGAGTCATGTGCAGTTTGTGGTGCTATGAGTGATGTGCAGTTCATGGTGCTATGAGTGATGTGCAGTTTGTGGTGCTATAAGTGATGCGCAGTTTGTGGTGCTATGAGTGGTGTGGTATGAATGGTGTGCAGTTCATGGTGCTATGAGTGGTGTGCAGTTCATGGTGCTATGAATGATGTGTAGTTTGTGGTGCTATGAGTGGTGTGCAGTTCATGGTGCTATGAGTGATGTGCAGTTTGAGGTTCTATGAGTGATGTGCAGTTCATGGTGCTATGAGTGGTGTGAAGTTCATGGTGCTATGAGTGATGTGCAGTTTGTGGTGCTATGAGTGGTGTGCAGTTCGTGGTGCTATGAGTGGTGTGCAGTTCATGGTGCTGTGAGTGGTGTGCAGTTCATGGTGCTGTGAGTGATGTGCAGTTCATGGTGCTATGAGTGGTGTGCAGTTCATGGTGCTGTGAGTGATGTGCAGTTCATGGCGCTATGAGTGGTGTGCAGTTCATGGTGCTATGAGTTATGTACAGTTCATGGTGCTATGAGTGATGTGCAGTTTGTGGTGCTATGAGTGGTGTGCAGTTCATGGTGCTATGAGTAATGTGCAGTTCATGGTGCTATGAGTGGTGTGAAGTTCATGGTGCTATGAGTGGTGTGCAGTTTGTGGTGCTATGAGTGGTGTGCAGTTCATGGTGCTATGAGTGATGTGCGGTTCATGTTGCTATGAGTGATGTGCAGTTCATGGTAATATGAGTGGTGTGCAGTTCATGGTGCTATGAGTGATGTGCAGTTCATGGTGCTATGAGTGCTCTGCAGTTCATGGTGCTGTGAGTGGTGTGCAGTTCATGGTGCTATGAGTGGTGTGTAGTTCATGGTGCTATAAGTGATGTGCAGTTCATGGTGCTATGAGTAGTCTGCAGTTCATGGTAATATGAGTGGTGTGCAGTTCATGGTGTTATGAGTGGAGTGCAGTTCATGGTGCTATGAGTGCTGTGCAGTTCGTGATGCTATGAGTGATGTGCAGTTTGTGGTTCTATGAGTGATGTGCAGTTCATGGTGCTATGAGTGGTGTGCAGTTCATGGTGCGATGAGTGGTGTGCAGTTCATGGTGCTATGAGTGGTGTGCAGTTCATGGTTCTATGAGTTATGTGCAGTTTGTGGTGCTATGAGTTGTGTGAAGTTCATGGTGCTATGAGTTGTGTGAAGTTCATGGTGATATGAGTGGTGTGCAGTTCATGGTGATATTAGTGATGTGCAGTTTGTGGTGCTATGAGTGGTGTGCAGTTCATGGTGCTATGAGTGGTGTGCAGTTCATAGTGCTATGAGTTATGTGCAGTTCATGGTGCTATGAGTGATGTGCAGTTTGTGGTGCTATGAGTGGTGTGCAGTTCATGGTGCTATGAGTGATGTGCAGTTCATGGTGCTATGAGTGGTGTGCAGTTCATGGTGCTATGAGGGATATGCAGTTCATGGTGCTATGAGTGATGTGAAGTTCATGGTGCTATGAGTGATGTGCAGTTTGTGGTGCTATGAGTTATGTGCAGTTCATGGTGCTATGAGTGATGTGTAGTTCATGGTGCTATGAGTGGTGTGCAGTTCATGGTGCTATGAGTGGTGTGCAGTTCATGGTGATATGAGTGATGTTTAGTTTGTAGTGCTATGAGTGGTGTGCAGTGCTATGAGTGGTGTGCAGTTCATGGTGCTATGAGTTGTGTGCAGTTCATGGTGATATGAGTGGTGTGCAGTTCATGGTGCTATGAGTGATGTGCAGTTTGTGGTGCAATGAGTGGTGTGCAGTTCATGGTGCTATGAGTTGTGTGCAGTTTGTGGTGCTATGAGTGGTGTGCAGTTCATGGTGCTATGAGTGGTGTGCAGTTCATAGTGCTATGAGTTATGTGCAGTTCATGGTGCTATGAGTGATGTGCAGTTTGTGGTGCTATGAGTGGTGTGCAGCTCATGGTGCTATGAGTAATGTGCAGTTCATGGTGCTATGAGTGGTGTGCAGTTCATGGTGCTATGAGTGGTGTGCAGTTCATGGTGCTATGAGTGGTGTGCAGTTCATGGTGCTGTGAGTGGTGTGCAGTTCATGGTGCTATGAGTGGTGTGCAGTTCATGGTGCTATAAGTGATGTGCAGTTCATGGTGCTATGAGTGGTCTGCAGTTCATGGTAATATGAGTGGTGTGCAGTTCATGGTGTTATGGGTGGAGTGCAGTTCATGGTGCTATGAGTGCTGTGCAGTTCATGGTGCTATGAGTGATGTGCAGTTTGTGGTTCTATGAGTGATGTGCGGTTCATGGTGCTATGAGTGGTGTGCAGTTCATGGTGCTATGAGTGGTGTGCAGTTCATGGTGCTGTGAGTGGTGTGCAGTTCATGGTGCTATGAGTGGTTTGCAGTTCATGGTGCTATAAGTGATGTGCAGTTCATGGTGCTATGAGTGGTCTGCAGTTCATGGTAATATGAGTGGTATGCTGTTCATGGTGTTATGAGTGGTGTGCAGTTCATGGTGCTATGAGTGCTGTGGAGTTCATGGTGCTATGAGTGATGTGCAGTTTGTGGTTCTCTGAGTGATGTGCAGTTCATGGTGCTATGAGTGGTGTGCATTTCATGGTGCGATGAGTGGTGTGCAGTTCATGGTAATATGAATGGTGTGCAGTTCATGGTGCTATGAGTTTTTTGCAGTTCATGGTGCTGTGAGTGGTGTGCAGTTCATGGTGCTATGAGTGGTGTGCTGTTCATGGTGCTATAAGTTATGTGCAGTTCATGGTGCTATGAGTGGTGTGAAGTTCATGGTGCTATGAGTGATGTGCAGTTTGTGGTGCTATGAGTGGTGTGCAGTTCATGGTGCTATGAGTGATGTGCAGTTCATGGTGCTAGGAGTGATGTGCAGTTCATGGTGCTATCAGTGATGTGCAGTTCATGGTGCTATAAGTGGTGTGCAGTCATGGTGCTATGAGTAATGTGCAGTTTGTGGTGCTATGAGTGGTGTGCAGTTCATGGTGATATGAGTTATGTGCAGTTCATGGTGCTATGAGTGGTGTGCAGTTCATAGTGCTATGAGTGATGTGCAGTTAATGGTGCTATGAGTGGTGTGCAGTTCATGGTACTATGAGTGATGTGCAGTTTGTAGTGCTATGAGTGGTGTGCAGTGCTATGAGTGGTGTACAGTTCATGGTGCTATGAGTGATGTGCAGTTTGTGGTGCTATGAGTGGTGTGCAGTTCATGGTGCTATTAGTGGTGTGCAGTTTGTGGTGCTATGAGTGGTGTGCAGTTCATGGTGCTATTAGTGGTGTGCAGTTCATGGTGCTATGAGTGGTGTGCAGTTCATGGTGCTATGAGGGATGTGCAGTTCATGATGCTATGAGTGATGTGCAGTTCATGGTGCTATGAGTGATGTGCAGATCATGGTGCTATGAGTGATGTGCAGTTCATGGTGCTATGAGTGATGTGCAGTTTGTGGTGCTATGAGTGATGCGCAGTTTGTGGTGCTACTAGTGGTGTGGTATGAATGGTGTGCAGTTCATGGTGCTATGAGTGGTGTGCAGTTCATGGTGCTATGAATGATGTGTAGTTTGTGGTTCTATGAGTGGTGTGCAGTTCATTGTGCTATGAGTTATGTGCAGTTCATGGTGCTATGAGTGGTGTGCAGTTCATAGTGCTATGAGTGATGTGCAGTTAATGGTGCTATGAGTGGTGTGCAGTTCATGGTACTATGAGTGATGTGCAGTTTGTAGTGCTATGAGTGGTGTGCAGTGCTATGAGTGGTGTACAGTTCATGGTGCTATGAGTGATGTGCAGTTTGTGGTGCTATGAGTGGTGTGCAGTTCATGGTGCTATTAGTGGTGTGCAGTTCATGGTGCTATGAGTGGTGTGCAGTTCATGGTGCTATGAGGGATGTGCAGTTCATGATGCTATGAGTGATGTGCAGTTCATGGTGCTATGAGTGATGTGCAGATCATGGTGCTATGAGTGATGTGCAGTTCATGGTGCTATGAGTGATGTGCAGTTTGTGGTGCTATGAGTGATGCGCAGTTTGTGGTGCTACTAGTGGTGTGGTATGAATGGTGTGCAGTTCATGGTGCTATGAGTGGTGTGCAGTTCATGGTGCTATGAATGATGTGTAGTTTGTGGTGCTATGAGTGGTGTGCAGTTCATTGTGCTATGAGTTATGTGCAGTTCATGGTGCTATGAGTGATGTTTATTTTGTAGTGCTATGAGTGGTGTGCAGTGCTATGAGTGGTGTGCAGTTCATGGTGCTATGAGTGATGTGCAGTTCATCGTGCTATGAGTGCTGTGCAGTTCATGGTGCTATGAGGGATGTGCAGTTCATGGTGCTATGAGTGATGTGAAGTTCATGGTGCTATGAGTGATGTGCAGTTTGTGGTGCTATGAGTTATGTGCAGTTCATGGTGCTATGAGTGATGTGTAGTTCATGGTGCTATGAGTGGTGTGCAGTTCATGGTGCTATGAGTTTTGTGCAGTTCATGGTGCTATGAGTGGTGTGCAGTTCATGGTTCTATGAGTGATGTGCAGTTTGTGGTGCTATGAGTGGTGTGTAGTTCATGGTTCTATGAGTGATGTGAAGTTTGTGTTGCTATGAGTGGTGTGCAGTTCATGATGCTATGAGTGATGTTTAGTTTGTAGTGCTATGAGTGGTGTGCAGTGCTATGAGTGGTGTGCAGTTCATGGTGCTATGAGTTGTGTGCAGTTCATGGTGATATGAGTGGTGTGCAGTTCATGGTGCTATGAGTGATGTGCAGTTTGTGGTGCAATGAGTGGTGTGCAGTTCATGGTGCTATGAGTTGTGTGCAGTTTGTGGTGCTATGAGTGGTGTGCAGTTCATGGTGCTATGAGTGGTGTGCTGTTCATGGTGCTATAAGTGATGTGCAGTTCGTGGTGCTATGAGTGGTGTGAAGTTCATGGTGCTATGAGTGATGTGCAGTTTGTGGTGCTATGAGTGGTGTGCAGTTCATGGTGCTATGAGTGATGTGCAGTTCATGGTGCTAGGAGTGATGTGCAGTTCATGGTGCTATCAGTGATGTGCAGTTCATGGTGCTATAAGTGGTGTGCAGTCATGGTGCTATGAGTTGTGTGCAGTTCATAGTGCTAGGAGTGATGTGCAGTTTGTGGTGCTATGAGTGGTGTGCAGTTCATGGTGATATGAGTTATGTGCAGTTCATGGTGCTATGAGTGGTGTGCAGTTCATAGTGCTATGAGTGATGTGCAGTTAATGGTGCTATGAGTGGTGTGCAGTTCATGGTACTATGAGTGATGTGCAGTTTGTAGTGCTATGAGTGGTGTGCAGTGCTATGAGTGGTGTACAGTTCATGGTGCTATGAGTGATGTGCAGTTTGTGGTGCTATGAGTGGTGTGCAGTTCATGGTGCTATTAGTGGTGTGCAGTTCATGGTGCTATGAGTGGTGTGCAGTTCATGGTGCTATGAGTGATGTGCAGTTCATGGTGCTAGGAGTGATGTGCAGTTCATGGTGCTATCAGTGATGTGCAGTTCATGGTGCTATAAGTGGTGTGCAGTCATGGTGCTATGAGTAATGTGCAGTTTGTGGTGCTATGAGTGGTGTGCAGTTCATGGTGCTATGAGTTATGTGCAGTTCATGGTGCTATGAGTGGTGTGCAGTTCATAGTGCTATGAGTGATGTGCAGTTAATGGTGCTATGAGTGGTGTGCAGTTCATGGTACTATGAGTGATGTGCAGTTTGTAGTGCTATGAGTGGTGTGCAGTGCTATGAGTGGTGTACAGTTCATGGTGCTATGAGTGATGTGCAGTTTGTGGTGCTATGAGTGGTGTGCAGTTCATGGTGCTATTAGTGGTGTGCAGTTCATGGTGCTATGAGTGGTGTGCAGTTCATGGTGCTATGAGGGATGTGCAGTTCATGATGCTATGAGTGATGTGCAGTTCATGGTGCTATGAGTGATGTGCAGATCATGGTGCTATGAGTGATGTGCAGTTCATGGTGCTATGAGTGATGTGCAGTTTGTGGTGCTATGAGTGATGCGCAGTTTGTGGTGCTACTAGTGGTGTGGTATGAATGGTGTGCAGTTCATGGTGCTATGAGTGGTGTGCAGTTCATGGTGCTATGAATGATGTGTAGTTTGTGGTGCTATGAGTGGTGTGCAGTTCATGGTGCTATGAGTGATGTTTATTTTGTAGTGCTATGAGTGCTGTGCAGTGCTATGAGTGGTGTGCAGTTCATGGTGCTATGAGTTGTGTGCAGTTCATGGTGATATGAGTGGTGTGCAGTTTATGGTGCTATGAGTGATGTGCAGTTTGTGGTGCTATGAGTGGTGTGCAGTTCATGGTGCTATGAGTTGTGTGAAGTTCATGGTGATATGAGTGGTGTGCAGTTCATGGTGATATTAGTGATGTGCAGTTTGTGGTGCTATGAGTGGTGTGCAGTTCATGGTGCTATGAGTGGTGTGCAGTTCATAGTGCTATGAGTTATGTGCAGTTCATGGTGCTATGAGTGATGTGCAGTTTGTGGTGCTATGAGTGGTGTGCAGTTCATGGTGCTATGAGTAATGTGCAGTTTGTGGTGCTATGAGTGGTGTGCAGTTCATGGTGCTATGAGTTATGTGCAGTTCATGGTGCTATGAGTGGTGTGCAGTTCATAGTGCTATGAGTGATGTGCAGTTAATGGTGCTATGAGTGGTGTGCAGTTCATGGTACTATGAGTGATGTGCAGTTTGTAGTGCTATGAGTGGTGTGCAGTGCTATGAGTGGTGTACAGTTCATGGTGCTATGAGTGATGTGCAGTTTGTGGTGCTATGAGTGGTGTGCAGTTCATGGTGCTATTAGTGGTGTGCAGTTCATGGTGCTATGAGTGGTGTGCAGTTCATGGTGCTATGAGTTGTGTGCAGTTCATGGTGTTATGAGTGGAGTGCAGTTCATGGTGCTATGAGTGCTGTGCAGTTCATGGTGCTATAAGTGATGTGCAGTTCATGGTGCTATGAGTGGTGTGCAGTTCATAGTGCTATGAGTTATGTGCAGTTCATGGTGCTATGAGTGATGTGCAGTTTGTGGTGCTATGAGTGGTGTGCAGTTCATGGTGCTATGAGTAATGTGCAGTTCATGGTGCTATGAGTGGTGTGCAGTTCATGGTGCTATGAGTGGTGTGCAGTTCATGGTGCTATGAGTGGTGTGCAGTTCATGGTGCTGTGAGTGGTGTGCAGTTCATGGTGCTATGAGTGGTGTGCAGTTCATGGTGCTATAAGTGATGTGCAGTTCATGGTGCTATGAGTGGTCTGCAGTTCATGGTAATATGAGTGGTGTGCAGTTCATGGTGTTATGGGTGGAGTGCAGTTCATGGTGCTATGAGTGCTGTGCAGTTCATGGTGCTATGAGTGATGTGCAGTTTGTGGTTCTATGAGTGATGTGCGGTTCATGGTGCTATGAGTGGTGTGCAGTTCATGGTGCTATGAGTGGTGTGCAGTTCATGGTGCTGTGAGTGGTGTGCAGTTCATGGTGCTATGAGTGGTTTGCAGTTCATGGTGCTATAAGTGATGTGCAGTTCATGGTGCTATGAGTGGTCTGCAGTTCATGGTAATATGAGTGGTATGCTGTTCATGGTGTTATGAGTGGTGTGCAGTTCATGGTGCTATGAGTGCTGTGGAGTTCATGGTGCTATGAGTGATGTGCAGTTTGTGGTTCTCTGAGTGATGTGCAGTTCATGGTGCTATGAGTGGTGTGCATTTCATGGTGCGATGAGTGGTGTGCAGTTCATGGTAATATGAATGGTGTGCAGTTCATGGTGCTATGAGTTTTTTGCAGTTCATGGTGCTGTGAGTGGTGTGCAGTTCATGGTGCTATGAGTGGTGTGCTGTTCATGGTGCTATAAGTGATGTGCAGTTCATGGTGCTATGAGTGGTGTGAAGTTCATGGTGCTATGAGTGATGTGCAGTTTGTGGTGCTATGAGTGGTGTGCAGTTCATGGTGCTATGAGTGATGTGCAGTTCATGGTGCTAGGAGTGATGTGCAGTTCATGGTGCTATCAGTGATGTGCAGTTCATGGTGCTATAAGTGGTGTGCAGTCATGGTGCTATGAGTAATGTGCAGTTTGTGGTGCTATGAGTGGTGTGCAGTTCATGGTGATATGAGTTATGTGCAGTTCATGGTGCTATGAGTGGTGTGCAGTTCATAGTGCTATGAGTGATGTGCAGTTAATGGTGCTATGAGTGGTGTGCAGTTCATGGTACTATGAGTGATGTGCAGTTTGTAGTGCTATGAGTGGTGTGCAGTGCTATGAGTGGTGTACAGTTCATGGTGCTATGAGTGATGTGCAGTTTGTGGTGCTATCAGTGATGTGCAGTTCATGGTGCTATAAGTGGTGTGCAGTCATGGTGCTATGAGTAATGTGCAGTTTGTGGTGCTATGAGTGGTGTGCAGTTCATGGTGCTATGAGTTATGTGCAGTTCATGGTGCTATGAGTGGTGTGCAGTTCATAGTGCTATGAGTGATGTGCAGTTAATGGTGCTATGAGTGGTGTGCAGTTCATGGTACTATGAGTGATGTGCAGTTTGTAGTGCTATGAGTGGTGTGCAGTGCTATGAGTGGTGTACAGTTCATGGTGCTATGAGTGATGTGCAGTTTGTGGTGCTATGAGTGGTGTGCAGTTCATGGTGCTATTAGTGGTGTGCAGTTCATGGTGCTATGAGTGGTGTGCAGTTCATGGTGCTATGAGGGATGTGCAGTTCATGATGCTATGAGTGATGTGCAGTTCATGGTGCTATGAGTGATGTGCAGATCATGGTGCTATGAGTGATGTGCAGTTCATGGTGCTATGAGTGATGTGCAGTTTGTGGTGCTATGAGTGATGCGCAGTTTGTGGTGCTACTAGTGGTGTGGTATGAATGGTGTGCAGTTCATGGTGCTATGAGTGGTGTGCAGTTCATGGTGCTATGAATGATGTGTAGTTTGTGGTGCTATGAGTGGTGTGCAGTTCATGGTGCTATGAGTTATGTGCAGTTCATGGTGCTATGAGTGATGTTTATTTTGTAGTGCTATGAGTGGTGTGCAGTGCTATGAGTGGTGTGCAGTTCATGGTGCTATGAGTTGTGTGCAGTTCATGGTGATATGAGTGGTGTGCAGTTCATGGTGCTATGAGTGATGTGCAGTTTGTGGTGCTATGAGTGGTGTGCAGTTCATGGTGCTATGAGTTGTGTGAAGTTCATGGTGATATGAGTGGTGTGCAGTTCATGGTGATATTAGTGATGTGCAGTTTGTGGTGCTATGAGTGGTGTGCAGTTCATGGTGCTATGAGTGGTGTGCAGTTCATAGTGCTATGAGTTATGTGCAGTTCATGGTGCTATGAGTGATGTGCAGTTTGTGGTGCTATGAGTGGTGTGCAGTTCATGGTGCTATGAGTGATGTGCAGTTCATGGTGCTATGAGTGGTGTGCAGTTCATGGTGCTATGAGGGATGTGCAGTTCATGGTGCTATGAGTGATGTGAAGTTCATGGTGCTATGAGTGATGTGCAGTTTGTGGTGCTATGAGTTATGTGCAGTTCATGGTGCTATGAGTGATGTGTAGTTCATGGTGCTATGAGTGGTGTGCAGTTCATGGTGCTATGAGTTTTGTGCAGTTCATGGTGCTATGACTGGTGTGCAGTTCATGGTTCTATGAGTGATGTGCAGTTTGTGGTGCTATGAGTGGTGTGCAGTTCATGGTTCTATGAGTGATGTGAAGTTTGTGTTGCTATGAGTGGTGTGCAGTTCATGGTGCTATGAGTGATGTTTAGTTTGTAGTGCTATGAGTGGTGTGCAGTGCTATGAGTGGTGTGCAGTTCATGGTGCTATGAGTTGTGTGCAGTTCATGGTGATATTAGTGGTGTGCAGTTCATGGTGCTATGAGTGATGTGCAGTTTGTGGTGCAATGAGTGGTGTGCAGTTCATGGTGCTATGAGTTGTGTGCAGTTTGTGGTGCTATGAGTGGTGTGCAGTTCATGGTGCTATGAGTGGTGTGCTGTTCATGGTGCTATAAGTGATGTGCAGTTCATGGTGCTATGAGTGGTGTGAAGTTCATGGTGCTATGAGTGATGTGCAGTTTGTGGTGCTATGAGTGGTGTGCAGTTCATGGTGCTATGAGTGATGTGCAGTTCATGGTGCTAGGAGTGATGTGCAGTTCATGGTGCTATCAGTGATGTGCAGTTCATGGTGCTATAAGTGGTGTGCAGTCATGGTGCTATGAGTAATGTGCAGTTTGTGGTGCTATGAGTGGTGTGCAGTTCATGGTGATATGAGTTCTGCAGTTCATGGTGCTATGAGTGGTGTGCAGTTCATAGTGCTATGAGTGATGTGCAGTTAATGGTGCTATGAGTGGTGTGCAGTTCATGGTACTATGAGTGATGTGCAGTTTGTAGTGCTATGAGTGGTGTGCAGTGCTATGAGTGGTGTACAGTTCATGGTGCTATGAGTGATGTGCAGTTTGTGGTGCTATGAGTGGTGTGCAGTTCATGGTGCTATTAGTGGTGTGCAGTTCATGGTGCTATGAGTGGTGTGCAGTTCATGGTGCTATGAGTGATGTGCAGTTCATGGTGCTAGGAGTGATGTGCAGTTCATGGTGCTATCAGTGATGTGCAGTTCATGGTGCTATAAGTGGTGTGCAGTCATGGTGCTATGAGTAATGTGCAGTTTGTGGTGCTATGAGTGGTGTGCAGTTCATGGTGCTATGAGTTATGTGCAGTTCATGGTGCTATGAGTGGTGTGCAGTTCATAGTGCTATGAGTGATGTGCAGTTAATGGTGCTATGAGTGGTGTGCAGTTCATGGTACTATGAGTGATGTGCAGTTTGTAGTGCTATGAGTGGTGTGCAGTGCTATGAGTGGTGTACAGTTCATGGTGCTATGAGTGATGTGCAGTTTGTGGTGCTATGAGTGGTGTGCAGTTCATGGTGCTATTAGTGGTGTGCAGTTCATGGTGCTATGAGTGGTGTGCAGTTCATGGTGCTATGAGGGATGTGCAGTTCATGATGCTATGAGTGATGTGCAGTTCATGGTGCTATGAGTGATGTGCAGATCATGGTGCTATGAGTGATGTGCAGTTCATGGTGCTATGAGTGATGTGCAGTTTGTGGTGCTATGAGTGATGCGCAGTTTGTGGTGCTACTAGTGGTGTGGTATGAATGGTGTGCAGTTCATGGTGCTATGAGTGGTGTGCAGTTCATGGTGCTATGAATGATGTGTAGTTTGTGGTGCTATGAGTGGTGTGCAGTTCATGGTGCTATGAGTGATGTGCAGTTCATGGTGCTATGAGTGATGTTTATTTTGTAGTGCTATGAGTGGTGTGCAGTGCTATAAGTGGTGTGCAGTTCATGGTGCTATGAGTTGTGTGCAGTTCATGGTGATATGAGTGGTGTGCAGTTCATGGTGCTATGAGTGATGTGCAGTTTGTGGTGCTATGAGTGGTGTGCAGTTCATGGTGCTATGAGTTGTGTGAAGTTCATGGTGATATGAGTGGTGTGCAGTTCATGGTGATATTAGTGATGTGCAGTTTGTGGTGCTATGAGTGGTGTGCAGTTCATGGTGCTATGAGTGGTGTGCAGTTCATAGTGCTATGAGTTATGTGCAGTTCATGGTGCTATGAGTGATGTGCAGTTTGTGGTGCTATGAGTGGTGTGCAGTTCATGGTGCTATGAGTGATGTGCAGTTCATGGTGCTATGAGTGGTGTGCAGTTCATGGTGCTATGAGGGATGTGCAGTTCATGGTGCTATGAGTGATGTGAAGTTCATGGTGCTATGAGTGATGTGCAGTTTGTGGTGCTATGAGTTATGTGCAGTTCATGGTGCTATGAGTGATGTGTAGTTCATGGTGCTATGAGTGGTGTGCAGTTCATGGTGCTATGAGTTTTGTGCAGTTCATGGTGCTATGACTGGTGTGCAGTTCATGGTTCTATGAGTGATGTGCAGTTTGTGGTGCTATGAGTGGTGTGCAGTTCATGGTTCTATGAGTGATGTGAAGTTTGTGTTGCTATGAGTGGTGTGCAGTTCATGGTGCTATGAGTGATGTTTAGTTTTCTAGTGCTATGAGTGGTGTGCAGTGCTATGAGTGGTGTGCAGTTCATGGTGCTATGAGTTGTGTGCAGTTCATGGTGCTATGAGTGATGTGCAGTTCATGGTGCTAGGAGTGATGTGCAGTTCATGGTGCTATCAGTGATGTGCAGTTCATGGTGCTATAAGTGGTGTGCAGTCATGGTGCTATGAGTAATGTGCAGTTTGTGGTGCTATGAGTGGTGTGCAGTTCATGGTGCTATGAGTTATGTGCAGTTCATGGTGCTATGAGTGGTGTGCAGTTCATAGTGCTATGAGTGATGTGCAGTTAATGGTGCTATGAGTGGTGTGCAGTTCATGGTACTATGAGTGATGTGCAGTTTGTAGTGCTATGAGTGGTGTGCAGTGCTATGAGTGGTGTACAGTTCATGGTGCTATGAGTGATGTGCAGTTTGTGGTGCTATGAGTGGTGTGCAGTTCATGGTGCTATTAGTGGTGTGCAGTTCATGGTGCTATGAGTGGTGTGCAGTTCATGGTGCTATGAGGGATGTGCAGTTCATGATGCTATGAGTGATGTGCAGTTCATGGTGCTATGAGTGATGTGCAGATCATTGTGCTATGAGTGATGTGCAGTTCATGGTGCTATGAGTGATGTGCAGTTTGTGGTGCTATGAGTGATGCGCAGTTTGTGGTGCTACTAGTGGTGTGGTATGAATGGTGTGCAGTTCATGGTGCTATGAGTGGTGTGCAGTTCATGGTGCTATGAATGATGTGTAGTTTGTGGTGCTATGAGTGGTGTGCAGTTCATGGTGCTATGAGTGATGTGCAGTTCATGGTGCTATGAGTGATGTTTATTTTGTAGTGCTATGAGTGGTGTGCAGTGCTATGAGTGGTGTGCAGTTCATGGTGCTATGAGGGATATGCAGTTCATGGTGCTATGAGTTGTGTGCAGTTCATGGTGATATGAGTGGTGTGCAGTTCATGGTGCTATGAGTGATGTGCAGTTTGTGGTGCTATGAGTGGTGTGCAGTTCATGGTGCTATGAGTTGTGTGAAGTTCATGGTGATATGAGTGGTGTGCAGTTCATGGTGATATTAGTGATGTGCAGTTTGTGGTGCTATGAGTGGTGTGCAGTTCATGGTGCTATGAGTGGTGTGCAGTTCATAGTGCTATGAGTTATGTGCAGTTCATGGTGCTATGAGTGATGTGCAGTTTGTGGTGCTATGAGTGGTGTGCAGTTCATGGTGCTATGAGTGATGTGCAGTTCATGGTGCTATGAGTGGTGTGCAGTTCATGGTGCTATGAGGGATGTGCAGTTCATGGTGCTATGAGTGATGTGAAGTTCATGGTGCTATGAGTGATGTGCAGTTTGTGGTGCTATGAGTTATGTGCAGTTCATGGTGCTATGAGTGATGTGTAGTTCATGGTGCTATGAGTGGTGTGCAGTTCATGGTGCTATGAGTTTTGTGCAGTTCATGGTGCTATGACTGGTGTGCAGTTCATGGTTCTATGAGTGATGTGCAGTTTGTGGTGCTATGAGTGGTGTGCAGTTCATGGTTCTATGAGTGATGTGAAGTTTGTGTTGCTATGAGTGGTGTGCAGTTCATGGTGCTATGAGTGATGTTTAGTTTGTAGTGCTATGAGTGGTGTGCAGTGCTATGAGTGGTGTGCAGTTCATGGTGCTATGAGTTGTGTGCAGTTCATGGTGATATGAGTGGTGTGCAGTTCATGGTGCTATGAGTGATGTGCAGTTTGTGGTGCAATGAGTGGTGTGCAGTTCATGGTGCTATGAGTTGTGTGCAGTTTGTGGTGCTATGAGTGGTGTGCAGTTCATGGTGCTATGAGTGGTGTGCTGTTCATGGTGCTATAAGTGATGTGCAGTTCATGGTGCTATGAGTGGTGTGAAGTTCATGGTGCTATGAGTGATGTGCAGTTTGTGGTGCTATGAGTGGTGTGCAGTTCATGGTGCTATGAGTGATGTGCAGTTCATGGTGCTAGGAGTGATGTGCAGTTCATGGTGCTATCAGTGATGTGCAGTTCATGGTGCTATAAGTGGTGTGCAGTCATGGTGCTATGAGTAATGTGCAGTTTGTGGTGTTATGAGTGGTGTGCAGTTCATGGTGATATGAGTTATGTGCAGTTCATGGTGCTATGAGTGGTGTGCAGTTCATAGTGCTATGAGTGATGTGCAGTTAATGGTGCTATGAGTGGTGTGCAGTTCATGGTACTATGAGTGATGTGCAGTTTGTAGTGCTATGAGTGGTGTGCAGTGCTATGAGTGGTGTACAGTTCATGGTGCTATGAGTGATGTGCAGTTTGTGGTGCTATGAGTGGTGTGCAGTTCATGGTGCTATTAGTGGTGTGCAGTTCATGGTGCTATGAGTGGTGTGCAGTTCATGGTGCTATGAGTGATGTGCAGTTCATGGTGCTAGGAGTGATGTGCAGTTCATGGTGCTATCAGTGATGTGCAGTTCATGGTGCTATAAGTGGTGTGCAGTCATGGTGCTATGAGTAATGTGCAGTTTGTGGTGCTATGAGTGGTGTGCAGTTCATGGTGCTATGAGTTATGTGCAGTTCATGGTGCTATGAGTGGTGTGCAGTTCATAGTGCTATGAGTGATGTGCAGTTAATGGTGCTATGAGTGGTGTGCAGTTCATGGTACTATGAGTGATGTGCAGTTTGTAGTGCTATGAGTGGTGTGCAGTGCTATGAGTGGTGTACAGTTCATGGTGCTATGAGTGATGTGCAGTTTGTGGTGCTATGAGTGGTGTGCAGTTCATGGTGCTATTAGTGGTGTGCAGTTCATGGTGCTATGAGTGGTGTGCAGTTCATGGTGCTATGAGGGATGTGCAGTTCATGATGCTATGAGTGATGTGCAGTTCATGGTGCTATGAGTGATGTGCAGATCATGGTGCTATGAGTGATGTGCAGTTCATGGTGCTATGAGTGATGTGCAGTTTGTGGTGCTATGAGTGATGCGCAGTTTGTGGTGCTACTAGTGGTGTGGTATGAATGGTGTGCAGTTCATGGTGCTATGAGTGGTGTGCAGTTCATGGTGCTATGAATGATGTGTAGTTTGTGGTGCTATGAGTGGTGTGCAGTTCATGGTGCTATGAGTGATGTGCAGTTCATGGTGCTATGAGTGATGTTTATTTTGTAGTGCTATGAGTGGTGTGCAGTGCTATGAGTGGTGTGCAGTTCATGGTGCTATGAGTTGTGTGCAGTTCATGGTGATATGAGTGGTGTGCAGTTCATGGTGCTATGAGTGATGTGCAGTTTGTGGTGCTATGAGTGGTGTGCAGTTCATGGTGCTATGAGTTGTGTGAAGTTCATGGTGATATGAGTGGTGTGCAGTTCATGGTGATATTAGTGATGTGCAGTTTGTGGTGCTATGAGTGGTGTGCAGTTCATGGTGCTATGAGTGATGTGCAGTTTGTGGTGCTATGAGTGGTGTGCAGTTCATGGTGCTATGAGTGATGTGCAGTTCATGGTGCTATGAGTGGTGTGCAGTTCATGGTGCTATGAGGGATGTGCAGTTCATGGTGCTAT
Organism: Lampris incognitus; assembly: GCF_029633865.1. NCBI lineage: Eukaryota > Metazoa > Chordata > Actinopteri > Lampriformes > Lampridae > Lampris > Lampris incognitus. Next base: position 68,819,754 of record NC_079211.1, on the reverse strand, counting down.
GAGTGATGTGAAGTTCATGGTGCTATGAGTGATGTGCAGTTTGTGGTGCTATGAGTTATGTGCAGTTCATGGTGCTATGAGTGATGTGTAGTTCATGGTGCTATGAGTGGTGTGCAGTTCATGGTGCTATGAGTTTTGTGCAGTTCATGGTGCTATGACTGGTGTGCAGTTCATGGTTCTATGAGTGATGTGCAGTTTGTGGTGCTATGAGTGGTGTGCAGTTCATGGTTCTATGAGTGATGTGAAGTTTGTGTTGCTATGAGTGGTGTGCAGTTCATGGTGCTATGAGTGATGTTTAGTTTTCTAGTGCTATGAGTGGTGTGCAGTGCTATGAGTGGTGTGCAGTTCATGGTGCTATGAGTTGTGTGCAGTTCATGGTGCTATGAGTGATGTGCAGTTCATGGTGCTAGGAGTGATGTGCAGTTCATGGTGCTATCAGTGATGTGCAGTTCATGGTGCTATAAGTGGTGTGCAGTCATGGTGCTATGAGTAATGTGCAGTTTGTGGTGCTATGAGTGGTGTGCAGTTCATGGTGCTATGAGTTATGTGCAGTTCATGGTGCTATGAGTGGTGTGCAGTTCATAGTGCTATGAGTGATGTGCAGTTAATGGTGCTATGAGTGGTGTGCAGTTCATGGTACTATGAGTGATGTGCAGTTTGTAGTGCTATGAGTGGTGTGCAGTGCTATGAGTGGTGTACAGTTCATGGTGCTATGAGTGATGTGCAGTTTGTGGTGCTATGAGTGGTGTGCAGTTCATGGTGCTATTAGTGGTGTGCAGTTCATGGTGCTATGAGTGGTGTGCAGTTCATGGTGCTATGAGGGATGTGCAGTTCATGATGCTATGAGTGATGTGCAGTTCATGGTGCTATGAGTGATGTGCAGATCATTGTGCTATGAGTGATGTGCAGTTCATGGTGCTATGAGTGATGTGCAGTTTGTGGTGCTATGAGTGATGCGCAGTTTGTGGTGCTACTAGTGGTGTGGTATGAATGGTGTGCAGTCCATGGTGCTATGAGTGGTGTGCAGTTCATGGTGCTATGAATGATGTGTAGTTTGTGGTGCTATGAGTGGTGTGCAGTTCATGGTGCTATGAGTGATGTGCAGTTCATGGTGCTATGAGTGATGTTTATTTTGTAGTGCTATGAGTGGTGTGCAGTGCTATGAGTGGTGTGCAGTTCATGGTGCTATGAGTTGTGTGCAGTTCTTGGTGATATGAGTGGTGTGCAGTTCATGGTGCTATGAGTGATGTGCAGTTTGTGGTGCTATGAGTGGTGTGCAGTTCATGGTGCTATGAGTTGTGTGAAGTTCATGGTGATATGAGTGGTGTGCAGTTCATGGTGATATTAGTGATGTGCAGTTTGTGGTGCTATGAGTGGTGTGCAGTTCATGGTGCTATGAGTGGTGTGCAGTTCATAGTGCTATGAGTTATGTGCAGTTCATGGTGCTATGAGTGATGTGCAGTTTGTGGTGCTATGAGTGGTGTGCAGTTCATGGTGCTATGAGTGATGTGCAGTTCATGGTGCTATGAGTGGTGTGCAGTTCATGGTGCTATGAGGGATGTGCAGTTCATGGTGCTATGAGTGATGTGAAGTTCATGGTGCTATGAGTGATGTGCAGTTTGTGGTGTTATGAGTTATGTGCAGTTCATGGTGCTATGAGTGATGTGTAGTTCATGGTGCTATGAGTGGTGTGCAGTTCATGGTGCTATGAGTTTTGTGCAGTTCATGGTGCTATGACTGGTGTGCAGTTCATGGTTCTATGAGTGATGTGCAGTTTGTGGTGCTATGAGTGGTGTGCAGTTCATGGTTCTATGAGTGATGTGAAGTTTGTGTTGCTATGAGTGGTGTGCAGTTCATGGTGCTATGAGTGATGTTTAGTTTGTAGTGCTATGAGTGGTGTGCAGTGCTATGAGTGGTGTGCAGTTCATGGTGCTATGAGTTGTGTGCAGTTCATGGTGATATGAGTGGTGTGCAGTTCATGGTGCTATGAGTGATGTGCAGTTTGTGGTGCAATGAGTGGTGTGCAGTTCATGGTGCTATGAGTTGTGTGCAGTTTGTGGTGCTATGAGTGGTGTGCAGTTCATGGTGCTATGAGTGGTGTGCTGTTCATGGTGCTATAAGTGATGTGCAGTTCATGGTGCTATGAGTGGTGTGAAGTTCATGGTGCTATGAGTGATGTGCAGTTTGTGGTGCTATGAGTGGTGTGTAGTTCATGGTGCTATGAGTGATGTGCAGTTCATGGTGCTAGGAGTGATGTGCAGTTCATGGTGCTATCAGTGATGTGCAGTTCATGGTGCTATAAGTGGTGTGCAGTCATGGTGCTATGAGTAATGTGCAGTTTGTGGTGCTATGAGTGGTGTGCAGTTCATGGTGCTATGAGTTATGTGCAGTTCATGGTGCTATGAGTGGTGTGCAGTTCATAGTGCTATGAGTGATGTGCAGTTAATGGTGCTATGAGTGGTGTGCAGTTCATGGTACTATGAGTGATGTGCAGTTTGTAGTGCTATGAGTGGTGTGCAGTGCTATGAGTGGTGTACAGTTCATGGTGCTATGAGTGATGTGCAGTTTGTGGTGCTATGAGTGGTGTGCAGTTCATGGTGCTATTAGTGGTGTGCAGTTCATGGTGCTATGAGTGGTGTGCAGTTCATGGTGCTATGAGTGATGTGCAGTTCATGGTGCTAGGAGTGATGTGCAGTTCATGGTGCTATCAGTGATGTGCAGTTCATGGTGCTATAAGTGGTGTGCAGTCATGGTGCTATGAGTAATGTGCAGTTTGTGGTGCTATGAGTGGTGTGCAGTTCATGGTGCTATGAGTTATGTGCAGTTCATGGTGCTATGAGTGGTGTGCAGTTCATAGTGCTATGAGTGATGTGCAGTTAATGGTGCTATGAGTGGTGTGCAGTTCATGGTACTATGAGTGATGTGCAGTTTGTAGTGCTATGAGTGGTGTGCAGTGCTATGAGTGGTGTACAGTTCATGGTGCTATGAGTGATGTGCAGTTTGTGGTGCTATGAGTGGTGTGCAGTTCATGGTGCTATTAGTGGTGTGCAGTTCATGGTGCTATGAGTGGTGTGCAGTTCATGGTGCTATGAGGGATGTGCAGTTCATGATGCTATGAGTGATGTGCAGTTCATGGTGCTATGAGTGATGTGCAGATCATGGTGCTATGAGTGATGTTTAGTTTGTAGTGCTATGAGTGGTGTGCAGTGCTATGAGTGGTGTGCAGTTCATGGTGCTATGAGTTGTGTGCAGTTCATGGTGATATGAGTGGTGTGCAGTTCATGGTGCTATGAGTGATGTGCAGTTTGTGGTGCAATGAGTGGTGTGCAGTTCATGGTGCTATGAGTTGTGTGCAGTTTGTGGTGCTATGAGTGGTGTGCAGTTCATGGTGCTATGAGTGGTGTGCTGTTCATGGTGCTATAAGTGATGTGCAGTTCATGGTGCTATGAGTGGTGTGAAGTTCATGGTGCTATGAGTGATGTGCAGTTTGTGGTGCTATGAGTGGTGTGCAGTTCATGGTGCTATGAGTGATGTGCAGTTCATGGTGCTAGGAGTGATGTGCAGTTCATGGTGCTATCAGTGATGTGCAGTTCATGGTGCTATAAGTGGTGTGCAGTCATGGTGCTATGAGTAATGTGCAGTTTGTGGTGCTATGAGTGGTGTGCAGTTCATGGTGATATGAGTTATGTGCAGTTCATGGTGCTATGAGTGGTGTGCAGTTCATAGTGCTATGAGTGATGTGCAGTTAATGGTGCTATGAGTGGTGTGCAGTTCATGGTACTATGAGTGATGTGCAGTTTGTAGTGCTATGAGTGGTGTGCAGTGCTATGAGTGGTGTACAGTTCATGGTGCTATGAGTGATGTGCAGTTTGTGGTGCTATGAGTGGTGTGCAGTTCATGGTGCTATTAGTGGTGTGCAGTTCATGGTGCTATGAGTGGTGTGCAGTTCATGGTGCTATGAGTGATGTGCAGTTCATGGTGCTAGGAGTGATGTGCAGTTCATGGTGCTATCAGTGATGTGCAGTTCATGGTGCTATAAGTGGTGTGCAGTCATGGTGCTATGAGTAATGTGCAGTTTGTGGTGCTATGAGTGGTGTGCAGTTCATGGTGCTATGAGTTATGTGCAGTTCATGGTGCTATGAGTGGTGTGCAGTTCATAGTGCTATGAGTGATGTGCAGTTAATGGTGCTATGAGTGGTGTGCAGTTCATGGTACTATGAGTGATGTGCAGTTTGTAGTGCTATGAGTGGTGTGCAGTGCTATGAGTGGTGTACAGTTCATGGTGCTATGAGTGATGTGCAGTTTGTGGTGCTATGAGTGGTGTGCAGTTCATGGTGCTATTAGTGGTGTGCAGTTCATGGTGCTATGAGTGGTGTGCAGTTCATGGTGCTATGAGGGATGTGCAGTTCATGATGCTATGAGTGATGTGCAGTTCATGGTGCTATGAGTGATGTGCAGATCATGGTGCTATGAGTGATGTGCAGTTCATGGTGCTATGAGTGATGTGCAGTTTGTGGTGCTATGAGTGATGCGCAGTTTGTGGTGCTACTAGTGGTGTGGTATGAATGGTGTGCAGTTCATGGTGCTATGAGTGGTGTGCAGTTTTTGGTGCTATGAATGATGTGTAGTTTGTGGTGCTATGAGTGGTGTGCAGTTCATGGTGCTATGAGTGATGTGCAGTTCATGGTGCTATGAGTGATGTTTATTTTGTAGTGCTATGAGTGGTGTGCAGTGCTATGAGTGGTGTGCAGTTCATGGTGCTATGAGTTGTGTGCAGTTCATGGTGATATGAGTGGTGTGCAGTTCATGGTGCTATGAGTGATGTGCAGTTTGTGGTGCTATGAGTGGTGTGCAGTTCATGGTGCTATGAGTTGTGTGAAGTTCATGGTGATATGAGTGGTGTGCAGTTCATGGTGATATTAGTGATGTGCAGTTTGTGGTGCTATGAGTGGTGTGCAGTTCATGGTGCTATGAGTGGTGTGCAGTTCATAGTGCTATGAGTTATGTGCAGTTCATGGTGCTATGAGTGATGTGCAGTTTGTGGTGCTATGAGTGGTGTGCAGTTCATGGTGCTATGAGTGATGTGCAGTTCATGGTGCTATGAGTGGTGTGCAGTTCATGGTGCTATGAGGGATGTGCAGTTCATGGTGCTATGAGTGATGTGAAGTTCATGGTGCTATGAGTGATGTGCAGTTTGTGGTGCTATGAGTTATGTGCAGTTCATGGTGCTATGAGTGATGTGTAGTTCATGGTGCTATGAGTGGTGTGCAGTTCATGGTGCTATGAGTTTTGTGCAGTTCATGGTGCTATGACTGGTGTGCAGTTCATGGTTCTATGAGTGATGTGCAGTTTGTGGTGCTATGAGTGGTGTGCAGTTCATGGTTCTATGAGTGATGTGAAGTTTGTGTTGCTATGAGTGGTGTGCAGTTCATGGTGCTATGAGTGATGTTTAGTTTTCTAGTGCTATGAGTGGTGTGCAGTGCTATGAGTGGTGTGCAGTTCATGGTGCTATGAGTTGTGTGCAGTTCATGGTGCTATGAGTGATGTGCAGTTCATGGTGCTAGGAGTGATGTGCAGTTCATGGTGCTATCAGTGATGTGCAGTTCATGGTGCTATAAGTGGTGTGCAGTCATGGTGCTATGAGTAATGTGCAGTTTGTGGTGCTATGAGTGGTGTGCAGTTCATGGTGCTATGAGTTATGTGCAGTTCATGGTGCTATGAGTGGTGTGCAGTTCATAGTGCTATGAGTGATGTGCAGTTAATGGTGCTATGAGTGGTGTGCAGTTCATGGTACTATGAGTGATGTGCAGTTTGTAGTGCTATGAGTGGTGTGCAGTGCTATGAGTGGTGTACAGTTCATGGTGCTATGAGTGATGTGCAGTTTGTGGTGCTATGAGTGGTGTGCAGTTCATGGTGCTATTAGTGGTGTGCAGTTCATGGTGCTATGAGTGGTGTGCAGTTCATGGTGCTATGAGGGATGTGCAGTTCATGATGCTATGAGTGATGTGCAGTTCATGGTGCTATGAGTGATGTGCAGATCATTGTGCTATGAGTGATGTGCAGTTCATGGTGCTATGAGTGATGTGCAGTTTGTGGTGCTATGAGTGATGCGCAGTTTGTGGTGCTACTAGTGGTGTGGTATGAATGGTGTGCAGTTCATGGTGCTATGAGTGGTGTGCAGTTCATGGTGCTATGAATGATGTGTAGTTTGTGGTGCTATGAGTGGTGTGCAGTTCATGGTGCTATGAGTGATGTGCAGTTCATGGTGCTATGAGTGATGTTTATTTTGTAGTGCTATGAGTGGTGTGCAGTGCTATGAGTGGTGTGCAGTTCATGGTGCTATGAGTTGTGTGCAGTTCATGGTGATATGAGTGGTGTGCAGTTCATGGTGCTATGAGTGATGTGCAGTTTGTGGTGCTATGAGTGGTGTGCAGTTCATGGTGCTATGAGTTGTGTGAAGTTCATGGTGATATGAGTGGTGTGCAGTTCATGGTGATATTAGTGATGTGCAGTTTGTGGTGCTATGAGTGGTGTGCAGTTCATGGTGCTATGAGTGGTGTGCAGTTCATAGTGCTATGAGTTATGTGCAGTTCATGGTGCTATGAGTGATGTGCAGTTTGTGGTGCTATGAGTGGTGTGCAGTTCATGGTGCTATGAGTGATGTGCAGTTCATGGTGCTATGAGTGGTGTGCAGTTCATGGTGCTATGAGGGATGTGCAGTTCATGGTGCTATGAGTGATGTGAAGTTCATGGTGCTATGAGTGATGTGCAGTTTGTGGTGCTATGAGTTATGTGCAGTTCATGGTGCTATGAGTGATGTGTAGTTCATGGTGCTATGAGTGGTGTGCAGTTCATGGTGCTATGAGTTTTGTGCAGTTCATGGTGCTATGACTGGTGTGCAGTTCATGGTTCTATGAGTGATGTGCAGTTTGTGGTGCTATGAGTGGTGTGCAGTTCATGGTTCTATGAGTGATGTGAAGTTTGTGTTGCTATGAGTGGTGTGCAGTTCATGGTGCTATGAGTGATGTTTAGTTTGTAGTGCTATGAGTGGTGTGCAGTGCTATGAGTGGTGTGCAGTTCATGGTGCTATGAGTTGTGTGCAGTTCATGGTGATATGAGTGGTGTGCAGTTCATGGTGCTATGAGTGATGTGCAGTTTGTGGTGCAATGAGTGGTGTGCAGTTCATGGTGCTATGAGTTGTGTGCAGTTTGTGGTGCTATGAGTGGTGTGCAGTTCATGGTGCTATGAGTGGTGTGCTGTTCATGGTGCTATAAGTGATGTGCAGTTCATGGTGCTATGAGTGGTGTGAAGTTCATGGTGCTATGAGTGATGTGCAGTTTGTGGTGCTATGAGTGGTGTGCAGTTCATGGTGCTATGAGTGATGTGCAGTTCATGGTGCTAGGAGTGATGTGCAGTTCATGGTGCTATCAGTGATGTGCAGTTCATGGTGCTATAAGTGGTGTGCAGTCATGGTGCTATGAGTAATGTGCAGTTTGTGGTGCTATGAGTGGTGTGCAGTTCATGGTGATATGAGTTATGTGCAGTTCATGGTGCTATGAGTGGTGTGCAGTTCATAGTGCTATGAGTGATGTGCAGTTAATGGTGCTATGAGTGGTGTGCAGTTCATGGTACTATGAGTGATGTGCAGTTTGTAGTGCTATGAGTGGTGTGCAGTGCTATGAGTGGTGTACAGTTCATGGTGCTATGAGTGATGTGCAGTTTGTGGTGCTATGAGTGGTGTGCAGTTCATGGTGCTATTAGTGGTGTGCAGTTCATGGTGCTATGAGTGGTGTGCAGTTCATGGTGCTATGAGTGATGTGCAGTTCATGGTGCTAGGAGTGATGTGCAGTTCATGGTGCTATCAGTGATGTGCAGTTCATGGTGCTATAAGTGGTGTGCAGTCATGGTGCTATGAGTAATGTGCAGTTTGTGGTGCTATGAGTGGTGTGCAGTTCATGGTGCTATGAGTTATGTGCAGTTCATGGTGCTATGAGTGGTGTGCAGTTCATAGTGCTATGAGTGATGTGCAGTTAATGGTGCTATGAGTGGTGTGCAGTTCATGGTACTATGAGTGATGTGCAGTTTGTAGTGCTATGAGTGGTGTGCAGTGTTATGAGTGGTGTACAGTTCATGGTGCTATGAGTGATGTGCAGTTTGTGGTGCTATGAGTGGTGTGCAGTTCATGGTGCTATTAGTGGTGTGCAGTTCATGGTGCTATGAGTGGTGTGCAGTTCATGGTGCTATGAGGGATGTGCAGTTCATGATGCTATGAGTGATGTGCAGTTCATGGTGCTATGAGTGATGTGCAGATCATGGTGCTATGAGTGATGTGCAGTTCATGGTGCTATGAGTGATGTGCAGTTTGTGGTGCTATGAGTGATGCGCAGTTTGTGGTGCTACTAGTGGTGTGGTATGAATGGTGTGCAGTTCATGGTGCTATGAGTGGTGTGCAGTTCATGGTGCTATGAATGATGTGTAGTTTGTGGTGCTATGAGTGGTGTGCAGTTCATGGTGCTATGAGTGATGTGCAGTTCATGGTGCTATGAGTGATGTTTATTTTGTAGTGCTATGAGTGGTGTGCAGTGCTATGAGTGGTGTACAGTTCATGGTGCTATGAGTGATGTGCAGTTTGTGGTGCTATGAGTGGTGTGCAGTTCATGGTGCTATTAGTGGTGTGCAGTTCATGGTGCTATGAGTGGTGTGCAGTTCATGGTGCTATGAGTTGTGTGAAGTTCATGATGCTATGAGTGATGTGCAGTTCATGGTGATATTAGTGATGTGCAGTTTGTGGTGCTATGAGTGGTGGGCAGTTCATGGTGCTATGAGTGATGTGCAGTTTGTGGTGCTAAGAGTGATGCGCAGTTTGTGGTGCTACTAGTGGTGTGGTATGAATGGTGTGCAGTTCATGGTGCTATGAGTGGTGTGCAGTTCATGGTGCTATGAATGATGTGTAGTTTGTGGTGCTATGAGTGATGTGCAGTTTGTGGTGCTATGAGTGGTGTGCAGTTCATGGCGCTATGAGTGATGTGCAGTTTGTGTTGCTATGAGTGGTGTGCAGTTCATGGTGCTATGAGTGATGTTTAGTTTGTAGTGCTATGAGTGGTGTGCAGTGCTATGAGTGGTGTGCAGTTCATGGTGCTATGAGTTGTGTGCAGTTCATGGTGATATGAGTGGTGTGCAGTTCATGGTGCTATGAGTGATGTGCAGTTTGTGGTGCAATGAGTGGTGTGCAGTTCATGGTGCTATGAGTTGTGTGCAGTTTGTGGTGCTATGAGTGGTGTGCAGTTCATGGTGCTATGAGTGGTGTGCAGTTCATAGTGCTATGAGTTATGTGCAGTTCATGGTGCTATGAGTGATGTGCAGTTTGTGGTGCTATGAGTGGTGTGCAATTCATGGTGCTATGAGTAATGTGCAGTTCATGGTGCTATGAGTGGTGTGAAGTTCATGGTGCTATGAGTGATGTGCAGTTTGTGGTGCTATGAGTGGTGTGCAGTTCATGGTGCTATGAGTGATGTGCAGCTCATGTTGCTATGAGTGATGTGCAGTTCATGGTAATATGAGTGGTGTGCAGTTCATGGTACTATGAGTGATGTGCAGTCCATGGTGCTATGAGTGATGTGCAGTTCGTGGTGCTATGAATGGTGTGCAGTTCATGGTGCTATGAGTGATGTGCAGTTCATGGTGCTATGAGTGCTCTGCAGTTCATGGTGCTGTGAGTGGTGTGCAGTTCATGGTGCTATGAGTGGTGTGCAGTTCATGGTGCTATAAGTGATGTGCAGTTCATGGTGCTATGAGTAGTCTGCAGTTCATGGTAATATGAGTGGTGTGCAGTTCATGGTGTTATGAGTGGAGTGCAGTTCATGGTGCTATGAGTGCTGTGCAGTTCATGGTGCTATGAGTGATGTGCAGTTTGTGGTTCTATGAGTGATGTGCAGTTCATGGTGCTATGAGTGGTGTGCAGTTCATGGTGCGATGAGTGGTGTGCAGTTCATGGTGCTATGAGTGGTGTGCAGTTCATGGTGCTATGAGTGGTGTTTATTTTGTAGTGCTATGAGTGGTGTGCAGTGCTATGAGTGGTGTGCAGTTCATGGTGCTATGAGTGGTGTGCAGTTCATAGTGCTATGAGTTATGTGCAGTTCATGGTGCTATGAGTGATGTGCAGTTTGTGGTGCTATGAGTGGTGTGCAGTTCATGGTGCTATGAGTGATGTGCAGTTCATGGTGCTATGAGTGGTGTGCAGTTCATGGTGCTATGAGTGGTGTGCAGTTCATGGTGCTATGAGTGGTGTGCAGTTCATGGTGATATGAGTGATGTTTAGTTTGTAGTGCTATGAGTGGTGTGCAGTGCTATGAGTGGTGTGCAGTTCATGGTGCTATGAGTTGTGTGCAGTTCATGGTGATATGAGTGGTGTGCAGTTCATGGTGCTATGAGTGATGTGCAGTTTGTGGTGCAATGAGTGGTGTGCAGTTCATGGTGCTATGAGTTGTGTGCAGTTTGTGGTGCTATGAGTGGTGTGCAGTTCATGGTGCTATGAGTGGTGTGCAGTTCATAGTGCTATGAGTTATGTGCAGTTCATGGTGCTATGAGTGATGTGCAGTTTGTGGTGCTATGAGTGGTGTGCAGTTCATGGTGCTATGAGTAATGTGCAGTTCATGGTGCTATGAGTGGTGTGCAATTCATGGTGCTATGAGTGGTGTGCAGTTCATGGTGCTATGAGTGGTGTGCAGTTCATGGTGCTGTGAGTGGTGTGCAGTTCATGGTGCTATGAGTGGTGTGCAGTTCATGGTGCTATAAGTGATGTGCAGTTCATGGTGCTATGAGTGGTCTGCAGTTCATGGTAATATGAGTGGTGTGCAGTTCATGTTGTTATGGGTGGAGTGCAGTTCATGGTGCTATGAGTGCTGTGCAGTTCATGGTGCTATGAGTGATGTGCAGTTTGTGGTTCTATGAGTGATGTGCAGTTCATGGTGCTATGAGTGGTGTGCAGTTCATGGTGCTATGAGTGGTGTGCAGTTCATGGTGCTGTGAGTGGTGTGCAGTTCATGGTGCTATGAGTGGTTTGCAGTTCATGGTGCTATAAGTGATGTGCAGTTCATGGTGCTATGAGTGGTCTGCAGTTCATGGTAATATGAGTGGTATGCTGTTCATGGTGTTATGAGTGGTGTGCAGTTCATGGTGCTATGAGTGCTGTGGAGTTCATGGTGCTATGAGTGATGTGCAGTTTGTGGTTCTATGAGTGATGTGCAGTTCATGGTGCGATGAGTGGTGTGCAGTTCATGGTGCGATGAGTGGTGTGCAGTTCATGGTAATATGAATGGTGTGCAGTTCATGGTGCTATGAGTTTTGTGCAGTTCATGGTGCTGTGAGTGGTGTGCAGTTCATGGTGCTATGAGTGGTGTGCTGTTCATGGTGCTATAAGTGATGTGCAGTTCATGGTGCTATGAGTGGTGTGAAGTTCATGGTGCTATGAGTGATGTGCAGTTTTTGGTGCTATGAGTGGTGTGCAGTTCATGGTGCTATGAGTGATGTGCAGTTCATGGTGCTAGGAGTGATGTGCAGTTCATGGTGCTATCAGTGATGTGCAGTTCATGGTTCTATAAGTGGTGTGCAGTCATGGTGCTATGAGTAATGTGCAGTTTGTGGTGCTATGAGTGGTGTGCAGTTCATGGTGCTATTAGTGGTGTGGAGTTCATGGTAATATGAGTGGTGTGCAGTTCATGGTGCTATGAGTGGTGTGCAGTTCATGGTGCTATGAGTGGTGTGCAGTTCATAGTGCTATGAGTGATGTGCAGTTAATGGTGCTATGAGTGGTGTGCAGTTCATGGTACTATGAGTGATGTGCAGTTTGTAGTGCTATGAGTGGTGTGCAGTGCTATGAGTGGTGTACAGTTCATGGTGCTATGAGTGATGTGCAGTTTGTGGTGCTATGAGTGGTGTGAAGTTCATGGTGCTATTAGTGGTGTGCAGTTCATGTTGCTATGAGTGGTGTGCAGTTCATGGTGCTATGAGGGATGTGCAGTTCATGATGCTATGAGTGATGTGCAGTTCATGGTGCTATGAGTGATGTGCAGATCATGGTGCTATGAGTGATGTGCAGTTCATGGTGCTATGAGTGATGTGCAGTTTGTGGTGCTATGAGTGATGCGCAGTTTGTGGTGCTACTAGTGGTGTGGTATGAATGGTGTGCAGTTCATGGTGCTATGAGTGGTGTGCAGTTCATGGTGCTATGAATGATGTGTAGTTTGTGGTGCTATGAGTGGTGTGCAGTTCATGGTGCTATGAGTGATGTGCAGTTCATGGTGCTATGAGTGATGTTTATTTTGTAGTGCTATGAGTGGTGTGCAGTGCTATGAGTGGTGTGCAGTTCATGGTGCTATGAGTTGTGTGCAGTTCATGGTGATATGAGTGGTGTGCAGTTCATGGTGCTATGAGTGATGTGCAGTTTGTGGTGCTATGAGTGGTGTGCAGTTCATGGTGCTATGAGTTGTGTGAAGTTCATGGTGATATGAGTGTTGTGCAGTTCATGGTGCTATGAGTGATGTGCAGTTTGTGGTGCTATGAGTGGTGTGCAGTTCATGGTGCTATGAGTGATGTGCAGTTCATGGTGCTATGAGTGGTGTGCAGTTCATGGTGCTATGAGGGATGTGCAGTTCATGGTGCTATGAGTGATGTGAAGTTCATGGTGCTATGAGTGATGTGCAGTTTGTGGTGCTATGAGTTATGTGCAGTTCATGGTGCTATGAGTGATGTGTAGTTCATGGTGCTATGAGTGGTGTGCAGTTCATGGTGCTATGAGTGGTGTGCAGTTCATGGTGCTATGACTGGTGTGCAGTTCATGGTTCTATGAGTGATGTGCAGTTTGTGGTGCTATGAGTGGTGTGCAGTTCATGGTTCTATGAGTGATGTGAAGTTTGTGTTGCTATGAGTGGTGTGCAGTTCATGGTGCTATGAGTGATGTTTAGTTTGTAGTGCTATGAGTGGTGTGCAGTGCTATGAGTGGTGTGCAGTTCATGGTGCTATGAGTTGTGTGCAGTTCATGGTGATATGAGTGGTGTGCAGTTCATGGTGCTATGAGTGATGTGCAGTTTGTGGTGCAATGAGTGGTGTGCAGTTCATGGTGCTATGAGTTGTGTGCAGTTTGTGGTGCTATGAGTGGTGTGCAGTTCATGGTGCTATGGGTGGTGTGCAGTTCATAGTGCTATGAGTTATGTGCAGTTCATGGTGCTATGAGTGATGTGCAGTTTGTGGTGCTATGAGTGGTGTGCAATTCATGGTGCTATGAGTAATGTGCAGTTCATGGTGCTATGAGTGGTGTGAAGTTCATGGTGCTATGAGTGATGTGCAGTTTGTGGTGCTATGAGTGCTGTGCAGTTCATGGTGCTATGAGTGATGTGCAGCTCATGTTGCTATGAGTGATGTGCAGTTCATGGTAATATGAGTGGTGTGCAGTTCATGGTACTATGAGTGATGTGCAGTCCATGGTGCTATGAGTGATGTGCAGTTCGTGGTGCTATGAATGGTGTGCAGTTCATGGTGCTATGAGTGATGTGCAGTTCATGGTGCTATGAGTGCTTTGCAGTTCATGGTGCTGTGAGTGGTGTGCAGTTCATGGTGCTATGAGTGGTGTGCAGTTCATGGTGCTATAAGTGATGTGCAGTTCATGGTGCTATGAGTAGTCTGCAGTTCATGGTAATATGAGTGGTGTGCAGTTCATGGTGTTATGAGTGGAGTGCAGTTCATGGTGCTATGAGTGCTGTGCAGTTCATGGTGCTATTAGTGATGTGCAGTTTGTGGTTCTATGAGTGATGTGCAGTTCATGGTGCTATGAGTGGTGTGCAGTTCATGGTGCGATGAGTGGTGTGCAGTTCATGGTGCTATGAGTGGTGTGCAGTTCATGGTGCTATGAGTGATGTTTATTTTGTAGTGCTATGGGTGGTGTGCAGTGCTATGAGTGGTGTGCAGTTCATGGTGCTATGAGTTGTGTGCAGTTCATGGTGATATGAGTGGTGTGCAGTTCATGGTGCTATGAGTGATGTGCAGTTTGTGGTGCTATGAGTGGTGTGCAGTTCATGGTGCTATGAGTTGTGTGAAGTTCATGGTGATATGAGTGGTGTGCAGTTCATGGTGATATTAGTGATGTGCAGTTTGTGGTGCTATGAGTGGTGTGCAGTTCATGGTGCTATGAGTGGTGTGCAGTTCATAGTGCTATGAGTTATGTGCAGTTCATGGTGCTATGAGTGATGTGCAGTTTGTGGTGCTATGAGTGGTGTGCAGTTCATGGTGCTATGAGTGATGTGCAGTTCATGGTGCTATGAGTGGTGTGCAGTTCATGGTGCTATGAGGGATGTGCAGTTCATGGTGCTATGAGTGATGTGAAGTTCATGGTGCTATGAGTGATGTGCAGTTTGTGGTGCTATGAGTTATGTGCAGTTCATGGTGCTATGAGTGATGTGTAGTTCATGGTGCTATGAGTGGTGTGCAGTTCATGGTGCTATGAGTGGTGTGCAGTTCAAGGTGATATGAGTGATGTTTAGTTTGTAGTGCTATGAGTGGTGTGCAGTGCTATGAGTGGTGTGCAGTTCATGGTGCTATGAGTTGTGTGCAGTTCATGGTGATATGAGTGGTGTGCAGTTCATGGTGCTATGAGTGATGTGCAGTTTGTGGTGCAATGAGTGGTGTGCAGTTCATGGTGCTATGAGTTGTGTGCAGTTTGTGGTGCTATGAGTGGTGTGCAGGTCATGGTGCTATGAGTGGTGTGCAGTTCATAGTGCTATGAGTTATGTGCAGTTCATGGTGCTATGAGTGATGTGCAGTTTGTGGTGCTATGAGTGGTGTGCAGTTCATGGTGCTATGAGTAATGTGCAGTTCATGGTGCTATGAGTGGTGTGCAGTTCATGGTGCTATGAGCGGTGTGCAGTTCATGGTGCTATGAGTGGTGTGCAGTTCATGGTGCTGTGAGTGGTGTGCAGTTCATGGTGCTATGAGTGGTGTGCAGTTCATGGTGCTATAAGTGATGTGCAGTTCATGGTGCCATGAGTGGTCTGCAGTTCATGGTAATATGAGTGGTGTGCAGTTCATGGTGTTATGGGTGGAGTGCAGTTCATGGTGCTATGAGTGCTGTGCAGTTCATGGTGCTATGAGTGATGTGCAGTTTGTGGTTCTATGAGTGATGTGCAGTTCATGGTGCTATGAGTGGTGTGCAGTTCATGGTGCTATGAGTGGTGTGCAGTTCATGGTGCTGTGAGTGGTGTGCAGTTCATGGTGCTATGAGTGGTTTGCAGTTCATGGTGCTATAAGTGATGTGCAGTTCATGGTGCTATGAGTGGTCTGCAGTTCATGGTAATATGAGTGGTATGCTGTTCATGGTGTTATGAGTGGTGTGCAGTTCATGGTGCTATGAGTGCTGTGGAGTTCATGGTGCTATGAGTGATGTGCAGTTTGTGGTTCTATGAGTGATGTGCAGTTCATGGTGCTATGAGTGGTGTGCAGTTCATGGTGCGATGAGTGGTGTGCAGTTCATGGTAATATGAATGGTGTGCAGTTCATGGTGCTATGAGTTTTGTGCAGTTCATGGTGCTGTGAGTGGTGTGCAGTTCATGGTGCTATGAGTGGTGTGCTGTTCATGGTGCTATAAGTGATGTGCAGTTCATGGTGCTATGAGTGGTGTGAAGTTCATGGTGCTATGAGTGATGTGCAGTTTGTGGTGCTATGAGTGGTGTGCAGTTCATGGTGCTATGAGTGATGTGCAGTTCATGGTGCTAGGAGTGATGTGCAGTTCATGGTGCTATCAGTGATGTGCAGTTCATGGTGCTATAAGTCGTGTGCAGTCATGGTGCTATGAGTAATGTGCAGTTTGTGGTGCTATGAGTGGTGTGCAGTTCATGGTGATATGAGTGTTGTGCAGTTCATGGTAATATGACTGGCGTGCTGTTCATGGTGCTATGAGTTATGTGCAGTTCATGGTGCTATGAGTGGTGTGCAGTTCATAGTGCTATGAGTGATGTGCAGTTAATGGTGCTATGAGTGGTGTGCAGTTCATGGTACTATGAGTGATGTGCAGTTTGTAGTGCTATGAGTGGTGTGCAGTGCTATGAGTGGTGTACAGTTCATGGTGCTATGAGTGATGTGCAGTTTGTGGTGCTATGAGTGGTGTGCAGTTCATGGTGCTATTAGTGGTGTGCAGTTCATGGTGCTATGAGTGGTTTGAAGTTCATGGTGCTATGAGGGATGTGCAGTTCATGATGCTATGAGTGATGTGCAGTTCATGGTGCTATGAGTGATGTGCAGATCATGGTGCTATGAGTGATGTGCAGTTCATGGTGCTATGAGTGATGTGCAGTTTGTGGTGCTATGAGTGATGCGCAGTTTGTGGTGCTACTAGTGGTGTGGTATGAATGGTGTGCAGTTCATGGTGCTATGAGTGGTGTGCAGTTCATGGTGCTATGAATGATGTGTAGTTTGTGGTGCTATGAGTGGTGTGCAGTTCATGGTGCTATGAGTGATGTGCAGTTCATGGTGCTATGAGTGATGTGCAGTTCATGGTGCTATTAGTGGTGTGGAGTTCATGGTGCTATGTGTGATGTGCAGTTCATGGTGCTATGAGTGGTGTGCAGTTCATGGTAATATGAGTGGTGTGCAGTTCATGGTGCTCTGAGTTATGTGCAGTTCATGGTGCTATGAGTGATGTGCAGTTCATGGTGCTATGAGTGTTGTGGAGTTCATGGTGCTATTAGTGGTGTGGAGTTCATGATGCTATGAGTGATGTGCAGTTCGTGGTGCTATGAATGGTGTGCAGTTCATGGTGCTATGAGTGGTGTGCAGTTCATGGTGCTATGAGTGATGTACAGTTTGTAGTGCTATGAGTGGTGTGCAGTTCATGGTGCTATGAGTGGTGTGCAGTTCATGGTGCTGTGGGTGGTGTTCAGTTCATGGTGCTATGAGTGGTGTGCAGTTCATGGTGCTATAAGTGATGTGCAGTTCATGGTGCTATGAGTGGTCTGCAGTTCATGGTAATATGAGTGGTGTGCAGTTCATGGTGTTATGAGTGGAGTGCAGTTCATGGTGCTATGAGTGCTGTGCAGTTCATGGTGCTGTGAGTGGTGTGCAGTTCATGGTGCTATGAGTGGTGTGCAGTTCATGGTGCTATAAGTGATGTGCAGTTCATGGTGCTATGAGTAGTCTGCAGTTCATGGTAATATGAGTGGTGTGCAGTTCATGGTGTTATGAGTGGAGTGCAGTTCATGGTGCTATGAGTGCTGTGCAGTTCATGGTGCTATGAGTGATGTGCAGTTTGTGGTGCTATGAGTGATGTGCAGTTCATGGTGCTATGAGTGGTGTGCAGTTCATGGTGCTATGAGTGGTGTGCAGTTCATGGTGCTATGAGTGGTGTGCAGTTCATGGTGCTGTGAGTGGTGTGCAGTTCATGGTGCTATGAGTGGTGTGCAGTTCATGGTGCTATAAGTGATGTGCAGTTCATGGTGCCATGAGTGGTCTGCAGTTCATGGTAATATGAGTGGTGTGCAGTTCATGGTGTTATGGGTGGAGTGCAGTTCATGGTGCTATGAGTGCTGTGCAGTTCATGGTGCTATGAGTGATGTGCAGTTTGTGGTTCTATGAGTGATGTGCAGTTCATGGTGCTATGAGTGGTGTGCAGTTCATGGTGCTATGAGTGATGTGCAGTTTGTGGTGCTATGAGTGGTGTGCAGTTCATGGTGCTATTAGTGGTGTGCAGTTCATGGTGCTATGAGTGGTTTGAAGTTCATGGTGCTATGAGGGATGTGCAGTTCATGATGCTATGAGTGATGTGCAGTTCATGGTGCTATGAGTGATGTGCAGATCATGGTGCTATGAGTGATGTGCAGTTCATGGTGCTATGAGTGATGTGCAGTTTGTGGTGCTATGAGTGATGCGCAGTTTGTGGTGCTACTAGTGGTGTGGTATGAATGGTGTGCAGTTCATGGTGCTATGAGTGGTGTGCAGTTCATGGTGCTATGAATGATGTGTAGTTTGTGGTGCTATGAGTGGTGTGCAGTTCATGGTGCTATGAGTGATGTGCAGTTCATGGCGCTATGAGTGATGTGCAGTTCATGGTGCTATTAGTGGTGTGGAGTTCATGGTGCTATGTGTGATGTGCAGTTCATGGTGCTATGAGTGGTGTGCAGTTCATGGTAATATGAGTGGTGTGCAGTTCATGGTGCTATGAGTTATGTGCAGTTCATGGTGCTATGAGTGATGTGCAGTTCATGGTGCTATGAGTGGTGTGGAGTTCATGGTGCTATTAGTGGTGTGGAGTTCATGGTGCTATGAGTGATGTGCAGTTCGTGGTGCTATGAATGGTGTGCAGTTCATGGTGCTATGAGTGGTGTGCAGTTCATGGTGCTATGAGTGATGTACAGTTTGTAGTGCTATGAGTGGTGTGCAGTTCATGGTGCTATGAGTGGTGTGCAGTTCATGGTGCTGTGGGTGGTGTTCAGTTCATGGTGCTATGAGTGGTGTGCAGTTCATGGTGCTATAAGTGATGAGCAGTACATGGTGCTATGAGTGGTCTGCAGTTCATGGTAATATGAGTGGTGTGCAGTTCATGGTGTTATGAGTGGAGTGCAGTTCATGGTGCTATGAGTGCTGTGCAGTTCATGGTGCTGTGAGTGGTGTGCAGTTCATGGTGCTATGAGTGGTGTGCAGTTCATGGTGCTATAAGTGATGTGCAGTTCATGGTGCTATGAGTAGTCTGCAGTTCATGGTAATATGAGTGGTGTGCAGTTCATGGTGTTATGAGTGGAGTGCAGTTCATGGTGCTATGAGTGCTGTGCAGTTCATGGTGCTATGAGTGATGTGCAGTTTGTGGTGCTATGAGTGATGTGCAGTTCATGGTGCTATGAGTGGTGTGCAGTTCATGGTGCTATGAGTGGTGTGCAGTTCATGGTGCTATGAGTGGTGTGCAGTTCATGGTGCTGTGAGTGGTGTGCAGTTCATGGTGCTATGAGTGGTGTGCAGTTCATGGTGCTATAAGTGATGTGCAGTTCATGGTGCCATGAGTGGTCTGCAGTTCATGGTAATATGAGTGGTGTGCAGTTCATGGTGTTATGGGTGGAGTGCAGTTCATGGTGCTATGAGTGGTGTGCAGTTCATGGTGCTATGAGTGATGTGCAGTTTGTGGTTCTATGAGTGATGTGCAGTTCATGGTGCTATGAGTGGTGTGCAGTTCATGGTGCTATGAGTGGTGTGCAGTTCATGGTGCTGTGAGTGCTGTGGAGTTCATGGTGCTATGAGTGATGTGCAGTTTGTGGTTCTATGAGTGATGTGCAGTTCATGGTGCTATGAGTGGTGTGCAGTTCATGGTGCGATGAGTGGTGTGCAGTTCATGGTAATATGAATGGTGTGCAGTTCATGGTGCTATGAGTTTTGTGCAGTTCATGGTGCTGTGAGTGGTGTGCAGTTCATGGTGCTATGAGTGGTATGCTGTTCATGGTGTTATGAGTGGTGTGCAGTTCATGGTGCTATGAGTGCTGTGGAGTTCATGGTGCTATGAGTGATGTGCAGTTTGTGGTTCTATGAGTGATGTGCAGTTCATGGTGCTATGAGTGGTGTGCAGTTCATGGTGCGATGAGTGGTGTGCAGTTCATGGTAATATGAATGGTGTGCAGTTCATGGTGCTATGAGTTTTGTGCAGTTCATGGTGCTGTGAGTGGTGTGCAGTTCATGGTGCTATGAGTGGTGTGCTGTTCATGGTGCTATAAGTGATGTGCAGTTCATGGTGCTATGAGTGGTGTGAAGTTCATGGTGCTATGAGTGATGTGCAGTTTGTGGTGCTATGAGTGGTGTGCAGTTCATGGTGCTATGAGTGATGTGCAGTTCATGGTGCTAGGAGTGATGTGCAGTTCATGGTGCTATCAGTGATGTGCAGTTCATGGTGCTATAAGTGGTTTGCAGTCATGGTGCTATGAGTAATGTGCAGTTTGTGGTGCTATGAGTGGTGTGCAGTTCATAGTGCTATGAGTGATGTGCAGTTAATGGTGCTATGAGTGGTGTGCAGTTCATGGTACTATGAGTGATGTGCAGTTTGTAGTGCTATGAGTGGTGTGCAGTGCTATGAGTGGTGTACAGTTCATGGTGCTATGAGTGATGTGCAGTTTGTGGTGCTATGAGTGGTGTGCAGTTCATGGTGCTATTAGTGGTGTGCAGTTCATGGTGCTATGAGTGGTGTGCAGTTCATGGTGCTATGAGGGATGTGCAGTTCATGATGCTATGAGTGATGTGCAGTTCATGGTGCTATGAGTGATGTGCAGATCATGGTGCTATGAGTGATGTGCAGTTTGTGGTGCTATGAGTGATGCGCAGTTTGTGGTGCTACTAGTGGTGTGGTATGAATGGTGTGCAGTTCATGGTGCTATGAGTGGTGTGCAGTTCATGGTGCTATGAATGATGTGTAGTTTGTGGTGCTATGAGTGGTGTGCAGTTCATGGTGCTATGAGTGATGTGCAGTTCATGGCGCTATGAGTGATGTGCAGTTCATGGTGCTATTAGTGGTGTGGAGTTCATGGTGCTATGTGTGATGTGCAGTTCATGGTGCTATGAGTGGTGTGCAGTTCATGGTAATATGAGTGGTGTGCAGTTCATGGTGCTATGAGTTATGTGCAGTTCATGGTGCTATGAGTGGTGTGGAGTTCATGGTGCTATTAGTGGTGTGGAGTTCATGGTGCTATGAGTGATGTGCAGTTCGTGGTGCTATGAATGGTGTGCAGTTCATGGTGCTATGAGTGGTGTGCAGTTCATGGTGCTATGAGTGATGTACAGTTTGTAGTGCTATGAGTGGTGTGCAGTTCATGGTGCTATGAGTGGTGTGCAGTTCATGGTGCTGTGGGTGGTGTTCAGTTCATGGTGCTATGAGTGGTGTGCAGTTCATGGTGCTATAAGTGATGTGCAGTTCATGGTGCTATGAGTGGTCTGCAGTTCATGGTAATATGAGTGGTGTGCAGTTCATGGTGTTATGAGTGGAGTGCAGTTCATGGTGCTATGAGTGCTGTGCAGTTCATGGTGCTGTGAGTGGTGTGCAGTTCATGGTGCTATGAGTGGTGTGCAGTTCATGGTGCTATAAGTGATGTGCAGTTCATGGTGCTATGAGTAGTCTGCAGTTCATGGTAATATGAGTGGTGTGCAGTTCATGGTGTTATGAGTGGAGTGCAGTTCATGGTGCTATGAGTGCTGTGCAGTTCATGGTGCTATGAGTGATGTGCAGTTTGTGGTGCTATGAGTGATGTGCAGTTCATGGTGCTATGAGTGGTGTGCAGTCATGTTGGTATGAGTGATGTACAGTTTGTGGTGCTATGAGTGGTGTGCAGTTTATGGTGCTATGAGTGATATGCAGTTCATGGTGCTAGGAGTGATGTGCAGTTCATGGTGCTATCAGTGATGTGCAGTTCATGGTGCTATGAGTGGTGTGCAGTGCATGGTACTATGAGTGATGTGCAGTTTGTAGTGCTATGAGTGGTGTGCAGTGCTATGAGTGGTGTACAGTTCATGGTGCTATGAGTTGTGTGCAGTTCAAGGTGATATGAGTGGTGTGCAGTTTAAGGTGCTATGAGTGGTGTGAAGTTCATGGAGCTATGAGTGATGTGCAGTTCTTGGTGCTATGACTGATGTGCAGTTCATGGTGTTATGAGTGGTGTGCAGTTCATGGTGTTATGAGTGATGTGCAGTTCATGGTGCTGTGAGTGATGTGCAGTTCATGATGTTATGAGTGGTGTGCAGTTCATGGTTCTATGAGTGATGTGCAGTTCATGGTGCTATGAGTGGTGTGCAGTTCATGGTGTTATGAGTTATGTGCAGTTCATGGTGATATTAGTGGTGTGCAGTTCATGGTGCTATGAGTTATGTGCAGTTCATGGTGCTATGAGTGATGTGCAGTTCATGGTGCTATGAGTGGTGTGCAGTCATGGTGCTATGAGTGATGTGCAGCTCATGGTGCTATGAGTGATATGCAGTTCATGGTGCTATGAGTGGTGTGCAGTTCATGGTGCTATGAGTGATGTGCAGTTTGTGGTGCTAAGAGTGGTGTGCAGTTCATGGTGTTATGAGTGGTGTGAAGTTCATGGAGCTATGAGTGATGTGCAGTTCTTGGTGCTATGACTGATGTGCAGTTCATGGCGGAATGAGTGGTGTGCAGTTCATGGTGTTATGAGTGGTGTGCAGTTCATGGTGCTATGAGTTATGTGCAGTTCATGGTGCTATGAGTGATGTGCAGTTCATGGTGCTATGAGTGATGTGCAGCTTGTGGTGTTATGAGTGGTGTGCAGTTCATGGTGCTATGAGTGATGTGCAGTTCATGGTGCTATAAGTGGTGTGCAGTTCATGGTGCTATAAGTGATGTGCAGTTCATGGTGCTATGAGTGGTCTGCAGTTCATAGTAATATGAGTGATGTGCAGTTCATGGTGCTATGAGTGGTGTGCAGTTCATGGTGCTACGAGTGATGTGCAGTTCATGGTGCTATGAGTTATGTGCAGTTCATGGTGCTATGAGTGATGTGCAGTTCATGGTGCTATGAGTTATGTGCAGTTTGTGGTGTTATGAGTGGTGTGCAGTTCATGGTGCTATGAGTGATGTGCAGTTCATGGTGCTATGAGTGGTGTGCAGTTCATGGTGCTATGAGTGGTGTGCAGTTCATGGTGCTATAAGTGATGTGCAGTTCATGGTGCTATGAGTGGTCTGCAGTTCATGATAATATGAGTGGTGTGCAGTTCATGGTGCTATGAGTGGAGTGCAGTTCATGGTGCTATGAGCGCTGTGCAGTTCATGGTGCTATGAGTGGTGTGCAGTTCATGGTGCTATGAGTGGTGTGCAGTTTATGGTGCTATAAGTGATGTGCAGTTCATGGTGCTATGAATGGTGTGCAATACATGGTGCTATGAGTGGTGTGCGGTTCATGGTGCTATGAGTGATGTGCAGTTTGTGGTGCTATGAGTGGTGTGCAGTTCATGGTGCTATGAGTGATGTGCAGTTTGTGGTGCTATGAATGGTGTGCAGTTCATGGTGCTATGAGTGGTGTGGAGTTCATGGTGCTATGAGTGATGTGCAGTACATGGTGCTATGAGTGCTATGCAGTTCATGGTAATATGAGTGGTGTGCAGTTCATGGTGCTATGAGTTATGTGCAGTTCATGGTGCTATGAGTGATGTGCGGTTCATGGTGCTATGAGTGATGTGCAGTTCATGGTGCTATGAGTGATGTGCAGTTCATGGTGCTATGAGTGGTGTGAAGTTCATGGTGCTATGAGTGATGTGCAGATTGTGGTGCTATGAGTGGTGTGCAGTTCATGGTGCTATGAGTGATATGCAGCTCATGTTGCTATGAGTGGTGTGCAGTTCATGGTAATATGAGTGGTGTGCAGTTCATGGTACTATGAGTGATGTGCAGTTCATGGTGCTATGAGTGATGTGCAGTTCGTGGTGCTATGAATGGTGTGCAGTTCATGGTGCTATGAGTGATGTGCAGTTCATGTTGCTATGAGTGATGTGAAGTTCATGGTGCTGTGAGTGATATGCAGTCCATGGTGCTATGAGTGGTGTGCAGTTCATGGTGTTATGAGTGGTGTGAAGTTCATGGAGCTATGAGTGATGTGCAGTTCTTGGTGCTATGACTGATGTGCAGTTCATGGTGTTATGAGTGGTGTGCAATTCATGCTGTTATGAGTGGTGTGCAGTTCATGGTGCTATGAGTTATGTGCAGTTCATGGTGCTATGAGTGATGTGCAGTTCATGGTGCTATGAGTGGTGTGAAGTTCATGGAGCTATGAGTGATGTGCAGTTCTTGGTGCTATGACTGATGTGCAGTTCATGGTGTTATGAGTGGTGTGCAATTCATGGTGTTATGAGTGGTTTGCAGTTCATTGTGCTATGAGTGATATGCAGCTCATGTTGCTTTGAGTGGTGTGCAGTTCATGGTAATATGAGTGGTGTGCAGTTCATGGTACTATGAGTGATGTGCAGTTCATTGTGCTATGAGTGATGTGCAGTTCGTGGTGCTATGAATGGTGTGCAGTTCATGGTGCTCTGAGTGATGTGCAGTTCATGTTGCTATGAGTGGTGTGAAGTTCATGGTGCTGTCAGTGATATGCAGTCCTTGGTGCTATGATTGATGTGCAGTTCATGGTGTTATGAGTGGTGTGAAGTTCATGGAGCTATGAGTGATGTCCAGTTCTTGGTGCTATGACTGATGTGCAGTTCATGGTGTTATGAGTGGTGTGCAGTTCATGGTGTTATGAGTGGTGTGCAGTTCATGGTGCTATGAGTGATGTGCAGTTTGTGGTGCTAAGAGTGGTGTGCAGTTCATGGTGTTATGAGTGGTGTGAAGTTCATGGAGCTATGAGTGATGTGCAGTTCTTGGTGCTATGACTGATGTGCAGTTCATGGCGGAATGAGTGGTGTGCAGTTCATGGTGTTATGAGTGGTGTGCAGTTCATGGTGCTATGAGTTATGTGCAGTTCATGGTGCTATGAGTGATGTGCAGTTCATGGTGCTATGAGTGATGTGCAGCTTGTGGTGTTATGAGTGGTGTGCAGTTCATGGTGCTATGAGTGATGTGCAGTTCATGGTGCTATAAGTGGTGTGCAGTTCATGGTGCTATAAGTGATGTGCAGTTCATGGTGCTATGAGTGGTCTGCAGTTCATAGTAATATGAGTGATGTGCAGTTCATGGTGCTATGAGTGGTGTGCAGTTCATGGTGCTACGAGTGATGTGCAGTTCATGGTGCTATGAGTTATGTGCAGTTCATGGTGCTATGAGTGATGTGCAGTTCATGGTGCTATGAGTTATGTGCAGTTTGTGGTGTTATGAGTGGTGTGCAGTTCATGGTGCTATGAGTGATGTGCAGTTCATGGTGCTATGAGTGGTGTGCAGTTCATGGTGCTATGAGTGGTGTGCAGTTCATGGTGCTATAAGTGATGTGCAGTTCATGGTGCTATGAGTGGTCTGCAGTTCATGATAATATGAGTGGTGTGCAGTTCATGGTGCTATGAGTGGAGTGCAGTTCATGGTGCTATGAGCGCTGTGCAGTTCATGGTGCTATGAGTGGTGTGCAGTTCATGGTGCTATGAGTGGTGTGCAGTTTATGGTGCTATAAGTGATGTGCAGTTCATGGTGCTATGGGTGGTCTGCAGTTCATGGTAATATGAGTGGTGTATAGTTCATGGTGCTGTGAGTGATGTGCAGTTCATGGTGCCATGAGTGGTGTGCAGTTCATGGTGCTATGAATGGTGTGCAATACATGGTGCTATGAGTGGTGTGCGGTTCATGGTGCTATGAGTGATGTGCAGTTTGTGGTGCTATGAGTGGTGTGCAGTTCATGGTGCTATGAGTGATGTGCAGTTTGTGGTGCTATGAATGGTGTGCAGTTCATGGTGCTATGAGTGGTGTGGAGTTCATGGTGCTATGAGTGATGTGCAGTACATGGTGCTATGAGTGCTATGCAGTTCATGGTAATATGAGTGGTGTGCAGTTCATGGTGCTATGAGTTATGTGCAGTTCATGGTGCTATGAGTGATGTGCGGTTCATGGTGCTATGAGTGATGTGCAGTTCATGGTGCTATGAGTGATGTGCAGTTCATGGTGCTATGAGTGGTGTGAAGTTCATGGTGCTATGAGTGATGTGCAGATTGTGGTGCTATGAGTGGTGTGCAGTTCATGGTGCTATGAGTGATATGCAGCTCATGTTGCTATGAGTGGTGTGCAGTTCATGGTAATATGAGTGGTGTGCAGTTCATGGTACTATGAGTGATGTGCAGTTCATGGTGCTATGAGTGATGTGCAGTTCGTGGTGCTATGAATGGTGTGCAGTTCATGGTGCTATGAGTGATGTGCAGTTCATGTTGCTATGAGTGATGTGAAGTTCATGGTGCTGTGAGTGATATGCAGTCCATGGTGCTATGAGTGGTGTGCAGTTCATGGTGTTATGAGTGGTGTGAAGTTCATGGAGCTATGAGTGATGTGCAGTTCTTGGTGCTATGACTGATGTGCAGTTCATGGTGTTATGAGTGGTGTGCAATTCATGGTGTTATGAGTGGTGTGCAGTTCATGGTGCTATGAGTTATGTGCAGTTCATGGTGCTATGAGTGATGTGCAGTTCATGGTGCTATGAGTGGTGTGAAGTTCATGGAGCTATGAGTGATGTGCAGTTCTTGGTGCTATGACTGATGTGCAGTTCATGGTGTTATGAGTGGTGTGCAATTCATGGTGTTATGAGTGGTTTGCAGTTCATTGTGCTATGAGTGATATGCAGCTCATGTTGCTTTGAGTGGTGTGCAGTTCATGGTAATATGAGTGGTGTGCAGTTCATGGTACTATGAGTGATGTGCAGTTCATTGTGCTATGAGTGATGTGCAGTTCGTGGTGCTATGAATGGTGTGCAGTTCATGGTGCTCTGAGTGATGTGCAGTTCATGTTGCTATGAGTGGTGTGAAGTTCATGGTGCTGTCAGTGATATGCAGTCCTTGGTGCTATGATTGATGTGCAGTTCATGGTGTTATGAGTGGTGTGAAGTTCATGGAGCTATGAGTGATGTGCAGTTCTTGGTGCTATGACTGATGTGCAGTTCATGGTGTTATGAGTGGTGTGCAGTTCATGGTGTTATGAGTGGTGTGCAGTTCATGGTGCTATGAGTTATGTGCAGTTCATGGTGCTATGAGTGATGTGCAGTTCATGGTGCTATGAGTGATGTGCAGTTTGTGGTGTTATGAGTGGTGTGCAGTTCATGGTGCTATGAGTGATGTGCAGTTCATGGTGCTATAAGTGATGTGCAGTTCATGGTGCTATGAGTGGTCTGCAGTTCATGGTAATATGAGTGGTGTGCAATTTATGGTTCTATGAGTGATGTGCAGTTCATGGTGCTATGAGTGATGTGCAGTTCATGGTGCTATGAGTGGTGTGCAGTTCATGGTAATATGAGTGGTGTGCAGTTCATGCTGCTATGAGTAATGTGCAGTTCATGGTGCTATGAGTGGTGTGCAGTTCATGGTGCTATGAGTGATGTGCAGTTCATGGTGCTATGAGTGATATGCAGTTTGTGGTGCTATGAATGGTGTGCAGTTCATGGTGCTATGAGTATTGTGCAGTTCATGGTGCTATGAGTGATGTGCAGTTCATGTTGCTATGAGTGATGTGCAGTTTGTGGTGCTATGAGTGGTGTGCAGTTCATGGTGCTATGAGTGATGTGCAGTTCGTGGTGCTATGAATGGTTTGCAGTTCATGGTGCTATGAGTGATGTGCAGTTCATGGTGCTGTGAGTGATGTGCAGTTCATGATGTTATGAGTGGTGTGCAGTTCATGGTTCTATGAGTGATGTGCAGTTCATGGTGCTATGAGTGGTGTGCAGTTCATGGTGTTATGAGTTATGTGCAGTTCATGGTGATATTAGTGGTGTGCAGTTCATGGTGCTATGAGTTATGTGCAGTTCATGGTGCTATGAGTGATGTGCAGTTCATGGTGCTATGAGTGGTGTGCAGTCATGGTGCTATGAGTGATGTGCAGCTCATGGTGCTATGAGTGATATGCAGTTCATGGTGCTATGAGTGGTGTGCAGTTCATGGTGCTATGAGTGATGTGCAGTTTGTGGTGCTAAGAGTGGTGTGCAGTTCATGGTGTTATGAGTGGTGTGAAGTTCATGGAGCTATGAGTGATGTGCAGTTCTTGGTGCTATGACTGATGTGCAGTTCATGGCGGAATGAGTGGTGTGCAGTTCATGGTGTTATGAGTGGTGTGCAGTTCATGGTGCTATGAGTTATGTGCAGTTCATGGTGCTATGAGTGATGTGCAGTTCATGGTGCTATGAGTGATGTGCAGCTTGTGGTGTTATGAGTGGTGTGCAGTTCATGGTGCTATGAGTGATGTGCAGTTCATGGTGCTATAAGTGGTGTGCAGTTCATGGTGCTATAAGTGATGTGCAGTTCATGGTGCTATGAGTGGTCTGCAGTTCATAGTAATATGAGTGATGTGCAGTTCATGGTGCTATGAGTGGTGTGCAGTTCATGGTGCTACGAGTGATGTGCAGTTCATGGTGCTATGAGTTATGTGCAGTTCATGGTGCTATGAGTGATGTGGAGTTCATGGTGCTATGAGTTATGTGCAGTTTGTGGTGTTATGAGTGGTGTGCAGTTCATGGTGCTATGAGTGATGTGCAGTTCATGGTGCTATGAGTGGTGTGCAGTTCATGGTGCTATGAGTGGTGTGCAGTTCATGGTGCTATAAGTGATGTGCAGTTCATGGTGCTATGAGTGGTCTGCAGTTCATGATAATATGAGTGGTGTGCAGTTCATGGTGCTATGAGTGGAGTGCAGTTCATGGTGCTATGAGCGCTGTGCAGTTCATGGTGCTATGAGTGGTGTGCAGTTCATGGTGCTATGAGTGGTGTGCAGTTTATGGTGCTATAAGTGATGTGCAGTTCATGGTGCTATGGGTGGTCTGCAGTTCATGGTAATATGAGTGGTGTATAGTTCATGGTGCTGTGAGTGATGTGCAGTTCATGGTGCCATGAGTGGTGTGCAGTTCATGGTGCTATGAATGGTGTGCAATACATGGTGCTATGAGTGGTGTGCGGTTCATGGTGCTATGAGTGATGTGCAGTTTGTGGTGCTATGAGTGGTGTGCAGTTCATGGTGCTATGAGTGATGTGCAGTTTGTGGTGCTATGAATGGTGTGCAGTTCATGGTGCTATGAGTGGTGTGGAGTTCATGGTGCTATGAGTTATGTGCAGTACATGGTGCTATGAGTGCTATGCAGTTCATGGTAATATGAGTGGTGTGCAGTTCATGGTGCTATGAGTTATGTGCAGTTCATGGTGCTATGAGTGATGTGCGGTTCATGGTGCTATGAGTGATGTGCAGTTCATGGTGCTATGAGTGATGTGCAGTTCATGGTGCTATGAGTGGTGTGAAGTTCATGGTGCTATGAGTGATGTGCAGATTGTGGTGCTATGAGTGGTGTGCAGTTCATGGTGCTATGAGTGATATGCAGCTCATGTTGCTATGAGTGGTGTGCAGTTCATGGTAATATGAGTGGTGTGCAGTTCATGGTACTATGAGTGATGTGCAGTTCATGGTGCTATGAGTGATGTGCAGTTCGTGGTGCTATGAATGGTGTGCAGTTCATGGTGCTATGAGTGATGTGCAGTTCATGTTGCTATGAGTGATGTGAAGTTCATGGTGCTGTGAGTGATATGCAGTCCATGGTGCTATGAGTGGTGTGCAGTTCATGGTGTTATGAGTGGTGTGAAGTTCATGGAGCTATGAGTGATGTGCAGTTCTTGGTGCTATGACTGATGTGCAGTTCATGGTGTTATGAGTGGTGTGCAATTCATGGTGTTATGAGTGGTGTGCAGTTCATGGTGCTATGAGTTATGTGCAGTTCATGGTGCTATGAGTGATGTGCAGTTCATGGTGCTATGAGTGATGTGCAGTTTGTGGTGTTATGAGTGGTGTGCAGTTCATGGTGCTATGAGTGATGTGCAGTTCATGGTGCTATAAGTGGTGTGCAGTTCATGGTGCTATAAGTGATGTGCAGTTCATGGTGCTATGAGTGGTCTGCAGTTCATGGTAATATGAGTGGTGTGCAATTTATGGTTCTATGAGTGATGTGCAGTTCATGGTGCTATGAGTGATGTGCAGATTGTGGTGCTATGAGTGGTGTGCAGTTCATGGTGCTATGAGTGATGTGCAGTACATGGTGCTATGAGTGCTATGCAGTTCATGGTAATATGAGTGGTGTGCAGTTCATGGTGCTATGAGTTATGTGCAGTTCATGGTGCTATGAGTGATGTGCGGTTCATGGTGCTATGAGTGATGTGCAGTTCATGGTGCTATGAGTGATGTGCAGATTGTGGTGCTATGAGTGGCGTGCAGTTCATGGTGCTATGAGTGATATGCAGCTCATGTTGCTATGAGTGGTGTGCAGTTCATGGTAATATGAGTGGTGTGCAGTTCATGGTACTATGAGTGATGTGCAGTTCATGGTGCTATGAGTGATGTGCAGTTCGTGGTGCTATGAATGGTGTGCAGTTCATGGTGCTATGAGTGATGTGCAGTTAATGTTGCTATGAGTGATGTGAAGTTCATGGTGCTGTGAGTGATATGCAGTCCATGGTGCTATGAGTGGTGTGCAGTTCGTGGTGTTATGAGTGGTGTGAAGTTCATGGAGCTATGAGTGATGTGCAGTTCTTGGTGCTATGACTGATGTGCAGTTAATGGTGTTATGAGTGGTGTGCAATTCATGGTGTTATGAGTGGTGTGCAGTTCATGGTGCTATGAGTTATGTGCAGTTCATGGTGCTATGAGTGATGTGCAGTTCATGGTGCTATGAGTGATGTGCAGTTTGTGGTGTTATGAGTGGTGTGCAGTTCATGGTGCTATGAGTGATGTGCAGTTCATGGTGCTATAAGTGGTGTGCAGTTCATGGTGCTATAACTGATGTGCAGTTCATGGTGCTATGAGTGGTCTGCAGTTCATGGTAATATGAGTGGTGTGCAATTTATGGTTCTATGAGTGATGTGCAGTTCATGGTGCTATGAGTGATGTGCAGTTCATGGTGCTATGAGTGGTGTGCAGTTCATGGTAATATGAGTGGTGTGCAGTTCATGCTGCTATGAGTAATGTGCTGTTCATGGTGCTATGAGTGGTGTGCAGTTCATGGTGCTATGAGTGATGTGCAGTTCATGGTGCTATGAGTGATATGCAGTTCGTGGTGCTATGAATGGTGTGCAGTTCATGGTGCTATGAGTGATGTGCAGTTCATGGTGCTATGAGTGATGTGCAGTTCATGGTGCTAGGAGTGATGTGCAGTTCATGGTGCAATGAGTGATGTGCAGTTCATGGTGCTATGATTGGTGTGCAGTCATGATGCTATGAGTGATGTGCAGTTTGTGGTGTTATGAGTGGTGTGCAGTTCGTGGTGATATGAGTGGTGTGCAGTTCATGGTAATATGACTGGTGTGCAGTTCATGGTGCTATGAGTGGTGTGCAGTTCATGGTGCTATGAGTGATATGCAGTTCATGGTGCTATGAGTGGTGTGCAGTTCATGGTGCTATGAGTGATGTGCATTTTTAGTGCTATGAGTGGTGTGCAGTGCTATGAGTGGTGTGCAGTTCATAGTGCTATGAGTTATGTGCAGTTCATGGTGCTATGAGTGATGTGCAGTTCATGGTGCTATGAGTGATGTGCAGTTTGTGGTGTTATGAGTGGTGTGCAGTTCATGGTGCTATGAGTGATGTGCAGTTCATGGTGCTATGAGTGGTCTGCAGTTCATGGTAATATGAGTGGTGTGCAATTTATGGTTCTATGAGTGATGTGCAGTTCATGGTGCTATGAGTGATGTGCAGTTCATGGTGCTATGAGTGGTGTGCAGTTCATGGTAATATGAGTGATGTGCAGTTCATGGTGCCATAAGTGATGTGCAGTTCATGGTGCTATGAGTGATGTGCAGTTCATGGTGCTATGAGTGGTGTGCAGTTCATGGTGCTATGAGTCGTGTGCAGTTCATGGTGCTATTAGTTATGTGCAGTTTGTGGTGGTATGAGTGGTGTGCAGTTCATGGTGCTATGAGTGGTCTGCAGTTCATGGTGCTATGAGTGGCGTGGAGTTCATGGTGCTATAAGTGATGTGCAGTTCATGGTGATATGAGTGGTGTGCAGTTCATGGTAATATGAGTGGTGTGCAGTTCATGGTGCTATGAGTTATGTGCAGTTCATGGTGCTATGGGTTATGTGCAGATTGTGGTGTTATGAGTGGTGTGCAGTTCATGGTGCTATGAGTGATGTGCAGTTCATGGTGCTATGAGTGGTGTGCAGTTCATGGTGCTATGAGTGGTGTCCAGTTCATGTTGCTATAAGTGATGTGCAGTTCATGGTGCTATGAGTGGTCTGCAGTTCATGATGCTATGAGTGGTGTGCAGTTCATGGTGTTATGAGTGGAGTGCAGTTCATGGTGCTATGAGTGCTGTGCAGTTCATGGTGCTATGAGTGGTTTGCAGTTCATGGTGCTATGAGTGGTGTGCAGTTCATGGTGCTATAAGTGATGTGCAGTTCATGGTGCTATGAGTGGTCTGCAGTTCATGGTAATATGAGTGGTGTATAGTTCATGGTGTTATGAGTGGAGTGCAGTTCATGGTGCTATGAGTGCTGTGCAGTTCATGGTGCTATGAGTGATGTGCAGTTTGTGGTTCTATGAGTGATGTGCAGTTCATGGTGCTATGAGTGGTTTGCAGTTCATGGTGCTATGAGTGGTGTGTAGTTCATGGTAATATGATGGGTGTGCAGTTCATGGTGCTATGAGTTATGTGCAGTTCATGGTGCTATGAGTGATGTGCAGGTCATGGTGGTATGAGTGATGTGCAGTTCATGGTGCTATGATTGGTGTGTAGTCATGGTGGTATGAGTGGTGTGCAGTTCATGGTGCTATGAGTGATGTGCAGTTCATGGTGCTATGAGTGATGTGCAGTTCATGGTGCCATGAGTGGTGTGCGGTTCATGGTGCTATGAGTGATGTGCAGTTTGTGGTGCTATGAGTGGTGTGCAGTTTGTGGTGCTATGAATGGTGTGCAGTTCATGGTGCTATGAGTGGTGTGGAGTTCATGGTGCTATGAGTGATGTGCAGTACATGGCGCTATGAGTGGTATGCAGTTCATGGTAATATGAGTGGTGTGCAGTTCATGGTGCTATGAGTTATGTGCAGTTCATGGTGCTATGAGTGATGTGCGGTTCATGGTGCTATGAGTGATGCTCAGTTCATGGTGCTATGAGTGATGTGCAGTTCATGGTGCTATGAGTGGTGTGAAGTTCATGGTGCTATGAGTGATGTGCAGTTTGTGGTGCTATGAGTGGTTTGCAGTTCATGGTGCTATGAGTGATATGCAGCTCATGTTGCTATGAGTGGTGTGCAGTTCATGGTAATATGAGTGGTGTGCAGTTCATGGTACTATGAGTGATGTGCAGTTCATTGTGCTATGAGTGATGTGCAGTTCGTGGTGCTATGAATGGTGTGCAGTTCATGGTGCTCTGAGTGATGTGCAGTTCATGTTGCTATGAGTGGTGTGAAGTTCATGGTGCTGTCAGTGATATGCAGTCCATGGTGCTATGAGTGATATGCAGGTCGTGGTGCTATGAATGGTGTGCAGTTCATGATGCTATGAGTGATGTGCAGTTCATGGTGCTATGAGTGATGTGCAGTTCATGGTGCTATGAGTGATGTGCAGTTCATGGTGCTATAAGTGATATGCAGTTCATGATGCTATGAGTGATGTGCAGTTCATGGTGCTATGAGTGGTGTGCAGTTCATGGTGCTATGAGTGGTGTGCAGGTCATGGTGCTATGAGTGGTGTGCAGTTCATGGTAATATGACTGGTGTGCAGTTCATGGTGCTATGAGTTATGTGCAGTTCATGGTGCTATGAGTGGTGTG
Source organism: Lampris incognitus (assembly GCF_029633865.1). Taxonomy (NCBI): domain Eukaryota; kingdom Metazoa; phylum Chordata; class Actinopteri; order Lampriformes; family Lampridae; genus Lampris; species Lampris incognitus. Next base: position 68,786,322 of record NC_079211.1, on the reverse strand, counting down.
CAGTTGATGGTGCTATGAGTGATGTGCAGTTCATGGTGCTATGAGTGATGTGCAGTTCATGGTGCTATGAGTGATGTGCAGTTCATGGTGCCATAAGTGATGTGCAGTTCATGGTGCTATGAGTGATGTGCAGTTCATGGTGCTATGAGTGGTGTGCAGTTCATGGTGCTATGAGTCGTGTGCAGTTCATGGTGCTATTAGTTATGTGCAGTTTGTGGTGGTATGAGTGGTGTGCAGTTCATGGTGCTATGAGTGGTCTGCAGTTCATGGTGCTATGAGTGGCGTGGAGTTCATGGTGCTATAAGTGATGTGCAGTTCATGGTGATATGAGTGGTGTGCAGTTCATGGTGCTATGAGTGGTGTGCAGTTCATTGTGATATGAGTGATGTTTAGTTTGTAGTGCTATGAGTGGTGTGCAGTGCTATGAGTGGTGTGCAGTTCATGGTGCTATGAGTTGTGTGCAGTTCATGGTGATATGAGTGGTGTGCAGTTCATGGTGCTATGAGTGATGTGCAGTTTGTGGTGCAATGAGTGGTGTGCAGTTCATGGTGCTATGAGTTGTGTGCAGTTTGTGGTGCTATGAGTGGTTTGCAGTTCATGGTGCTATGAGTGGTGTGCAGTTCATAGTGCTATGAGTTATGTGCAGTTCATGGTGCTATGAGTGATGTGCAGTTTGTGGTGCTATGAGTGGTGTGCAGTTCATGGTGCTATGAGTAATGTGCAGTTCATGGTGCTATGAGTGGTGTGCAGTTCATGGTGCTATGAGTGGTGTGCAGTTCATGGTGCTATGAGTGGTGTGCAGTTCATGGTGCTGTGAGTGGTGTGCAGTTCATGGTGCTATGAGTGGTGTGCAGTTCATGGTGCTATAAGTGATGTGCAGTTCATGGTGCTATGAGTGGTCTGCAGGTCATGGTAATATGAGTGGTGTGCAGTTCATGGTGTTATGGGTGGAGTGCAGTTCATGGTGCTATGAGTGCTGTGCAGTTCATGGTGCTATGAGTGATGTGCAGTTTGTGGTTCTATGAGTGATGTGCGGTTCATGGTGCTATGAGTGGTGTGCAGTTCATGGTGCTATGAGTGGTGTGCAGTTCATGGTGCTGTGAGTGGTGTGCAGTTCATGGTGCTATGAGTGGTTTGCAGTTCATGGTGCTATAAGTGATGTGCAGTTCATGGTGCTATGAGTGGTCTGCAGTTCATGGTAATATGAGTGGTATGCTGTTCATGGTGTTATGAGTGGTGTGCAGTTCATGGTGCTATGAGTGCTGTGGAGTTCATGGTGCTATGAGTGATGTGCAGTTTGTGGTTCTCTGAGTGATGTGCAGTTCATGGTGCTATGAGTGGTGTGCATTTCATGGTGCGATGAGTGTTGTGCAGTTCATGGTAATATGAATGGTGTGCAGTTCATGGTGCTATGAGTTTTTTGCAGTTCATGGTGCTGTGAGTGGTGTGCAGTTCATGGTGCTATGAGTGGTGTGCTGTTCATGGTGCTATAAGTTATCCGTAGTTCATGGTGCTATGAGTGGTGTGAAGTTCATGGTGCTATGAGTGATGTGCAGTTTGTGGTGCTATGAGTGGTGTGCAGTTCATGGTGCTATGAGTGATGTGCAGTTCATGGTGCTAGGAGTGATGTGCAGTTCATGGTGCTATCAGTGATGTGCAGTTCATGGTGCTATAAGTGGTGTGCAGTCATGGTGCTATGAGTAATGTGCAGTTTGTGGTGCTATGAGTGGTGTGCAGTTCATGGTGATATGAGTTATGTGCAGTTCATGGTGCTATGAGTGGTGTCCAGTTCATAGTGCTATGAGTGATGTGCAGTTAATGGTGCTATGAGTGGTGTGCAGTTCATGGTACTATGAGTGATGTGCAGTTTGTAGTGCTATGAGTGGTGTGCAGTGCTATGAGTGGTGTACAGTTCATGGTGCTATGAGTGATGTGCAGTTTGTGGTGCTATGAGTGGTGTGCAGTTCATGGTGCTATTAGTGTTGTGCAGTTCATGGTGCTATGAGTGGTGTGCAGTTCATGGTGCTATGAGTGATGTGCAGTTCATGGTGCTAGGAGTGATGTGCAGTTCATGGTGCTATCAGTGATGTGCAGTTCATGGTGCTATAAGTGGTGTGCAGTCATGGTGCTATGAGTAATGTGCAGTTTGTGGTGCTATGAGTGGTGTGCAGTTCATGGTGCTATGAGTTATGTGCAGTTCATGGTGCTATGAGTGGTGTGCAGTTCATAGTGCTATGAGTGATGTGCAGTTAATGGTGCTATGAGTGGTGTGCAGTTCATGGTACTATGACTGATGTGCAGTTTGTAGTGCTATGAGTGGTGTGCAGTGCTATGAGTGGTGTACAGTTCATGGTGCTATGAGTGATGTGCAGTTTGTGGTGCTATGAGTTGTGTGCAGTTCATGGTGCTATTAGTGGTGTGCAGTTCATGGTGCTATGAGTGGTGTGCAGTTCATGGTGCTATGAGGGATGTGCAGTTCATGATGCTATGAGTGATGTGCAGTTCATGGTGCTATGAGTGATGTGCAGATCATGGTGCTATGAGTGATGTGCAGTTCATGGTGCTATGAGTGATGTGCAGTTTGTGGTGCTATGAGTGATGCGCAGTTTGTGGTGCTACTAGTGGTGTGGTATGAATGGTGTGCAGTTCATGGTGCTATGAGTGGTGTGCAGTTCATGGTGCTATGAATGATGTGTAGTTTGTGGTGCTATGAGTGGTGTGCAGTTCATGGTGCTATGAGTGATGTGCAGTTCATGGCGCTATGAGTGATGTGCAGTTCATGGTGCTATTAGTGGTGTGGAGTTCATGGTGCTATGTGTGATGTGCAATTCATGGTGCTATGAGTGGTGTGCAGTTCATGGTAATATGAGTGGTGTGCAGTTCATGGTGCTATGAGTTATGTGCAGTTCATGGTGCTATGAGTGATGTGCAGTTCATGGTGCTATGAGTGGTGTGGAGTTCATGGTGCTATTAGTGGTGTGGAGTTCATGGTGCTATGTGTGATGTGCAGTCCATGGTGCTTTGAGTGATGTGCAGTTCGTGGTGCTATGAATGGTGTGCAGTTCATGGTGCTATGAGTGGTGTGCAGTTCATGGTGCTATGAGTGATGTACAGTTTGTAGTGCTATGAGTGGTGTGCAGTTCATGGTGCTTTGAGTGGTGTGCAGTTCATGGTGCTGTGGGTGGTGTTCAGTTCATGGTGCTATGAGTGGTGTGCAGTTCATGGTGCTATAATTGATGTGCAGTTCATGGTGCTATGAGTTGTCTGCAGTTCATGGTAATATGAGTGGTGTGCAGTTCATGGTGTTATGAGTGGAGTGCAGTTCATGGTGCTATGAGTGCTGTGCAGTTCATGGTGCTGTGAGTGGTGTGCAGTTCATGGTGTTATGAGTGGAGTGCAGTTCATGGTGCTTTGAGTGCTGTGCAGTTCATGGTGCTATGAGTGATGTGCAGTTTGTGGTGCTATGAGTGATGTGCAGTTTGTGGTGCTATGAGTGGTGTGCAGTTCATGGTGCTATGAGTGATGTGCAGCTCATGTTGCTATGAGTGATGTGCAGTTCATGGTAATATGAGTGGTGTGCAGTTCATGGTACTATGCGTGATGTGCAGTTCATGGTGCTTTGAGTGATGTGTAGTTCGTGGTGCTATGAATGGTGTGCAGTTCATGGTGTTATGAGCGATATGCAGTTCATGGTGCTATGAGTTGTGTGCAGTTCATGGTGATATGAGTGGTGTTCAGTTCATGGTGCTGTGAGTGATGTGCAGTTCATGGTGCTACGAGTGGTGTGCAGTTCATGGTGCTATGAGTGATGTACAGTTTGTAGTGCTATGAGTAGTGTGCAGTTCATGGTGCTATGAGTGGTGTGCAGTTCATGGTGCTATGAGTGGTGTGCAGTTCATGGTGCAATGAGTGATGTGCAGTTCATGGTGCTATGATTGGTGTGCAGTCATGATGCTATGAGTGATGTGCAGTTTGTGGTGTTATGAGTGGTGTGCAGTTCGTGGTGATATGAGTGGTGTGCAGTTCATGGTAATATGACTGGTGTGCAGTTCATGGTGCTATGAGTGGTGTGCAGTTCATGGTGCTATGAGTGATATGCAGTTCATGGTGCTATGAGTGGTGTGCAGTTCATGGTGCTATGAGTGATGTGCATTTTTAGTGCTATGAGTGGTGTGCAGTGCTATGAGTGGTGTGCAGTTCATAGTGCTATGAGTTATGTGCAGTTCATGGTGCTATGAGTGATGTGCAGTTCATGGTGCTATGAGTGATGTGCAGTTTGTGGTGTTATGAGTGGTGTGCAGTTCATGGTGCTATGAGTGATGTGCAGTTCATGGTGCTATGAGTGGTCTGCAGTTCATGGTAATATGAGTGGTGTGCAATTTATGGTTCTATGAGTGATGTGCAGTTCATGGTGCTATGAGTGATGTGCAGTTCATGGTGCTATGAGTGGTGTGCAGTTCATGGTAATATGAGTGATGTGCAGTTCATGGTGCCATAAGTGATGTGCAGTTCATGGTGCTATGAGTGATGTGCAGTTCATGGTGCTATGAGTGGTGTGCAGTTCATGGTGCTATGAGTCGTGTGCAGTTCATGGTGCTATTAGTTATGTGCAGTTTGTGGTGGTATGAGTGGTGTGCAGTTCATGGTGCTATGAGTGGTCTGCAGTTCATGGTGCTATGAGTGGCGTGGAGTTCATGGTGCTATAAGTGATGTGCAGTTCATGGTGATATGAGTGGTGTGCAGTTCATGGTAATATGAGTGGTGTGCAGTTCATGGTGCTATGAGTTATGTGCAGTTCATGGTGCTATGGGTTATGTGCAGATTGTGGTGTTATGAGTGGTGTGCAGTTCATGGTGCTATGAGTGATGTGCAGTTCATGGTGCTATGAGTGGTGTGCAGTTCATGGTGCTATGAGTGGTGTCCAGTTCATGTTGCTATAAGTGATGTGCAGTTCATGGTGCTATGAGTGGTCTGCAGTTCATGATGCTATGAGTGGTGTGCAGTTCATGGTGTTATGAGTGGAGTGCAGTTCATGGTGCTATGAGTGCTGTGCAGTTCATGGTGCTATGAGTGGTTTGCAGTTCATGGTGCTATGAGTGGTGTGCAGTTCATGGTGCTATAAGTGATGTGCAGTTCATGGTGCTATGAGTGGTCTGCAGTTCATGGTAATATGAGTGGTGTATAGTTCATGGTGTTATGAGTGGAGTGCAGTTCATGGTGCTATGAGTGCTGTGCAGTTCATGGTGCTATGAGTGATGTGCAGTTTGTGGTTCTATGAGTGATGTGCAGTTCATGGTGCTATGAGTGGTTTGCAGTTCATGGTGCTATGAGTGGTGTGTAGTTCATGGTAATATGATGGGTGTGCAGTTCATGGTGCTATGAGTTATGTGCAGTTCATGGTGCTATGAGTGATGTGCAGGTCATGGTGGTATGAGTGATGTGCAGTTCATGGTGCTATGATTGGTGTGTAGTCATGGTGGTATGAGTGGTGTGCAGTTCATGGTGCTATGAGTGATGTGCAGTTCATGGTGCTATGAGTGATGTGCAGTTCATGGTGCCATGAGTGGTGTGCGGTTCATGGTGCTATGAGTGATGTGCAGTTTGTGGTGCTATGAGTGGTGTGCAGTTTGTGGTGCTATGAATGGTGTGCAGTTCATGGTGCTATGAGTGGTGTGGAGTTCATGGTGCTATGAGTGATGTGCAGTACATGGCGCTATGAGTGGTATGCAGTTCATGGTAATATGAGTGGTGTGCAGTTCATGGTGCTATGAGTTATGTGCAGTTCATGGTGCTATGAGTGATGTGCGGTTCATGGTGCTATGAGTGATGCTCAGTTCATGGTGCTATGAGTGATGTGCAGTTCATGGTGCTATGAGTGGTGTGAAGTTCATGGTGCTATGAGTGATGTGCAGTTTGTGGTGCTATGAGTGGTTTGCAGTTCATGGTGCTATGAGTGATATGCAGCTCATGTTGCTATGAGTGGTGTGCAGTTCATGGTAATATGAGTGGTGTGCAGTTCATGGTACTATGAGTGATGTGCAGTTCATTGTGCTATGAGTGATGTGCAGTTCGTGGTGCTATGAATGGTGTGCAGTTCATGGTGCTCTGAGTGATGTGCAGTTCATGTTGCTATGAGTGGTGTGAAGTTCATGGTGCTGTCAGTGATATGCAGTCCATGGTGCTATGAGTGATATGCAGGTCGTGGTGCTATGAATGGTGTGCAGTTCATGATGCTATGAGTGATGTGCAGTTCATGGTGCTATGAGTGATGTGCAGTTCATGGTGCTATGAGTGATGTGCAGTTCATGGTGCTATAAGTGATATGCAGTTCATGATGCTATGAGTGATGTGCAGTTCATGGTGCTATGAGTGGTGTGCAGTTCATGGTGCTATGAGTGGTGTGCAGGTCATGGTGCTATGAGTGGTGTGCAGTTCATGGTAATATGACTGGTGTGCAGTTCATGGTGCTATGAGTTATGTGCAGTTCATGGTGCTATGAGTGGTGTGCAGTTGATGGTGCTATGAGTGATGTGCAGTTCATGGTGCTATGAGTGATGTGCAGTTCATGGTGCTATGAGTGATGTGCAGTTCATGGTGCCATAAGTGATGTGCAGTTCATGGTGCTATGAGTGATGTGCAGTTCATGGTGCTATGAGTGGTGTGCAGTTCATGGTGCTATGAGTCGTGTGCAGTTCATGGTGCTATTAGTTATGTGCAGTTTGTGGTGGTATGAGTGGTGTGCAGTTCATGGTGCTATGAGTGGTCTGCAGTTCATGGTGCTATGAGTGGCGTGGAGTTCATGGTGCTATAAGTGATGTGCAGTTCATGGTGATATGAGTGGTGTGCAGTTCATGGTGCTATGAGTGGTGTGCAGTTCATTGTGATATGAGTGATGTTTAGTTTGTAGTGCTATGAGTGGTGTGCAGTGCTATGAGTGGTGTGCAGTTCATGGTGCTATGAGTTGTGTGCAGTTCATGGTGATATGAGTGGTGTGCAGTTCATGGTGCTATGAGTGATGTGCAGTTTGTGGTGCAATGAGTGGTGTGCAGTTCATGGTGCTATGAGTTGTGTGCAGTTTGTGGTGCTATGAGTGGTGTGCAGTTCATGGTGCTATGAGTGGTGTGCAGTTCATAGTGCTATGAGTTATGTGCAGTTCATGGTGCTATGAGTGATGTGCAGTTTGTGGTGCTATGAGTGGTGTGCAGTTCATGGTGCTATGAGTAATGTGCAGTTCATGGTGCTATGAGTGGTGTGCAGTTCATGGTGCTATGAGTGGTGTGCAGTTCATGGTGCTATGAGTGGTGTGCAGTTCATGGTGCTGTGAGTGGTGTGCAGTTCATGGTGCTATGAGTGGTGTGCAGTTCATGGTGCTATAAGTGATGTGCAGTTCATGGTGCTATGAGTGGTCTGCAGGTCATGGTAATATGAGTGGTGTGCAGTTCATGGTGTTATGGGTGGAGTGCAGTTCATGGTGCTATGAGTGCTGTGCAGTTCATGGTGCTATGAGTGATGTGCAGTTTGTGGTTCTATGAGTGATGTGCGGTTCATGGTGCTATGAGTGGTGTGCAGTTCATGGTGCTATGAGTGGTGTGCAGTTCATGGTGCTGTGAGTGGTGTGCAGTTCATGGTGCTATGAGTGGTTTGCAGTTCATGGTGCTATAAGTGATGTGCAGTTCATGGTGCTATGAGTGGTCTGCAGTTCATGGTAATATGAGTGGTATGCTGTTCATGGTGTTATGAGTGGTGTGCAGTTCATGGTGCTATGAGTGCTGTGGAGTTCATGGTGCTATGAGTGATGTGCAGTTTGTGGTTCTCTGAGTGATGTGCAGTTCATGGTGCTATGAGTGGTGTGCATTTCATGGTGCGATGAGTGGTGTGCAGTTCATGGTAATATGAATGGTGTGCAGTTCATGGTGCTATGAGTTTTTTGCAGTTCATGGTGCTGTGAGTGGTGTGCAGTTCATGGTGCTATGAGTGGTGTGCTGTTCATGGTGCTATAAGTTATCCGTAGTTCATGGTGCTATGAGTGGTGTGAAGTTCATGGTGCTATGAGTGATGTGCAGTTTGTGGTGCTATGAGTGGTGTGCAGTTCATGGTGCTATGAGTGATGTGCAGTTCATGGTGCTAGGAGTGATGTGCAGTTCATGGTGCTATCAGTGATGTGCAGTTCATGGTGCTATAAGTGGTGTGCAGTCATGGTGCTATGAGTAATGTGCAGTTTGTGGTGCTATGAGTGGTGTGCAGTTCATGGTGATATGAGTTATGTGCAGTTCATGGTGCTATGAGTGGTGTGCAGTTCATAGTGCTATGAGTGATGTGCAGTTAATGGTGCTATGAGTGGTGTGCAGTTCATGGTACTATGAGTGATGTGCAGTTTGTAGTGCTATGAGTGGTGTGCAGTGCTATGAGTGGTGTACAGTTCATGGTGCTATGAGTGATGTGCAGTTTGTGGTGCTATGAGTGGTGTGCAGTTCATGGTGCTATTAGTGTTGTGCAGTTCATGGTGCTATGAGTGGTGTGCAGTTCATGGTGCTATGAGTGATGTGCAGTTCATGGTGCTAGGAGTGATGTGCAGTTCATGGTGCTATCAGTGATGTGCAGTTCATGGTGCTATAAGTGGTGTGCAGTCATGGTGCTATGAGTAATGTGCAGTTTGTGGTGCTATGAGTGGTGTGCAGTTCATGGTGCTATGAGTTATGTGCAGTTCATGGTGCTATGAGTGGTGTGCAGTTCATAGTGCTATGAGTGATGTGCAGTTAATGGTGCTATGAGTGGTGTGCAGTTCATGGTACTATGACTGATGTGCAGTTTGTAGTGCTATGAGTGGTGTGCAGTGCTATGAGTGGTGTACAGTTCATGGTGCTATGAGTGATGTGCAGTTTGTGGTGCTATGAGTTGTGTGCAGTTCATGGTGCTATTAGTGGTGTGCAGTTCATGGTGCTATGAGTGGTGTGCAGTTCATGGTGCTATGAGGGATGTGCAGTTCATGATGCTATGAGTGATGTGCAGTTCATGGTGCTATGAGTGATGTGCAGATCATGGTGCTATGAGTGATGTGCAGTTCATGGTGCTATGAGTGATGTGCAGTTTGTGGTGCTATGAGTGATGCGCAGTTTGTGGTGCTACTAGTGGTGTGGTATGAATGGTGTGCAGTTCATGGTGCTATGAGTGGTGTGCAGTTCATGGTGCTATGAATGATGTGTAGTTTGTGGTGCTATGAGTGGTGTGCAGTTCATGGTGCTATGAGTGATGTGCAGTTCATGGCGCTATGAGTGATGTGCAGTTCATGGTGCTATTAGTGGTGTGGAGTTCATGGTGCTATGTGTGATGTGCAGTTCATGGTGCTATGAGTGGTGTGCAGTTCATGGTAATATGAGTGGTGTGCAGTTCATGGTGCTATGAGTTATGTGCAGTTCATGGTGCTATGAGTGATGTGCAGTTCATGGTGCTATGAGTGGTGTGGAGTTCATGGTGCTATTAGTGGTGTGGAGTTCATGGTGCTATGTGTGATGTGCAGTCCATGGTGCTTTGAGTGATGTGCAGTTCGTGGTGCTATTAGTGGTGTGCAGTTCGTGGTGATATGAGTGGTGTGCAGTTCATGGTAATATGACTGGTGTGCAGTTCATGGTGCTATGAGTGGTGTGCAGTTCATGGTGCTATGAGTGATATGCAGTTCATGGTGCTATGAGTGGTGTGCAGTTCATGGTGCTATGAGTGATGTGCATTTTTAGTGCTATGAGTGGTGTGCAGTGCTATGAGTGGTGTGCAGTTCATAGTGCTATGAGTTATGTGCAGTTCATGGTGCTATGAGTGATGTGCAGTTCATGGTGCTATGAGTGATGTGCAGTTTGTGGTGTTATGAGTGGTGTGCAGTTCATGGTGCTATGAGTGATGTGCAGTTCATGGTGCTATGAGTGGTCTGCAGTTCATGGTAATATGAGTGGTGTGCAATTTATGGTTCTATGAGTGATGTGCAGTTCATGGTGCTATGAGTGATGTGCAGTTCATGGTGCTATGAGTGGTGTGCAGTTCATGGTAATATGAGTGATGTGCAGTTCATGGTGCCATAAGTGATGTGCAGTTCATGGTGCTATGAGTGATGTGCAGTTCATGGTGCTATGAGTGGTGTGCAGTTCATGGTGCTATGAGTCGTGTGCAGTTCATGGTGCTATTAGTTATGTGCAGTTTGTGGTGGTATGAGTGGTGTGCAGTTCATGGTGCTATGAGTGGTCTGCAGTTCATGGTGCTATGAGTGGCGTGGAGTTCATGGTGCTATAAGTGATGTGCAGTTCATGGTGATATGAGTGGTGTGCAGTTCATGGTAATATGAGTGGTGTGCAGTTCATGGTGCTATGAGTTATGTGCAGTTCATGGTGCTATGGGTTATGTGCAGATTGTGGTGTTATGAGTGGTGTGCAGTTCATGGTGCTATGAGTGATGTGCAGTTCATGGTGCTATGAGTGGTGTGCAGTTCATGGTGCTATGAGTGGTGTCCAGTTCATGTTGCTATAAGTGATGTGCAGTTCATGGTGCTATGAGTGGTCTGCAGTTCATGATGCTATGAGTGGTGTGCAGTTCATGGTGTTATGAGTGGAGTGCAGTTCATGGTGCTATGAGTGCTGTGCAGTTCATGGTGCTATGAGTGGTTTGCAGTTCATGGTGCTATGAGTGGTGTGCAGTTCATGGTGCTATAAGTGATGTGCAGTTCATGGTGCTATGAGTGGTCTGCAGTTCATGGTAATATGAGTGGTGTATAGTTCATGGTGTTATGAGTGGAGTGCAGTTCATGGTGCTATGAGTGCTGTGCAGTTCATGGTGCTATGAGTGATGTGCAGTTTGTGGTTCTATGAGTGATGTGCAGTTCATGGTGCTATGAGTGGTTTGCAGTTCATGGTGCTATGAGTGGTGTGTAGTTCATGGTAATATGATGGGTGTGCAGTTCATGGTGCTATGAGTTATGTGCAGTTCATGGTGCTATGAGTGATGTGCAGGTCATGGTGGTATGAGTGATGTGCAGTTCATGGTGCTATGATTGGTGTGTAGTCATGGTGGTATGAGTGGTGTGCAGTTCATGGTGCTATGAGTGATGTGCAGTTCATGGTGCTATGAGTGATGTGCAGTTCATGGTGCCATGAGTGGTGTGCGGTTCATGGTGCTATGAGTGATGTGCAGTTTGTGGTGCTATGAGTGGTGTGCAGTTTGTGGTGCTATGAATGGTGTGCAGTTCATGGTGCTATGAGTGGTGTGGAGTTCATGGTGCTATGAGTGATGTGCAGTACATGGCGCTATGAGTGGTATGCAGTTCATGGTAATATGAGTGGTGTGCAGTTCATGGTGCTATGAGTTATGTGCAGTTCATGGTGCTATGAGTGATGTGCGGTTCATGGTGCTATGAGTGATGCTCAGTTCATGGTGCTATGAGTGATGTGCAGTTCATGGTGCTATGAGTGGTGTGAAGTTCATGGTGCTATGAGTGATGTGCAGTTTGTGGTGCTATGAGTGGTTTGCAGTTCATGGTGCTATGAGTGATATGCAGCTCATGTTGCTATGAGTGGTGTGCAGTTCATGGTAATATGAGTGGTGTGCAGTTCATGGTACTATGAGTGATGTGCAGTTCATTGTGCTATGAGTGATGTGCAGTTCGTGGTGCTATGAATGGTGTGCAGTTCATGGTGCTCTGAGTGATGTGCAGTTCATGTTGCTATGAGTGGTGTGAAGTTCATGGTGCTGTCAGTGATATGCAGTCCATGGTGCTATGAGTGATATGCAGGTCGTGGTGCTATGAATGGTGTGCAGTTCATGATGCTATGAGTGATGTGCAGTTCATGGTGCTATGAGTGATGTGCAGTTCATGGTGCTATGAGTGATGTGCAGTTCATGGTGCTATAAGTGATATGCAGTTCATGATGCTATGAGTGATGTGCAGTTCATGGTGCTATGAGTGGTGTGCAGTTCATGGTGCTATGAGTGGTGTGCAGGTCATGGTGCTATGAGTGGTGTGCAGTTCATGGTAATATGACTGGTGTGCAGTTCATGGTGCTATGAGTTATGTGCAGTTCATGGTGCTATGAGTGGTGTGCAGTTGATGGTGCTATGAGTGATGTGCAGTTCATGGTGCTATGAGTGATGTGCAGTTCATGGTGCTATGAGTGATGTGCAGTTCATGGTGCCATAAGTGATGTGCAGTTCATGGTGCTATGAGTGATGTGCAGTTCATGGTGCTATGAGTGGTGTGCAGTTCATGGTGCTATGAGTCGTGTGCAGTTCATGGTGCTATTAGTTATGTGCAGTTTGTGGTGGTATGAGTGGTGTGCAGTTCATGGTGCTATGAGTGGTCTGCAGTTCATGGTGCTATGAGTGGCGTGGAGTTCATGGTGCTATAAGTGATGTGCAGTTCATGGTGATATGAGTGGTGTGCAGTTCATGGTGCTATGAGTGGTGTGCAGTTCATTGTGATATGAGTGATGTTTAGTTTGTAGTGCTATGAGTGGTGTGCAGTGCTATGAGTGGTGTGCAGTTCATGGTGCTATGAGTTGTGTGCAGTTCATGGTGATATGAGTGGTGTGCAGTTCATGGTGCTATGAGTGATGTGCAGTTTGTGGTGCAATGAGTGGTGTGCAGTTCATGGTGCTATGAGTTGTGTGCAGTTTGTGGTGCTATGAGTGGTGTGCAGTTCATGGTGCTATGAGTGGTGTGCAGTTCATAGTGCTATGAGTTATGTGCAGTTCATGGTGCTATGAGTGATGTGCAGTTTGTGGTGCTATGAGTGGTGTGCAGTTCATGGTGCTATGAGTAATGTGCAGTTCATGGTGCTATGAGTGGTGTGCAGTTCATGGTGCTATGAGTGGTGTGCAGTTCATGGTGCTATGAGTGGTGTGCAGTTCATGGTGCTGTGAGTGGTGTGCAGTTCATGGTGCTATGAGTGGTGTGCAGTTCATGGTGCTATAAGTGATGTGCAGTTCATGGTGCTATGAGTGGTCTGCAGGTCATGGTAATATGAGTGGTGTGCAGTTCATGGTGTTATGGGTGGAGTGCAGTTCATGGTGCTATGAGTGCTGTGCAGTTCATGGTGCTATGAGTGATGTGCAGTTTGTGGTTCTATGAGTGATGTGCGGTTCATGGTGCTATGAGTGGTGTGCAGTTCATGGTGCTATGAGTGGTGTGCAGTTCATGGTGCTGTGAGTGGTGTGCAGTTCATGGTGCTATGAGTGGTTTGCAGTTCATGGTGCTATAAGTGATGTGCAGTTCATGGTGCTATGAGTGGTCTGCAGTTCATGGTAATATGAGTGGTATGCTGTTCATGGTGTTATGAGTGGTGTGCAGTTCATGGTGCTATGAGTGCTGTGGAGTTCATGGTGCTATGAGTGATGTGCAGTTTGTGGTTCTCTGAGTGATGTGCAGTTCATGGTGCTATGAGTGGTGTGCATTTCATGGTGCGATGAGTGGTGTGCAGTTCATGGTAATATGAATGGTGTGCAGTTCATGGTGCTATGAGTTTTTTGCAGTTCATGGTGCTGTGAGTGGTGTGCAGTTCATGGTGCTATGAGTGGTGTGCTGTTCATGGTGCTATAAGTTATCCGTAGTTCATGGTGCTATGAGTGGTGTGAAGTTCATGGTGCTATGAGTGATGTGCAGTTTGTGGTGCTATGAGTGGTGTGCAGTTCATGGTGCTATGAGTGATGTGCAGTTCATGGTGCTAGGAGTGATGTGCAGTTCATGGTGCTATCAGTGATGTGCAGTTCATGGTGCTATAAGTGGTGTGCAGTCATGGTGCTATGAGTAATGTGCAGTTTGTGGTGCTATGAGTGGTGTGCAGTTCATGGTGATATGAGTTATGTGCAGTTCATGGTGCTATGAGTGGTGTGCAGTTCATAGTGCTATGAGTGATGTGCAGTTAATGGTGCTATGAGTGGTGTGCAGTTCATGGTACTATGAGTGATGTGCAGTTTGTAGTGCTATGAGTGGTGTGCAGTGCTATGAGTGGTGTACAGTTCATGGTGCTATGAGTGATGTGCAGTTTGTGGTGCTATGAGTGGTGTGCAGTTCATGGTGCTATTAGTGTTGTGCAGTTCATGGTGCTATGAGTGGTGTGCAGTTCATGGTGCTATGAGTGATGTGCAGTTCATGGTGCTAGGAGTGATGTGCAGTTCATGGTGCTATCAGTGATGTGCAGTTCATGGTGCTATAAGTGGTGTGCAGTCATGGTGCTATGAGTAATGTGCAGTTTGTGGTGCTATGAGTGGTGTGCAGTTCATGGTGCTATGAGTTATGTGCAGTTCATGGTGCTATGAGTGGTGTGCAGTTCATAGTGCTATGAGTGATGTGCAGTTAATGGTGCTATGAGTGGTGTGCAGTTCATGGTACTATGACTGATGTGCAGTTTGTAGTGCTATGAGTGGTGTGCAGTGCTATGAGTGGTGTACAGTTCATGGTGCTATGAGTGGTGTGCAGTTCATGGTAATATGAGTGGTGTGCAGTTCATGGTGCTATGAGTTATGTGCAGTTCATGGTGCTATGAGTGATGTGCAGTTCATGGTGCTATGAGTGGTGTGGAGTTCATGGTGCTATTAGTGGTGTGGAGTTCATGGTGCTATGTGTGATGTGCAGTCCATGGTGCTTTGAGTGATGTGCAGTTCGTGGTGCTATTAGTGGTGTGCAGTTCGTGGTGATATGAGTGGTGTGCAGTTCATGGTAATATGACTGGTGTGCAGTTCATGGTGCTATGAGTGGTGTGCAGTTCATGGTGCTATGAGTGATATGCAGTTCATGGTGCTATGAGTGGTGTGCAGTTCATGGTGCTATGAGTGATGTGCATTTTTAGTGCTATGAGTGGTGTGCAGTGCTATGAGTGGTGTGCAGTTCATAGTGCTATGAGTTATGTGCAGTTCATGGTGCTATGAGTGATGTGCAGTTCATGGTGCTATGAGTGATGTGCAGTTTGTGGTGTTATGAGTGGTGTGCAGTTCATGGTGCTATGAGTGATGTGCAGTTCATGGTGCTATGAGTGGTCTGCAGTTCATGGTAATATGAGTGGTGTGCAATTTATGGTTCTATGAGTGATGTGCAGTTCATGGTGCTATGAGTGATGTGCAGTTCATGGTGCTATGAGTGGTGTGCAGTTCATGGTAATATGAGTGATGTGCAGTTCATGGTGCCATAAGTGATGTGCAGTTCATGGTGCTATGAGTGATGTGCAGTTCATGGTGCTATGAGTGGTGTGCAGTTCATGGTGCTATGAGTCGTGTGCAGTTCATGGTGCTATTAGTTATGTGCAGTTTGTGGTGGTATGAGTGGTGTGCAGTTCATGGTGCTATGAGTGGTCTGCAGTTCATGGTGCTATGAGTGGCGTGGAGTTCATGGTGCTATAAGTGATGTGCAGTTCATGGTGATATGAGTGGTGTGCAGTTCATGGTAATATGAGTGGTGTGCAGTTCATGGTGCTATGAGTTATGTGCAGTTCATGGTGCTATGGGTTATGTGCAGATTGTGGTGTTATGAGTGGTGTGCAGTTCATGGTGCTATGAGTGATGTGCAGTTCATGGTGCTATGAGTGGTGTGCAGTTCATGGTGCTATGAGTGGTGTCCAGTTCATGTTGCTATAAGTGATGTGCAGTTCATGGTGCTATGAGTGGTCTGCAGTTCATGATGCTATGAGTGGTGTGCAGTTCATGGTGTTATGAGTGGAGTGCAGTTCATGGTGCTATGAGTGCTGTGCAGTTCATGGTGCTATGAGTGGTTTGCAGTTCATGGTGCTATGAGTGGTGTGCAGTTCATGGTGCTATAAGTGATGTGCAGTTCATGGTGCTATGAGTGGTCTGCAGTTCATGGTAATATGAGTGGTGTATAGTTCATGGTGTTATGAGTGGAGTGCAGTTCATGGTGCTATGAGTGCTGTGCAGTTCATGGTGCTATGAGTGATGTGCAGTTTGTGGTTCTATGAGTGATGTGCAGTTCATGGTGCTATGAGTGGTTTGCAGTTCATGGTGCTATGAGTGGTGTGTAGTTCATGGTAATATGATGGGTGTGCAGTTCATGGTGCTATGAGTTATGTGCAGTTCATGGTGCTATGAGTGATGTGCAGGTCATGGTGGTATGAGTGATGTGCAGTTCATGGTGCTATGATTGGTGTGTAGTCATGGTGGTATGAGTGGTGTGCAGTTCATGGTGCTATGAGTGATGTGCAGTTCATGGTGCTATGAGTGATGTGCAGTTCATGGTGCCATGAGTGGTGTGCGGTTCATGGTGCTATGAGTGATGTGCAGTTTGTGGTGCTATGAGTGGTGTGCAGTTTGTGGTGCTATGAATGGTGTGCAGTTCATGGTGCTATGAGTGGTGTGGAGTTCATGGTGCTATGAGTGATGTGCAGTACATGGCGCTATGAGTGGTATGCAGTTCATGGTAATATGAGTGGTGTGCAGTTCATGGTGCTATGAGTTATGTGCAGTTCATGGTGCTATGAGTGATGTGCGGTTCATGGTGCTATGAGTGATGCTCAGTTCATGGTGCTATGAGTGATGTGCAGTTCATGGTGCTATGAGTGGTGTGAAGTTCATGGTGCTATGAGTGATGTGCAGTTTGTGGTGCTATGAGTGGTTTGCAGTTCATGGTGCTATGAGTGATATGCAGCTCATGTTGCTATGAGTGGTGTGCAGTTCATGGTAATATGAGTGGTGTGCAGTTCATGGTACTATGAGTGATGTGCAGTTCATTGTGCTATGAGTGATGTGCAGTTCGTGGTGCTATGAATGGTGTGCAGTTCATGGTGCTCTGAGTGATGTGCAGTTCATGTTGCTATGAGTGGTGTGAAGTTCATGGTGCTGTCAGTGATATGCAGTCCATGGTGCTATGAGTGATATGCAGGTCGTGGTGCTATGAATGGTGTGCAGTTCATGATGCTATGAGTGATGTGCAGTTCATGGTGCTATGAGTGATGTGCAGTTCATGGTGCTATGAGTGATGTGCAGTTCATGGTGCTATAAGTGATATGCAGTTCATGATGCTATGAGTGATGTGCAGTTCATGGTGCTATGAGTGGTGTGCAGTTCATGGTGCTATGAGTGGTGTGCAGGTCATGGTGCTATGAGTGGTGTGCAGTTCATGGTAATATGACTGGTGTGCAGTTCATGGTGCTATGAGTTATGTGCAGTTCATGGTGCTATGAGTGGTGTGCAGTTGATGGTGCTATGAGTGATGTGCAGTTCATGGTGCTATGAGTGATGTGCAGTTCATGGTGCTATGAGTGATGTGCAGTTCATGGTGCCATAAGTGATGTGCAGTTCATGGTGCTATGAGTGATGTGCAGTTCATGGTGCTATGAGTGGTGTGCAGTTCATGGTGCTATGAGTCGTGTGCAGTTCATGGTGCTATTAGTTATGTGCAGTTTGTGGTGGTATGAGTGGTGTGCAGTTCATGGTGCTATGAGTGGTCTGCAGTTCATGGTGCTATGAGTGGCGTGGAGTTCATGGTGCTATAAGTGATGTGCAGTTCATGGTGATATGAGTGGTGTGCAGTTCATGGTGCTATGAGTGGTGTGCAGTTCATTGTGATATGAGTGATGTTTAGTTTGTAGTGCTATGAGTGGTGTGCAGTGCTATGAGTGGTGTGCAGTTCATGGTGCTATGAGTTGTGTGCAGTTCATGGTGATATGAGTGGTGTGCAGTTCATGGTGCTATGAGTGATGTGCAGTTTGTGGTGCAATGAGTGGTGTGCAGTTCATGGTGCTATGAGTTGTGTGCAGTTTGTGGTGCTATGAGTGGTGTGCAGTTCATGGTGCTATGAGTGGTGTGCAGTTCATAGTGCTATGAGTTATGTGCAGTTCATGGTGCTATGAGTGATGTGCAGTTTGTGGTGCTATGAGTGGTGTGCAGTTCATGGTGCTATGAGTAATGTGCAGTTCATGGTGCTATGAGTGGTGTGCAGTTCATGGTGCTATGAGTGGTGTGCAGTTCATGGTGCTATGAGTGGTGTGCAGTTCATGGTGCTGTGAGTGGTGTGCAGTTCATGGTGCTATGAGTGGTGTGCAGTTCATGGTGCTATAAGTGATGTGCAGTTCATGGTGCTATGAGTGGTCTGCAGGTCATGGTAATATGAGTGGTGTGCAGTTCATGGTGTTATGGGTGGAGTGCAGTTCATGGTGCTATGAGTGCTGTGCAGTTCATGGTGCTATGAGTGATGTGCAGTTTGTGGTTCTATGAGTGATGTGCGGTTCATGGTGCTATGAGTGGTGTGCAGTTCATGGTGCTATGAGTGGTGTGCAGTTCATGGTGCTGTGAGTGGTGTGCAGTTCATGGTGCTATGAGTGGTTTGCAGTTCATGGTGCTATAAGTGATGTGCAGTTCATGGTGCTATGAGTGGTCTGCAGTTCATGGTAATATGAGTGGTATGCTGTTCATGGTGTTATGAGTGGTGTGCAGTTCATGGTGCTATGAGTGCTGTGGAGTTCATGGTGCTATGAGTGATGTGCAGTTTGTGGTTCTCTGAGTGATGTGCAGTTCATGGTGCTATGAGTGGTGTGCATTTCATGGTGCGATGAGTGGTGTGCAGTTCATGGTAATATGAATGGTGTGCAGTTCATGGTGCTATGAGTTTTTTGCAGTTCATGGTGCTGTGAGTGGTGTGCAGTTCATGGTGCTATGAGTGGTGTGCTGTTCATGGTGCTATAAGTTATCCGTAGTTCATGGTGCTATGAGTGGTGTGAAGTTCATGGTGCTATGAGTGATGTGCAGTTTGTGGTGCTATGAGTGGTGTGCAGTTCATGGTGCTATGAGTGATGTGCAGTTCATGGTGCTAGGAGTGATGTGCAGTTCATGGTGCTATCAGTGATGTGCAGTTCATGGTGCTATAAGTGGTGTGCAGTCATGGTGCTATGAGTAATGTGCAGTTTGTGGTGCTATGAGTGGTGTGCAGTTCATGGTGATATGAGTTATGTGCAGTTCATGGTGCTATGAGTGGTGTGCAGTTCATAGTGCTATGAGTGATGTGCAGTTAATGGTGCTATGAGTGGTGTGCAGTTCATGGTACTATGAGTGATGTGCAGTTTGTAGTGCTATGAGTGGTGTGCAGTGCTATGAGTGGTGTACAGTTCATGGTGCTATGAGTGATGTGCAGTTTGTGGTGCTATGAGTGGTGTGCAGTTCATGGTGCTATTAGTGTTGTGCAGTTCATGGTGCTATGAGTGGTGTGCAGTTCATGGTGCTATGAGTGATGTGCAGTTCATGGTGCTAGGAGTGATGTGCAGTTCATGGTGCTATCAGTGATGTGCAGTTCATGGTGCTATAAGTGGTGTGCAGTCATGGTGCTATGAGTAATGTGCAGTTTGTGGTGCTATGAGTGGTGTGCAGTTCATGGTGCTATGAGTTATGTGCAGTTCATGGTGCTATGAGTGGTGTGCAGTTCATAGTGCTATGAGTGATGTGCAGTTAATGGTGCTATGAGTGGTGTGCAGTTCATGGTACTATGACTGATGTGCAGTTTGTAGTGCTATGAGTGGTGTGCAGTGCTATGAGTGGTGTACAGTTCATGGTGCTATGAGTGATGTGCAGTTTGTGGTGCTATGAGTTGTGTGCAGTTCATGGTGCTATTAGTGGTGTGCAGTTCATGGTGCTATGAGTGGTGTGCAGTTCATGGTGCTATGAGGGATGTGCAGTTCATGATGCTATGAGTGATGTGCAGTTCATGGTGCTATGAGTGATGTGCAGATCATGGTGCTATGAGTGATGTGCAGTTCATGGTGCTATGAGTGATGTGCAGTTTGTGGTGCTATGAGTGATGCGCAGTTTGTGGTGCTACTAGTGGTGTGGTATGAATGGTGTGCAGTTCATGGTGCTATGAGTGGTGTGCAGTTCATGGTGCTATGAATGATGTGTAGTTTGTGGTGCTATGAGTGGTGTGCAGTTCATGGTGCTATGAGTGATGTGCAGTTCATGGCGCTATGAGTGATGTGCAGTTCATGGTGCTATTAGTGGTGTGGAGTTCATGGTGCTATGTGTGATGTGCAGTTCATGGTGCTATGAGTGGTGTGCAGTTCATGGTAATATGAGTGGTGTGCAGTTCATGGTGCTATGAGTTATGTGCAGTTCATGGTGCTATGAGTGATGTGCAGTTCATGGTGCTATGAGTGGTGTGGAGTTCATGGTGCTATTAGTGGTGTGGAGTTCATGGTGCTATGTGTGATGTGCAGTCCATGGTGCTTTGAGTGATGTGCAGTTCGTGGTGCTATGAATGGTGTGCAGTTCATGGTGCTATGAGTGGTGTGCAGTTCATGGTGCTATGAGTGATGTACAGTTTGTAGTGCTATGAGTGGTGTGCAGTTCATGGTGCTTTGAGTGGTGTGCAGTTCATGGTGCTGTGGGTGGTGTTCAGTTCATGGTGCTATGAGTGGTGTGCAGTTCATGGTGCTATAATTGATGTGCAGTTCATGGTGCTATGAGTTGTCTGCAGTTCATGGTAATATGAGTGGTGTGCAGTTCATGGTGTTATGAGTGGAGTGCAGTTCATGGTGCTATGAGTGCTGTGCAGTTCATGGTGCTGTGAGTGGTGTGCAGTTCATGGTGTTATGAGTGGAGTGCAGTTCATGGTGCTTTGAGTGCTGTGCAGTTCATGGTGCTATGAGTGATGTGCAGTTTGTGGTGCTATGAGTGATGTGCAGTTTGTGGTGCTATGAGTGGTGTGCAGTTCATGGTGCTATGAGTGATGTGCAGCTCATGTTGCTATGAGTGATGTGCAGTTCATGGTAATATGAGTGGTGTGCAGTTCATGGTACGATGCGTGATGTGCAGTTCATGGTGCTTTGAGTGATGTGTAGTTCGTGGTGCTATGAATGGTGTGCAGTTCATGGTGTTATGAGCGATATGCAGTTCATGGTGCTATGAGTTGTGTGCAGTTCATGGTGATATGAGTGGTGTTCAGTTCATGGTGCTGTGAGTGATGTGCAGTTCATGGTGCTACGAGTGGTGTGCAGTTCATGGTGCTATGAGTGATGTACAGTTTGTAGTGCTATGAGTAGTGTGCAGTTCATGGTGCTATGAGTGGTGTGCAGTTCATGGTGCTATGAGTGGTGTGCAGTTCATGGTGTTGTGAGTGGTGTGCAGTTCATGGTGCTATGAGTGGTGTGCAGTTCATGGTGCTATAAGTGATGTGCAGTTCATGGTGCTATGAGTGGTCTACAGTTCATGGTAATATGAGTGGTGTGCAGTTCATGGTGTTATGAGTGGAGTGCAGTTCATGGTGCTATGAGTGCTGTGCAGTTCATGGTGCTATGAGTGATGTGCAGTTTGTGATTCTATGAGTGATGTGCAGTTCATGGTTCCATGAGTGGTGTGCAGTTCATGGTGCTATGAGTGGTGTGCAGTTCATGGTGCTATGAGTGGTGTGCAGTTCATGGTGCTATGAGTGGTGTGCAGTTCATGGTGCTGTGAGTGGTGTGCAGTTCATGGTGCTATGAGTGGTGTGCAGTTCATGGTGCTATAAGTGATGTGCAGTTCATGGTGCTATGAGTGGTCTGCAGTTCATGGTAATATGAGTGGTATGCTGTTCATGGTGTTATGAGTGGTGTGCAGTTCATGGTGCTATGAGTGCTGTGGAGTTCATGGTGCTATGAGTGATGTGCAGTTTGTGGTTCTCTGAGTGATGTGCAGTTCATGGTGCTATGAGTGGTGTGCATTTCATGGTGCGATGAGTGGTGTGCAGTTCATGGTAATATGAATGGTGTGCAGTTCATGGTGCTATGAGTTTTTTGCAGTTCATGGTGCTGTGAGTGGTGTGCAGTTCATGGTGCTATGAGTGGTGTGCTGTTCATGGTGCTATAAGTTATGTGCAGTTCATGGTGCTATGAGTGGTGTGAAGTTCATGGTGCTATGAGTGATGTGCAGTTTGTGGTGCTATGAGTGGTGTGCAGTTCATGGTGCTATGAGTGATGTGCAGTTCATGGTGCTAGGAGTGATGTGCAGTTCATGGTGCTATCAGTGATGTGCAGTTCATGGTGCTATAAGTGGTGTGCAGTCATGGTGCTATGAGTAATGTGCAGTTTGTGGTGCTATGAGTGGTGTGCAGTTCGTGGTGATATGAGTTATGTGCAGTTCATGGTGCTATGAGTGGTGTGCAGTTCATAGTGCTATGAGTGATGTGCAGTTAATGGTGCTATGAGTGGTGTGCAGTTCATGGTACTATGAGTGATGTGCAGTTTGTAGTGCTATGAGTGGTGTGCAGTGCTATGAGTGGTGTACAGTTCATGGTGCTATGAGTGATGTGCAGTTTGTGGTGCTATGAGTGGTGTGCAGTTCATGGTGCTATTAGTGGTGTGCAGTTCATGGTGCTATGAGTGGTGTGCAGTTCATGGTGCTATGAGTGATGTGCAGTTCATGGTGCTAGGAGTGATGTGCAGTTCATGGTGCTATCAGTGATGTGCAGTTCATGGTGCTATAAGTGGTGTGCAGTCATGGTGCTATGAGTAATGTGCAGTTTGTGGTGCTATGAGTGGTGTGCAGTTCATGGTGCTATGAGTTATGTGCAGTTCATGGTGCTATGAGTGGTGTGCAGTTCATAGTGCTATGAGTGATGTGCAGTTAATGGTGCTATGAGTGGTGTGCAGTTCATGGTACTATGAGTGATGTGCAGTTTGTAGTGCTATGAGTGGTGTGCAGTGCTATGAGTGGTGTACAGTTCATGGTGCTATGAGTGATGTGCAGTTTGTGGTGCTATGAGTGGTGTGCAGTTCATGGTGCTATTAGTGGTGTGCAGTTCATGGTGCTATGAGTGGTGTGCAGTTCATGGTGCTATGAGGGATGTGCA
This sequence comes from Lampris incognitus, assembly GCF_029633865.1. Taxonomy (NCBI): domain Eukaryota; kingdom Metazoa; phylum Chordata; class Actinopteri; order Lampriformes; family Lampridae; genus Lampris; species Lampris incognitus. Next base: position 68,763,534 of record NC_079211.1, on the reverse strand, counting down.
GTTCATGATGCTATGAGTGATGTGCAGTTCATGGTGCTATGAGTGATGTGCAGATCATGGTGCTATGAGTGATGTGCAGTTCATGGTGCTATGAGTGATGTGCAGTTTGTGGTGCTATGAGTGATGCGCAGTTTGTGGTGCTACTAGTGGTGTGGTATGAATGGTGTGCAGTTCATGGTGCTATGAGTGGTGTGCAGTTCATGGTGCTATGAATGATGTGTAGTTTGTGGTGCTATGAGTGGTGTGCAGTTCATGGTGCTATGAGTGATGTGCAGTTCATGGCGCTATGAGTGATGTGCAGTTCATGGTGCTATTAGTGGTGTGGAGTTCATGGTGCTATGTGTGATGTGCAGTTCATGGTGCTATGAGTGGTGTGCAGTTCATGGTAATATGAGTGGTGTGCAGTTCATGGTGCTATGAGTTATGTGCAGTTCATGGTGCTATGAGTGATGTGCAGTTCATGGTGCTATGAGTGGTGTGCAGTTCATGGTGCTATGAGTGGTGTGCAGTTCATGGTGCTATGAGTGGTGTGCAGTTCATGGTGCTATGAGTGGTGTGCAGTTCATGGTGCTGTGAGTGGTGTGCAGTTCATGGTGCTATGAGTGGTGTGCAGTTCATGGTGCTATAAGTGATGTGCAGTCCATGGTGCTTTGAGTGATGTGCAGTTCGTGGTGCTATGAATGGTGTGCAGTTCATGGTGCTATGAGTGGTGTGCAGTTCATGGTGCTATGAGTGATGTACAGTTTGTAGTGCTATGAGTGGTGTGCAGTTCATGGTGCTATGAGTGGTGTGCAGTTCATGGTGCTGTGGGTGGTGTTCAGTTCATGGTGCTATGAGTGGTGTGCAGTTCATGGTGCTATAAGTAATGTGCAGTTCATGGTGCTATGAGTTGTCTGCAGTTCATGGTAATATGAGTGGTGTGCAGTTCATGGTGTTATGAGTGGAGTGCAGTTCATGGTGCTATGAGTGCTGTGCAGTTCATGGTGCTGTGAGTGGTGTGCAGTTCATGGTGCTATGAGTGGTGTGCAGTTAATGGTGCTATAAGTGATGTGCAGTTCATGGTGCTATGAGTAGTCTGCAGTTCATGGTAATATGAGTGGTGTGCAGTTCATGGTGTTATGAGTGGAGTGCAGTTCATGGTGCTATGAGTGATGTGCAGTTTGTGGTGCTATGAGTGATGTGCAGTTTGTGGTGCTTTGAGTGGTGTGCAGTTCATGGTGCTATGAGTGATGTGCAGCTCATGTTGCTATGAGTGATGTGCAGTTCATGGTAATATGAGTGGTGTGCAGTTCATGGTACTATGCGTGATGTGCAGTTCATGGTGCTTTGAGTGATGTGCAGTTCGTGGTGCTATGAATGGTGTGCAGTTCATGGTGTTATGAGCGATATGCAGTTCATGGTGCTATGAGTTGTGTGCAGTTCATGGTGATATGAGTGGTGTTCAGTTCATGGTGCTGTGAGTGATGTGCAGTTCATGGTGCTACGAGTGGTGTGCAGTTCATGGTGCTATGAGTGATGTACAGTTTGTAGTGCTATGAGTAGTGTGCAGTTCATGGTGCTATGAGTGGTGTGCAGTTCATGGTGCTATGAGTGGTGTGCAGTTCATGGTGTTGTGAGTGGTGTGCAGTTCATGGTGCTATGAGTGGTGTGCAGTTCATGGTGCTATAAATGATGTGCAGTTCATGGTGCTATGAGTGGTCTACAGCTCATGGTAATATGAGTGGTGTGCAGTTCATGGTGTTATGAGTGGAGTGCAGTTCATGGTGCTATGAGTGCTGTGCAGTTCATGGTGCTATGAGTGATGTGCAGTTTGTGATTCTATGAGTGATGTGCAGTTCATGGTTCCATGAGTGGTGTGCAGTTCATGGTGTTATGAGTGGAGTGCAGTTCATGGTGCTGTGAGTGGTGTGCAGTTCATGGTGCTATAAGTGATATGCAGTTCATGGTGCTATGAGTGGTCTGCAGTTCATGGTAATATGAGTGGTGTGCAGTTCATGGTGCTATGAGTGATGTACAGTTTGTAGTGCTTTGAGTGATGTGCAGTTCGTGGTGCTATGAATGGTGTGCAGTTCATGGTGTTATGAGCGATATGCAGTTCATGGTGCTATGAGTGGTGTGCAGTTCATGGTGATATGAGTGGTGTTCAGTTCATGGTGCTGTGAGTGATGTGCAGTTCATGGTGCTACGAGTGGTGTGCAGTTCATGGTGCTATGAGTGATGTACAGTTTGTAGTGCTATGAGTGGTGTGCAGTTCATGGTGCTATGAGTGGTGTGCAGTTCATTGTGCTATGAGTGGTGTGCAGTTCATGGTGTTGTGAGTGGTGTGCAGTTCATGGTGCTATGAGTGGTGTGCAGTTCATGGTGCTATAAGTGATGTGCAGTTCATGGTGCTATGAGTGGTCTGCAGTTCATGGTAATATGAGTGGTGTGCAGTTCATGGTGTTATGAGTGGAGTGCAGTTCATGGTGCTATGAGTGCTGTGCAGTTCATGGTGCTATGAGTGATGTGCAGTTTGTGGTTCTATGAGTGATGTGCAGTTCATGGTTCCATGAGTGGTGTGCAGTTCATGGTGCTATGAGTGATGTGCAGTTCATGGTGCTGTGAGTGGTGTGCAGTTCATGGTGCTATAAGTGATATGCAGCTCATGGTGCTATGAGTGGTCTGCAGTTCATGGTAATATGAGTGGTATGCAGTTCATGGTGTTATGAGTGGAGTGCAGTTCATGGTGCTATGAGTGCTGTGCAGTTCATGGTGCTATAAGTGATGTGCAGTTCATGGTGCTATGAGTGGTGTGAAGTTCATGGTGCTATGAGTGATGTGCAGTTTGTGGTGCTATGAGTGGTGTGCAGTTCATGGTGCTATGAGTGATGTGCAGCTCATGTTGCTATGAGTGATGTGCAGTTCATGGTAATATGAGTGGTGTGCAGTTCATGGTACTATGAGTGATGTGCAGTCCATGGTGCTATGAGCGATGTGCAGTTCGTGGTGCTATGAATGGTTTGCAGTTCATGGTGCTTTGAGTGATGTGCAGTTCATGGTGCTATGAGTGCTCTGCAGTTCATGGTGCTGTGAGTGGTGTGCAGTTCATGGTGCTATGAGTGGTGTGCAGTTCATGGTGCTATAAGTGATGTGCAGTTCATGGTGCTATGAGTAGTCTGCAGTTCATGGTAATATGAGTGTTGTGCAGTTCATGGTGTTATGAGTGGAGTGCAGTTCATGGTGCTATGAGTGCTGTGCAGTTCATGGTGCTATGAGTGATGTGCAGTTTGTGGTTCTATGAGTGATGTGCAGTTCATGGTGCTATGAGTGGTGTGCAGTTCATGGTGCGATGAGTGGTGTGCAGTTCATGGTGCTATGAGTGGTGTGCAGTTCATGGTGCTATGAGTGATGTTTATTTTGTAGTGCTTTGAGTGGTGTGCAGTGCTATGAGTGGTGTGCAGTTCATGGTGCTATGAGTTGTGTGCAGTTCATGGTGATATGAGTGGTGTGCAGTTCATGGTGCTATGAGTGATGTGCAGTTTGTGGTGCTATGAGTGGTGTGCAGTTCATGGTGCTATGAGTTGTGTGAAGTTCATGGTGATATGAGTGGTGTGCAGTTCATGGTGATATTAGTGATGTGCAGTTTGTGGTGCTATGAGTGGTGTGCAGTTCATGGTGCTATGAGTGGTGTGCAGTTCATAGTGCTATGAGTTATGTGCAGTTCATGGTGCTATGAGTGATGTGCAGTTTGTGGTGCTATGAGTGGTGTGCAGTTCATGGTGCTATGAGTGATGTGCAGTTCATGGTGCTATGAGTGGTGTGCAGTTCATGGTGCTATGAGGGATGTGCAGTTCATGGTGCTATGAGTGATGTGAAGTTCATGGTGCTATGAGTGATGTGCAGTTTGTGGTGCTATGAGTTATGTGCAGTTCATGGTGCTATGAGTGATGTGTAGTTCATGGTGCTATGAGTGGTGTGCAGTTCATGGTGCTATGTGTGGTGTGCAGTTCATGGTGCTATGACTGGTGTGCAGTTCATGGTTCTATGAGTGATGTGCAGTTTGTGGTGCTATGAGTGGTGTACAGTTCATGTTGCTATGAGTTGTGTGCAGTTCAAGGTGATATGAGTGGTGTGCAGTTCTTGGTGCTATGAGTGATGTTTAGTTTGTAGTGCTATGAGTGGTGTGCAGTGCTATGAGTGGTGTGCAGTTCATGGTGCTATGAGTTGTGTGCAGTTCATGGTGATATGAGTGGTGTGCAGTTCATGGTGCTATGAGTGATGTGCAGTTTGTGGTGCAATGAGTGGTGTGCAGTTCATGGTGCTATGAGTTGTGTGCAGTTTGTGGTGCTATGAGTGGTGTGCAGTTCATGGTGCTATGAGTGGTGTGCAGTTCATAGTGCTATGAGTTATGTGCAGTTCATGGTGCTATGAGTGATGTGCAGTTTGTGGTGCTATGAGTGGTGTGCAGTTCATGGTGCTATGAGTAATGTGCAGTTCATGGTGCTATGAGTGGTGTGAAGTTCATGGTGCTATGAGTGATGTGCAGTTTGTGGTGCTATGAGTGGTGTGCAGTTCATGGTGCTATGAGTGATGTGCAGCTCATGTTGCTATGAGTGATGTGCAGTTCATGGTAATATGAGTGGTGTGCAGTTAATGGTGCTATGAGTGATGTGCAGTTCATGGTGCTATGAGTGCTCTGCAGTTCATGGTGCTGTGAGTGGTGTGCAGTTCATGGTGCTATGAGTGGTGTGCAGTTCATGGTGCTATAAGTGATGTGCAGTTCATGGTGCTATGAGTAGTCTGCAGTTCATGGTAATATGAGTGGTGTGCAGTTCATGGTGTTATGAGTGGAGTGCAGTTCATGGTGCTATGAGTGCTGTGCAGTTCATGGTGCTATGAGTGATGTGCAGTTTGTGGTTCTATGAGTGATGTGCAGTTCATGGTGCTATGAGTGGTGTGCAGTTCATGGTGCGATGAGTGGTGTGCAGTTCATGGTGCTATGAGTGGTGTGCAGTTCATGGTTCTATGAGTTATGTGCAGTTTGTGGTGCTATGAGTTGTGTGAAGTTCATGGTGCTATGAGTTGTGTGAAGTTCATGGTGATATGAGTGGTGTGCAGTTCATGGTGATATTAGTGATGTGCAGTTTGTGGTGCTATGAGTGGTGTGCAGTTCATGGTGCTATGAGTGGTGTGCAGTTCATAGTGCTATGAGTTATGTGCAGTTCATGGTGCTATGAGTGATGTGCAGTTTGTGGTGCTATGAGTGGTGTGCAGTTCATGGTGCTATGAGTGATGTGCAGTTCATGGTGCTATGAGTGGTGTGCAGTTCATGGTGCTATGAGGGATATGCAGTTCATGGTGCTATGAGTGATGTGAAGTTCATGGTGCTATGAGTGATGTGCAGTTTGTGGTGCTATGAGTTATGTGCAGTTCATGGTGCTATGAGTGATGTGTAGTTCATGGTGCTATGAGTGGTGTGCAGTTCATGGTGCTATGAGTGGTGTGCAGTTCATGGTGATATGAGTGATGTTTAGTTTGTAGTGCTATGAGTGGTGTGCAGTGCTATGAGTGGTGTGCAGTTCATGGTGCTATGAGTTGTGTGCAGTTCATGGTGATATGAGTGGTGTGCAGTTCATGGTGCTATGAGTGATGTGCAGTTTGTGGTGCAATGAGTGGTGTGCAGTTCATGGTGCTATGAGTTGTGTGCAGTTTGTGGTGCTATGAGTGGTGTGCAGTTCATGGTGCTATGAGTGGTGTGCAGTTCATAGTGCTATGAGTTATGTGCAGTTCATGGTGCTATGAGTGATGTGCAGTTTGTGGTGCTATGAGTGGTGTGCAGTTCATGGTGCTATGAGTAATGTGCAGTTCATGGTGCTATGAGTGGTGTGCAGTTCATGGTGCTATGAGTGGTGTGCAGTTCATGGTGCTATGAGTGGTGTGCAGTTCATGGTGCTGTGAGTGGTGTGCAGTTCATGGTGCTATGAGTGGTGTGCAGTTCATGGTGCTATAAGTGATGTGCAGTTCATGGTGCTATGAGTGGTCTGCAGTTCATGGTAATATGAGTGGTGTGCAGTTCATGGTGTTATGGGTGGAGTGCAGTTCATGGTGCTATGAGTGCTGTGCAGTTCATGGTGCTATGAGTGATGTGCAGTTTGTGGTTCTATGAGTGATGTGCGGTTCATGGTGCTATGAGTGGTGTGCAGTTCATGGTGCTATGAGTGGTGTGCAGTTCATGGTGCTGTGAGTGGTGTGCAGTTCATGGTGCTATGAGTGGTTTGCAGTTCATGGTGCTATAAGTGATGTGCAGTTCATGGTGCTATGAGTGGTCTGCAGTTCATGGTAATATGAGTGGTATGCTGTTCATGGTGTTATGAGTGGTGTGCAGTTCATGGTGCTATGAGTGCTGTGGAGTTCATGGTGCTATGAGTGATGTGCAGTTTGTGGTTCTCTGAGTGATGTGCAGTTCATGGTGCTATGAGTGGTGTGCATTTCATGGTGCGATGAGTGGTGTGCAGTTCATGGTAATATGAATGGTGTGCAGTTCATGGTGCTATGAGTTTTTTGCAGTTCATGGTGCTGTGAGTGGTGTGCAGTTCATGGTGCTATGAGTGGTGTGCTGTTCATGGTGCTATAAGTTATGTGCAGTTCATGGTGCTATGAGTGGTGTGAAGTTCATGGTGCTATGAGTGATGTGCAGTTTGTGGTGCTATGAGTGGTGTGCAGTTCATGGTGCTATGAGTGATGTGCAGTTCATGGTGCTAGGAGTGATGTGCAGTTCATGGTGCTATCAGTGATGTGCAGTTCATGGTGCTATAAGTGGTGTGCAGTCATGGTGCTATGAGTAATGTGCAGTTTGTGGTGCTATGAGTGGTGTGCAGTTCATGGTGATATGAGTTATGTGCAGTTCATGGTGCTATGAGTGGTGTGCAGTTCATAGTGCTATGAGTGATGTGCAGTTAATGGTGCTATGAGTGGTGTGCAGTTCATGGTACTATGAGTGATGTGCAGTTTGTAGTGCTATGAGTGGTGTGCAGTGCTATGAGTGGTGTACAGTTCATGGTGCTATGAGTGATGTGCAGTTTGTGGTGCTATGAGTGGTGTGCAGTTCATGGTGCTATTAGTGGTGTGCAGTTCATGGTGCTATGAGTGGTGTGCAGTTCATGGTGCTATGAGTGATGTGCAGTTCATGGTGCTAGGAGTGATGTGCAGTTCATGGTGCTATCAGTGATGTGCAGTTCATGGTGCTATAAGTGGTGTGCAGTCATGGTGCTATGAGTAATGTGCAGTTTGTGGTGCTATGAGTGGTGTGCAGTTCATGGTGCTATGAGTTATGTGCAGTTCATGGTGCTATGAGTGGTGTGCAGTTCATAGTGCTATGAGTGATGTGCAGTTAATGGTGCTATGAGTGGTGTGCAGTTCATGGTACTATGAGTGATGTGCAGTTTGTAGTGCTATGAGTGGTGTGCAGTGCTATGAGTGGTGTACAGTTCATGGTGCTATGAGTGATGTGCAGTTTGTGGTGCTATGAGTGGTGTGCAGTTCATGGTGCTATTAGTGGTGTGCAGTTCATGGTGCTATGAGTGGTGTGCAGTTCATGGTGCTATGAGGGATGTGCAGTTCATGATGCTATGAGTGATGTGCAGTTCATGGTGCTATGAGTGATGTGCAGATCATGGTGCTATGAGTGATGTGCAGTTCATGGTGCTATGAGTGATGTGCAGTTTGTGGTGCTATGAGTGATGCGCAGTTTGTGGTGCTACTAGTGGTGTGGTATGAATGGTGTGCAGTTCATGGTGCTATGAGTGGTGTGCAGTTCATGGTGCTATGAATGATGTGTAGTTTGTGGTGCTATGAGTGGTGTGCAGTTCATTGTGCTATGAGTGATGTGCAGTTCATGGTGCTATGAGTGATGTTTATTTTGTAGTGCTATGAGTGGTGTGCAGTGCTATGAGTGGTGTGCAGTTCATGGTGCTATGAGTGATGTGCAGTTCATGGTGCTATGAGTGCTGTGCAGTTCATGGTGCTATGAGGGATGTGCAGTTCATGGTGCTATGAGTGATGTGAAGTTCATGGTGCTATGAGTGATGTGCATTTTGTGGTGCTATGAGTTATGTGCAGTTCATGGTGCTATGAGTGATGTGTAGTTCATGGTGCTATGAGTGGTGTGCAGTTCATGGTGCTATGAGTTTTGTGCAGTTCATGGTGCTATGAGTGGTGTGCAGTTCATGGTGCTATAAATGATGTGCAGTTCATGGTGCTATGAGTGGTCTACAGCTCATGGTAATATGAGTGGTGTGCAGTTCATGGTGTTATGAGTGGAGTGCAGTTCATGGTGCTATGAGTGCTGTGCAGTTCATGGTGCTATGAGTGATGTGCAGTTTGTGATTCTATGAGTGATGTGCAGTTCATGGTTCCATGAGTGGTGTGCAGTTCATGGTGTTATGAGTGGAGTGCAGTTCATGGTGCTGTGAGTGGTGTGCAGTTCATGGTGCTATAAGTGATATGCAGTTCATGGTGCTATGAGTGGTCTGCAGTTCATGGTAATATGAGTGGTGTGCAGTTCATGGTGCTATGAGTGATGTACAGTTTGTAGTGCTTTGAGTGATGTGCAGTTCGTGGTGCTATGAATGGTGTGCAGTTCATGGTGTTATGAGCGATATGCAGTTCATGGTGCTATGAGTGGTGTGCAGTTCATGGTGATATGAGTGGTGTTCAGTTCATGGTGCTGTGAGTGATGTGCAGTTCATGGTGCTACGAGTGGTGTGCAGTTCATGGTGCTATGAGTGATGTACAGTTTGTAGTGCTATGAGTGGTGTGCAGTTCATGGTGCTATGAGTGGTGTGCAGTTCATTGTGCTATGAGTGGTGTGCAGTTCATGGTGTTGTGAGTGGTGTGCAGTTCATGGTGCTATGAGTGGTGTGCAGTTCATGGTGCTATAAGTGATGTGCAGTTCATGGTGCTATGAGTGGTCTGCAGTTCATGGTAATATGAGTGGTGTGCAGTTCATGGTGTTATGAGTGGAGTGCAGTTCATGGTGCTATGAGTGCTGTGCAGTTCATGGTGCTATGAGTGATGTGCAGTTTGTGGTTCTATGAGTGATGTGCAGTTCATGGTTCCATGAGTGGTGTGCAGTTCATGGTGCTATGAGTGATGTGCAGTTCATGGTGCTGTGAGTGGTGTGCAGTTCATGGTGCTATAAGTGATATGCAGTTCATGGTGCTATGAGTGGTCTGCAGTTCATGGTAATATGAGTGGTATGCAGTTCATGGTGTTATGAGTGGAGTGCAGTTCATGGTGCTATGAGTGCTGTGCAGTTCATGGTGCTATAAGTGATGTGCAGTTCATGGTGCTATGAGTGGTGTGAAGTTCATGGTGCTATGAGTGATGTGCAGTTTGTGGTGCTATGAGTGGTGTGCAGTTCATGGTGCTATGAGTGATGTGCAGCTCATGTTGCTATGAGTGATGTGCAGTTCATGGTAATATGAGTGGTGTGCAGTTCATGGTACTATGAGTGATGTGCAGTCCATGGTGCTATGAGCGATGTGCAGTTCGTGGTGCTATGAATGGTTTGCAGTTCATGGTGCTTTGAGTGATGTGCAGTTCATGGTGCTATGAGTGCTCTGCAGTTCATGGTGCTGTGAGTTGTGTGCAGTTCATGGTGCTATGAGTGGTGTGCAGTTCATGGTGCTATAAGTGATGTGCAGTTCATGGTGCTATGAGTAGTCTGCAGTTCATGGTAATATGAGTGTTGTGCAGTTCATGGTGTTATGAGTGGAGTGCAGTTCATGGTGCTATGAGTGCTGTGCAGTTCATGGTGCTATGAGTGATGTGCAGTTTGTGGTTCTATGAGTGATGTGCAGTTCATGGTGCTATGAGTGGTGTGCAGTTCATGGTGCGATGAGTGGTGTGCAGTTCATGGTGCTATGAGTGGTGTGCAGTTCATGGTGCTATGAGTGATGTTTATTTTGTAGTGCTTTGAGTGGTGTGCAGTGCTATGAGTGGTGTGCAGTTCATGGTGCTATGAGTTGTGTGCAGTTCATGGTGATATGAGTGGTGTGCAGTTCATGGTGCTATGAGTGATGTGCAGTTTGTGGTGCTATGAGTGGTGTGCAGTTCATGGTGCTATGAGTTGTGTGAAGTTCATGGTGATATGAGTGGTGTGCAGTTCATGGTGATATTAGTGATGTGCAGTTTGTGGTGCTATGAGTGGTGTGCAGTTCATGGTGCTATGAGTGGTGTGCAGTTCATAGTGCTATGAGTTATGTGCAGTTCATGGTGCTATGAGTGATGTGCAGTTTGTGGTGCTATGAGTGGTGTGCAGTTCATGGTGCTATGAGTGATGTGCAGTTCATGGTGCTATGAGTGGTGTGCAGTTCATGGTGCTATGAGGGATGTGCAGTTCATGGTGCTATGAGTGATGTGAAGTTCATGGTGCTATGAGTGATGTGCAGTTTGTGGTGCTATGAGTTATGTGCAGTTCATGGTGCTATGAGTGATGTGTAGTTCATGGTGCTATGAGTGGTGTGCAGTTCATGGTGCTATGTGTGGTGTGCAGTTCATGGTGCTATGACTGGTGTGCAGTTCATGGTTCTATGAGTGATGTGCAGTTTGTGGTGCTATGAGTGGTGTACAGTTCATGTTGCTATGAGTTGTGTGCAGTTCAAGGTGATATGAGTGGTGTGCAGTTCTTGGTGCTATGAGTGATGTTTAGTTTGTAGTGCTATGAGTGGTGTGCAGTGCTATGAGTGGTGTGCAGTTCATGGTGCTATGAGTTGTGTGCAGTTCATGGTGATATGAGTGGTGTGCAGTTCATGGTGCTATGAGTGATGTGCAGTTTGTGGTGCAATGAGTGGTGTGCAGTTCATGGTGCTATGAGTTGTGTGCAGTTTGTGGTGCTATGAGTGGTGTGCAGTTCATGGTGCTATGAGTGGTGTGCAGTTCATAGTGCTATGAGTTATGTGCAGTTCATGGTGCTATGAGTGATGTGCAGTTTGTGGTGCTATGAGTGGTGTGCAGTTCATGGTGCTATGAGTAATGTGCAGTTCATGGTGCTATGAGTGGTGTGAAGTTCATGGTGCTATGAGTGATGTGCAGTTCATGGTAATATGAGTGGTGTGCAGTTCATGGTGCTATGAGTGATGTGCAGTTCATGGTGCTATGAGTGCTCTGCAGTTCATGGTGCTGTGAGTGGTGTGCAGTTCATGGTGCTATGAGTGGTGTGCAGTTCATGGTGCTATAAGTGATGTGCAGTTCATGGTGCTATGAGTAGTCTGCAGTTCATGGTAATATGAGTGGTGTGCAGTTCATGGTGTTATGAGTGGAGTGCAGTTCATGGTGCTATGAGTGCTGTGCAGTTCATGGTGCTATGAGTGATGTGCAGTTTGTGGTTCTATGAGTGATGTGCAGTTCATGGTGCTATGAGTGGTGTGCAGTTCATGGTGCGATGAGTGGTGTGCAGTTCATGGTGCTATGAGTGGTGTGCAGTTCATGGTTCTATGAGTTATGTGCAGTTTGTGGTGCTATGAGTTGTGTGAAGTTCATGGTGCTATGAGTTGTGTGAAGTTCATGGTGATATGAGTGGTGTGCAGTTCATGGTGATATTAGTGATGTGCAGTTTGTGGTGCTATGAGTGGTGTGCAGTTCATGGTGCTATGAGTGGTGTGCAGTTCATAGTGCTATGAGTTATGTGCAGTTCATGGTGCTATGAGTGATGTGCAGTTTGTGGTGCTATGAGTGGTGTGCAGTTCATGGTGCTATGAGTGATGTGCAGTTCATGGTGCTATGAGTGGTGTGCAGTTCATGGTGCTATGAGGGATATGCAGTTCATGGTGCTATGAGTGATGTGAAGTTCATGGTGCTATGAGTGATGTGCAGTTTGTGGTGCTATGAGTTATGTGCAGTTCATGGTGCTATGAGTGATGTGTAGTTCATGGTGCTATGAGTGGTGTGCAGTTCATGGTGCTATGAGTGGTGTGCAGTTCATGGTGATATGAGTGATGTTTAGTTTGTAGTGCTATGAGTGGTGTGCAGTGCTATGAGTGGTGTGCAGTTCATGGTGCTATGAGTTGTGTGCAGTTCATGGTGATATGAGTGGTGTGCAGTTCATGGTGCTATGAGTGATGTGCAGTTTGTGGTGCAATGAGTGGTGTGCAGTTCATGGTGCTATGAGTTGTGTGCAGTTTGTGGTGCTATGAGTGGTGTGCAGTTCATGGTGCTATGAGTGGTGTGCAGTTCATAGTGCTATGAGTTATGTGCAGTTCATGGTGCTATGAGTGATGTGCAGTTTGTGGTGCTATGAGTGGTGTGCAGTTCATGGTGCTATGAGTAATGTGCAGTTCATGGTGCTATGAGTGGTGTGCAGTTCATGGTGCTATGAGTGGTGTGCAGTTCATGGTGCTATGAGTGGTGTGCAGTTCATGGTGCTGTGAGTGGTGTGCAGTTCATGGTGCTATGAGTGGTGTGCAGTTCATGGTGCTATAAGTGATGTGCAGTTCATGGTGCTATGAGTGGTCTGCAGTTCATGGTAATATGAGTGGTGTGCAGTTCATGGTGTTATGGGTGGAGTGCAGTTCATGGTGCTATGAGTGCTGTGCAGTTCATGGTGCTATGAGTGATGTGCAGTTTGTGGTTCTATGAGTGATGTGCGGTTCATGGTGCTATGAGTGGTGTGCAGTTCATGGTGCTATGAGTGGTGTGCAGTTCATGGTGCTGTGAGTGGTGTGCAGTTCATGGTGCTATGAGTGGTTTGCAGTTCATGGTGCTATAAGTGATGTGCAGTTCATGGTGCTATGAGTGGTCTGCAGTTCATGGTAATATGAGTGGTATGCTGTTCATGGTGTTATGAGTGGTGTGCAGTTCATGGTGCTATGAGTGCTGTGGAGTTCATGGTGCTATGAGTGATGTGCAGTTTGTGGTTCTCTGAGTGATGTGCAGTTCATGGTGCTATGAGTGGTGTGCATTTCATGGTGCGATGAGTGGTGTGCAGTTCATGGTAATATGAATGGTGTGCAGTTCATGGTGCTATGAGTTTTTTGCAGTTCATGGTGCTGTGAGTGGTGTGCAGTTCATGGTGCTATGAGTGGTGTGCTGTTCATGGTGCTATAAGTTATGTGCAGTTCATGGTGCTATGAGTGGTGTGAAGTTCATGGTGCTATGAGTGATGTGCAGTTTGTGGTGCTATGAGTGGTGTGCAGTTCATGGTGCTATGAGTGATGTGCAGTTCATGGTGCTAGGAGTGATGTGCAGTTCATGGTGCTATCAGTGATGTGCAGTTCATGGTGCTATAAGTGGTGTGCAGTCATGGTGCTATGAGTAATGTGCAGTTTGTGGTGCTATGAGTGGTGTGCAGTTCATGGTGATATGAGTTATGTGCAGTTCATGGTGCTATGAGTGGTGTGCAGTTCATAGTGCTATGAGTGATGTGCAGTTAATGGTGCTATGAGTGGTGTGCAGTTCATGGTACTATGAGTGATGTGCAGTTTGTAGTGCTATGAGTGGTGTGCAGTGCTATGAGTGGTGTACAGTTCATGGTGCTATGAGTGATGTGCAGTTTGTGGTGCTATGAGTGGTGTGCAGTTCATGGTGCTATTAGTGGTGTGCAGTTCATGGTGCTATGAGTGGTGTGCAGTTCATGGTGCTATGAGTGATGTGCAGTTCATGGTGCTAGGAGTGATGTGCAGTTCATGGTGCTATCAGTGATGTGCAGTTCATGGTGCTATAAGTGGTGTGCAGTCATGGTGCTATGAGTAATGTGCAGTTTGTGGTGCTATGAGTGGTGTGCAGTTCATGGTGCTATGAGTTATGTGCAGTTCATGGTGCTATGAGTGGTGTGCAGTTCATAGTGCTATGAGTGATGTGCAGTTAATGGTGCTATGAGTGGTGTGCAGTTCATGGTACTATGAGTGATGTGCAGTTTGTAGTGCTATGAGTGGTGTGCAGTGCTATGAGTGGTGTACAGTTCATGGTGCTATGAGTGATGTGCAGTTTGTGGTGCTATGAGTGGTGTGCAGTTCATGGTGCTATTAGTGGTGTGCAGTTCATGGTGCTATGAGTGGTGTGCAGTTCATGGTGCTATGAGGGATGTGCAGTTCATGATGCTATGAGTGATGTGCAGTTCATGGTGCTATGAGTGATGTGCAGATCATGGTGCTATGAGTGATGTGCAGTTCATGGTGCTATGAGTGATGTGCAGTTTGTGGTGCTATGAGTGATGCGCAGTTTGTGGTGCTACTAGTGGTGTGGTATGAATGGTGTGCAGTTCATGGTGCTATGAGTGGTGTGCAGTTCATGGTGCTATGAATGATGTGTAGTTTGTGGTGCTATGAGTGGTGTGCAGTTCATTGTGCTATGAGTGATGTGCAGTTCATGGTGCTATGAGTGATGTTTATTTTGTAGTGCTATGAGTGGTGTGCAGTGCTATGAGTGGTGTGCAGTTCATGGTGCTATGAGTGATGTGCAGTTAATGGTGCTATGAGTGCTGTGCAGTTCATGGTGCTATGAGGGATGTGCAGTTCATGGTGCTATGAGTGATGTGAAGTTCATGGTGCTATGAGTGATGTGCATTTTGTGGTGCTATGAGTTATGTGCAGTTCATGGTGCTATGAGTGATGTGTAGTTCATGGTGCTATGAGTGGTGTGCAGTTCATGGTGCTATGAGTTTTGTGCAGTTCATGGTGCTATGAGTGGTGTGCAGTTCATGGTTCTATGAGTGATGTGCAGTTTGTGGTGCTATGAGTGGTGTGCAGTTCATGGTTCTATGAGTGATGTGAAGTTTGTGTTGCTATGAGTGGTGTGCAGTTCATGGTGCTATGAGTGATGTTTAGTTTGTAGTGCTATGAGTGGTGTGCAGTGCTATGAGTGGTGTGCAGTTCATGGTGCTATGAGTTGTGTGCAGTTCATGGTGATATGAGTGGTGTGCAGTTCATGGTGCTATGAGTGATGTGCAGTTTGTGGTGCAATGAGTGGTGTGCAGTTCATGGTGCTATGAGTTGTGTGCAGTTTGTGGTGCTATGAGTGGTGTGCAGTTCATGGTGCTATGAGTGGTGTGCTGTTCATGGTGCTATAAGTGATGTGCAGTTCGTGGTGCTATGAGTGGTGTGAAGTTCATGGTGCTATGAGTGATGTGCAGTTTGTGGTGCTATGAGTGGTGTGCAGTTCATGGTGCTATGAGTGATGTGCAGTTCATGGTGCTAGGAGTGATGTGCAGTTCATGGTGCTATCAGTGATGTGCAGTTCATGGTGCTATAAGTGGTGTGCAGTCATGGTGCTATGAGTGGTGTGCAGTTCATAGTGCTAGGAGTGATGTGCAGTTTGTGGTGCTATGAGTGGTGTGCAGTTCATGGTGATATGAGTTATGTGCAGTTCATGGTGCTATGAGTGGTGTGCAGTTCATAGTGCTATGAGTGATGTGCAGTTAATGGTGCTATGAGTGGTGTGCAGTTCATGGTACTATGAGTGATGTGCAGTTTGTAGTGCTATGAGTGGTGTGCAGTGCTATGAGTGGTGTACAGTTCATGGTGCTATGAGTGATGTGCAGTTTGTGGTGCTATGAGTGGTGTGCAGTTCATGGTGCTATTAGTGGTGTGCAGTTCATGGTGCTATGAGTGGTGTGCAGTTCATGGTGCTATGAGTGATGTGCAGTTCATGGTGCTAGGAGTGATGTGCAGTTCATGGTGCTATCAGTGATGTGCAGTTCATGGTGCTATAAGTGGTGTGCAGTCATGGTGCTATGAGTAATGTGCAGTTTGTGGTGCTATGAGTGGTGTGCAGTTCATGGTGCTATGAGTTATGTGCAGTTCATGGTGCTATGAGTGGTGTGCAGTTCATAGTGCTATGAGTGATGTGCAGTTAATGGTGCTATGAGTGGTGTGCAGTTCATGGTACTATGAGTGATGTGCAGTTTGTAGTGCTATGAGTGGTGTGCAGTGCTATGAGTGGTGTACAGTTCATGGTGCTATGAGTGATGTGCAGTTTGTGGTGCTATGAGTGGTGTGCAGTTCATGGTGCTATTAGTGGTGTGCAGTTCATGGTGCTATGAGTGGTGTGCAGTTCATGGTGCTATGAGGGATGTGCAGTTCATGATGCTATGAGTGATGTGCAGTTCATGGTGCTATGAGTGATGTGCAGATCATGGTGCTATGAGTGATGTGCAGTTCATGGTGCTATGAGTGATGTGCAGTTTGTGGTGCTATGAGTGATGCGCAGTTTGTGGTGCTACTAGTGGTGTGGTATGAATGGTGTGCAGTTCATGGTGCTATGAGTGGTGTGCAGTTCATGGTGCTATGAATGATGTGTAGTTTGTGGTGCTATGAGTGGTGTGCAGTTCATGGTGCTATGAGTGATGTGCAGTTCATGGTGCTATGAGTGATGTTTATTTTGTAGTGCTATGAGTGGTGTGCAGTGCTATGAGTGGTGTGCAGTTCATGGTGCTATGAGTTGTGTGCAGTTCATGGTGATATGAGTGGTGTGCAGTTCATGGTGCTATGAGTGATGTGCAGTTTGTGGTGCTATGAGTGGTGTGCAGTTCATGGTGCTATGAGTTGTGTGAAGTTCATGGTGATATGAGTGGTGTGCAGTTCATGGTGATATTAGTGATGTGCAGTTTGTGGTGCTATGAGTGGTGTGCAGTTCATGGTGCTATGAGTGGTGTGCAGTTCATAGTGCTATGAGTTATGTGCAGTTCATGGTGCTATGAGTGATGTGCAGTTTGTGGTGCTATGAGTGGTGTGCAGTTCATGGTGCTATGAGTAATGTGCAGTTTGTGGTGCTATGAGTGGTGTGCAGTTCATGGTGCTATGAGTTATGTGCAGTTCATGGTGCTATGAGTGGTGTGCAGTTCATAGTGCTATGAGTGATGTGCAGTTAATGGTGCTATGAGTGGTGTGCAGTTCATGGTACTATGAGTGATGTGCAGTTTGTAGTGCTATGAGTGGTGTGCAGTGCTATGAGTGGTGTACAGTTCATGGTGCTATGAGTGATGTGCAGTTTGTGGTGCTATGAGTGGTGTGCAGTTCATGGTGCTATTAGTGGTGTGCAGTTCATGGTGCTATGAGTGGTGTGCAGTTCATGGTGCTATGAGTTGTGTGCAGTTCATGGTGTTATGAGTGGAGTGCAGTTCATGGTGCTATGAGTGCTGTGCAGTTCATGGTGCTATAAGTGATGTGCAGTTCATGGTGCTATGAGTGGTGTGCAGTTCATAGTGCTATGAGTTATGTGCAGTTCATGGTGCTATGAGTGATGTGCAGTTTGTGGTGCTATGAGTGGTGTGCAGTTCATGGTGCTATGAGTAATGTGCAGTTCATGGTGCTATGAGTGGTGTGCAGTTCATGGTGCTATGAGTGGTGTGCAGTTCATGGTGCTATGAGTGGTGTGCAGTTCATGGTGCTGTGAGTGGTGTGCAGTTCATGGTGCTATGAGTGGTGTGCAGTTCATGGTGCTATAAGTGATGTGCAGTTCATGGTGCTATGAGTGGTCTGCAGTTCATGGTAATATGAGTGGTGTGCAGTTCATGGTGTTATGGGTGGAGTGCAGTTCATGGTGCTATGAGTGCTGTGCAGTTCATGGTGCTATGAGTGATGTGCAGTTTGTGGTTCTATGAGTGATGTGCGGTTCATGGTGCTATGAGTGGTGTGCAGTTCATGGTGCTATGAGTGGTGTGCAGTTCATGGTGCTGTGAGTGGTGTGCAGTTCATGGTGCTATGAGTGGTTTGCAGTTCATGGTGCTATAAGTGATGTGCAGTTCATGGTGCTATGAGTGGTCTGCAGTTCATGGTAATATGAGTGGTATGCTGTTCATGGTGTTATGAGTGGTGTGCAGTTCATGGTGCTATGAGTGCTGTGGAGTTCATGGTGCTATGAGTGATGTGCAGTTTGTGGTTCTCTGAGTGATGTGCAGTTCATGGTGCTATGAGTGGTGTGCATTTCATGGTGCGATGAGTGGTGTGCAGTTCATGGTAATATGAATGGTGTGCAGTTCATGGTGCTATGAGTTTTTTGCAGTTCATGGTGCTGTGAGTGGTGTGCAGTTCATGGTGCTATGAGTGGTGTGCTGTTCATGGTGCTATAAGTGATGTGCAGTTCATGGTGCTATGAGTGGTGTGAAGTTCATGGTGCTATGAGTGATGTGCAGTTTGTGGTGCTATGAGTGGTGTGCAGTTCATGGTGCTATGAGTGATGTGCAGTTCATGGTGCTAGGAGTGATATGCAGTTCATGGTGCTATCAGTGATGTGCAGTTCATGGTGCTATAAGTGGTGTGCAGTCATGGTGCTATGAGTAATGTGCAGTTTGTGGTGCTATGAGTGGTGTGCAGTTCATGGTGATATGAGTTATGTGCAGTTCATGGTGCTATGAGTGGTGTGCAGTTCATAGTGCTATGAGTGATGTGCAGTTAATGGTGCTATGAGTGGTGTGCAGTTCATGGTACTATGAGTGATGTGCAGTTTGTAGTGCTATGAGTGGTGTGCAGTGCTATGAGTGGTGTACAGTTCATGGTGCTATGAGTGATGTGCAGTTTGTGGTGCTATCAGTGATGTGCAGTTCATGGTGCTATAAGTGGTGTGCAGTCATGGTGCTATGAGTAATGTGCAGTTTGTGGTGCTATGAGTGGTGTGCAGTTCATGGTGCTATGAGTTATGTGCAGTTCATGGTGCTATGAGTGGTGTGCAGTTCATAGTGCTATGAGTGATGTGCAGTTAATGGTGCTATGAGTGGTGTGCAGTTCATGGTACTATGAGTGATGTGCAGTTTGTAGTGCTATGAGTGGTGTGCAGTGCTATGAGTGGTGTACAGTTCATGGTGCTATGAGTGATGTGCAGTTTGTGGTGCTATGAGTGGTGTGCAGTTCATGGTGCTATTAGTGGTGTGCAGTTCATGGTGCTATGAGTGGTGTGCAGTTCATGGTGCTATGAGGGATGTGCAGTTCATGATGCTATGAGTGATGTGCAGTTCATGGTGCTATGAGTGATGTGCAGATCATGGTGCTATGAGTGATGTGCAGTTCATGGTGCTATGAGTGATGTGCAGTTTGTGGTGCTATGAGTGATGCGCAGTTTGTGGTGCTACTAGTGGTGTGGTATGAATGGTGTGCAGTTCATGGTGCTATGAGTGGTGTGCAGTTCATGGTGCTATGAATGATGTGTAGTTTGTGGTGCTATGAGTGGTGTGCAGTTCATGGTGCTATGAGTTATGTGCAGTTCATGGTGCTATGAGTGATGTTTATTTTGTAGTGCTATGAGTGGTGTGCAGTGCTATGAGTGGTGTGCAGTTCATGGTGCTATGAGTTGTGTGCAGTTCATGGTGATATGAGTGGTGTGCAGTTCATGGTGCTATGAGTGATGTGCAGTTTGTGGTGCTATGAGTGGTGTGCAGTTCATGGTGCTATGAGTTGTGTGAAGTTCATGGTGATATGAGTGGTGTGCAGTTCATGGTGATATTAGTGATGTGCAGTTTGTGGTGCTATGAGTTATGTGCAGTTCATGGTGCTATGAGTGATGTGCAGTTTGTGGTGCTATGAGTGGTGTGCAGTTCATGGTGCTATGAGTGATGTGCAGTTCATGGTGCTATGAGTGGTGTGCAGTTCATGGTGCTATGAGGGATGTGCAGTTCATGGTGCTATGAGTTGTGTGAAGTTCATGGTGATATGAGTGGTGTGCAGTTCATGGTGCTATGAGTGGTGTGCAGTTCATAGTGCTATGAGTTATGTGCAGTTCATGGTGCTATGAGTGATGTGCAGTTTGTGGTGCTATGAGTGGTGTGCAGTTCATGGTGCTATGAGTGATGTGCAGTTCATGGTGCTATGAGTGGTGTGCAGTTCATGGTGCTATGAGGGATGTGCAGTTCATGGTGCTATGAGTGATGTGAAGTTCATGGTGCTATGAGTGATGTGCAGTTTGTGGTGCTATGAGTTATGTGCAGTTCATGGTGCTATGAGTGATGTGTAGTTCATGGTGCTATGAGTGGTGTGCAGTTCATGGTGCTATGAGTTTTGTGCAGTTCATGGTGCTATGACTGGTGTGCAGTTCATGGTTCTATGAGTGATGTGCAGTTTGTGGTGCTATGAGTGGTGTGCAGTTCATGGTTCTATGAGTGATGTGAAGTTTGTGTTGCTATGAGTGGTGTGCAGTTCATGGTGCTATGAGTGATGTTTAGTTTGTAGTGCTATGAGTGGTGTGCAGTGCTATGAGTGGTGTGCAGTTCATGGTGCTATGAGTTGTGTGCAGTTCATGGTGATATTAGTGGTGTGCAGTTCATG
Source organism: Lampris incognitus (assembly GCF_029633865.1). Lineage (NCBI taxonomy): Eukaryota > Metazoa > Chordata > Actinopteri > Lampriformes > Lampridae > Lampris > Lampris incognitus. The sequence continues at coordinate 68,743,306 of NC_079211.1, read as the reverse complement.
GTGCTATGAGTGATGTGCAGTTTGTGGTGCAATGAGTGGTGTGCAGTTCATGGTGCTATGAGTTGTGTGCAGTTTGTGGTGCTATGAGTGGTGTGCAGTTCATGGTGCTATGAGTGGTGTGCTGTTCATGGTGCTATAAGTGATGTGCAGTTCATGGTGCTATGAGTGGTGTGAAGTTCATGGTGCTATGAGTGATGTGCAGTTTGTGGTGCTATGAGTGGTGTGCAGTTCATGGTGCTATGAGTGATGTGCAGTTCATGGTGCTAGGAGTGATGTGCAGTTCATGGTGCTATCAGTGATGTGCAGTTCATGGTGCTATAAGTGGTGTGCAGTCATGGTGCTATGAGTAATGTGCAGTTTGTGGTGCTATGAGTGGTGTGCAGTTCATGGTGATATGAGTTATGTGCAGTTCATGGTGCTATGAGTGGTGTGCAGTTCATAGTGCTATGAGTGATGTGCAGTTAATGGTGCTATGAGTGGTGTGCAGTTCATGGTACTATGAGTGATGTGCAGTTTGTAGTGCTATGAGTGGTGTGCAGTGCTATGAGTGGTGTACAGTTCATGGTGCTATGAGTGATGTGCAGTTTGTGGTGCTATGAGTGGTGTGCAGTTCATGGTGCTATTAGTGGTGTGCAGTTCATGGTGCTATGAGTGGTGTGCAGTTCATGGTGCTATGAGTGATGTGCAGTTCATGGTGCTAGGAGTGATGTGCAGTTCATGGTGCTATCAGTGATGTGCAGTTCATGGTGCTAAAAGTGGTGTGCAGTCATGGTGCTATGAGTAATGTGCAGTTTGTGGTGCTATGAGTGGTGTGCAGTTCATGGTGCTATGAGTTATGTGCAGTTCATGGTGCTATGAGTGGTGTGCAGTTCATAGTGCTATGAGTGATGTGCAGTTAATGGTGCTATGAGTGGTGTGCAGTTCATGGTACTATGAGTGATGTGCAGTTTGTAGTGCTATGAGTGGTGTGCAGTGCTATGAGTGGTGTACAGTTCATGGTGCTATGAGTGATGTGCAGTTTGTGGTGCTATGAGTGGTGTGCAGTTCATGGTGCTATTAGTGGTGTGCAGTTCATGGTGCTATGAGTGGTGTGCAGTTCATGGTGCTATGAGGGATGTGCAGTTCATGATGCTATGAGTGATGTGCAGTTCATGGTGCTATGAGTGATGTGCAGATCATGGTGCTATGAGTGATGTGCAGTTCATGGTGCTATGAGTGATGTGCAGTTTGTGGTGCTATGAGTGATGCGCAGTTTGTGGTGCTACTAGTGGTGTGGTATGAATGGTGTGCAGTTCATGGTGCTATGAGTGGTGTGCAGTTCATGGTGCTATGAATGATGTGTAGTTTGTGGTGCTATGAGTGGTGTGCAGTTCATGGTGCTATGAGTGATGTGCAGTTCATGGTGCTATGAGTGATGTTTATTTTGTAGTGCTATGAGTGGTGTGCAGTGCTATGAGTGGTGTGCAGTTCATGGTGCTATGAGTTGTGTGCAGTTCATGGTGATATGAGTGGTGTGCAGTTCATGGTGCTATGAGTGATGTGCAGTTTGTGGTGCTATGAGTGGTGTGCAGTTCATGGTGCTATGAGTTGTGTGAAGTTCATGGTGATATGAGTGGTGTGCAGTTCATGGTGATATTAGTGATGTGCAGTTTGTGGTGCTATGAGTGGTGTGCAGTTCATGGTGCTATGAGTGGTGTGCAGTTCATAGTGCTATGAGTTATGTGCAGTTCATGGTGCTATGAGTGATGTGCAGTTTGTGGTGCTATGAGTGGTGTGCAGTTCATGGTGCTATGAGTGATGTGCAGTTCATGGTGCTATGAGTGGTGTGCAGTTCATGGTGCTATGAGGGATGTGCAGTTCATGGTGCTATGAGTGATGTGAAGTTCATGGTGCTATGAGTGATGTGCAGTTTGTGGTGCTATGAGTTATGTGCAGTTCATGGTGCTATGAGTGATGTGTAGTTCATGGTGCTATGAGTGGTGTGCAGTTCATGGTGCTATGAGTTTTGTGCAGTTCATGGTGCTATGACTGGTGTGCAGTTCATGGTTCTATGAGTGATGTGCAGTTTGTGTTGCTATGAGTGGTGTGCAGTTCATGGTTCTATGAGTGATGTGAAGTTTGTGTTGCTATGAGTGGTGTGCAGTTCATGGTGCTATGAGTGATGTTTAGTTTTCTAGTGCTATGAGTGGTGTGCAGTGCTATGAGTGGTGTGCAGTTCATGGTGCTATGAGTTGTGTGCAGTTCATGGTGCTATGAGTGATGTGCAGTTCATGGTGCTAGGAGTGATGTGCAGTTCATGGTGCTATCAGTGATGTGCAGTTCATGGTGCTATAAGTGGTGTGCAGTCATGGTGCTATGAGTAATGTGCAGTTTGTGGTGCTATGAGTGGTGTGCAGTTCATGGTGCTATGAGTTATGTGCAGTTCATGGTGCTATGAGTGGTGTGCAGTTCATAGTGCTATGAGTGATGTGCAGTTAATGGTGCTATGAGTGGTGTGCAGTTCATGGTACTATGAGTGATGTGCAGTTTGTAGTGCTATGAGTGGTGTGCAGTGCTATGAGTGGTGTACAGTTCATGGTGCTATGAGTGATGTGCAGTTTGTGGTGCTATGAGTGGTGTGCAGTTCATGGTGCTATTAGTGGTGTGCAGTTCATGGTGCTATGAGTGGTGTGCAGTTCATGGTGCTATGAGGGATGTGCAGTTCATGATGCTATGAGTGATGTGCAGTTCATGGTGCTATGAGTGATGTGCAGATCATTGTGCTATGAGTGATGTGCAGTTCATGGTGCTATGAGTGATGTGCAGTTTGTGGTGCTATGAGTGATGCGCAGTTTGTGGTGCTACTAGTGGTGTGGTATGAATGGTGTGCAGTTCATGGTGCTATGAGTGGTGTGCAGTTCATGGTGCTATGAATGATGTGTAGTTTGTGGTGCTATGAGTGGTGTGCAGTTCATGGTGCTATGAGTGATGTGCAGTTCATGGTGCTATGAGTGATGTTTATTTTGTAGTGCTATGAGTGGTGTGCAGTGCTATGAGTGGTGTGCAGTTCATGGTGCTATGAGTTGTGTGCAGTTCATGATGATATGAGTGGTGTGCAGTTCATGGTGCTATGAGTGATGTGCAGTTTGTGGTGCTATGAGTGGTGTGCAGTTCATGGTGCTATGAGTTGTGTGAAGTTCATGGTGATATGAGTGGTGTGCAGTTCATGGTGATATTAGTGATGTGCAGTTTGTGGTGCTATGAGTGGTGTGCAGTTCATGGTGCTATGAGTGGTGTGCAGTTCATAGTGCTATGAGTTATGTGCAGTTCATGGTGCTATGAGTGATGTGCAGTTTGTGGTGCTATGAGTGGTGTGCAGTTCATGGTGCTATGAGTGATGTGCAGTTCATGGTGCTATGAGTGGTGTGCAGTTCATGGTGCTATGAGGGATGTGCAGTTCATGGTGCTATGAGTGATGTGAAGTTCATGGTGCTATGAGTGATGTGCAGTTTGTGGTGCTATGAGTTATGTGCAGTTCATGGTGCTATGAGTGATGTGTAGTTCATGGTGCTATGAGTGGTGTGCAGTTCATGGTGCTATGAGTTTTGTGCAGTTCATGGTGCTATGACTGGTGTGCAGTTCATGGTTCTATGAGTGATGTGCAGTTTGTGTTGCTATGAGTGGTGTGCAGTTCATGGTTCTATGAGTGATGTGAAGTTTGTGTTGCTATGAGTGGTGTGCAGTTCATGGTGCTATGAGTGATGTTTAGTTTTCTAGTGCTATGAGTGGTGTGCAGTGCTATGAGTGGTGTGCAGTTCATGGTGCTATGAGTTGTGTGCAGTTCATGGTGCTATGAGTGATGTGCAGTTCATGGTGCTAGGAGTGATGTGCAGTTCATGGTGCTATCAGTGATGTGCAGTTCATGGTGCTATAAGTGGTGTGCAGTCATGGTGCTATGAGTAATGTGCAGTTTGTGGTGCTATGAGTGGTGTGCAGTTCATGGTGCTATGAGTTATGTGCAGTTCATGGTGCTATGAGTGGTGTGCAGTTCATAGTGCTATGAGTGATGTGCAGTTAATGGTGCTATGAGTGGTGTGCAGTTCATGGTACTATGAGTGATGTGCAGTTTGTAGTGCTATGAGTGGTGTGCAGTGCTATGAGTGGTGTACAGTTCATGGTGCTATGAGTGATGTGCAGTTTGTGGTGCTATGAGTGGTGTGCAGTTCATGGTGCTATTAGTGGTGTGCAGTTCATGGTGCTATGAGTGGTGTGCAGTTCATGGTGCTATGAGGGATGTGCAGTTCATGATGCTATGAGTGATGTGCAGTTCATGGTGCTATGAGTGATGTGCAGATCATTGTGCTATGAGTGATGTGCAGTTCATGGTGCTATGAGTGATGTGCAGTTTGTGGTGCTATGAGTGATGCGCAGTTTGTGGTGCTACTAGTGGTGTGGTATGAATGGTGTGCAGTTCATGGTGCTATGAGTGGTGTGCAGTTCATGGTGCTATGAATGATGTGTAGTTTGTGGTGCTATGAGTGGTGTGCAGTTCATGGTGCTATGAGTGATGTGCAGTTCATGGTGCTATGAGTGATGTTTATTTTGTAGTGCTATGAGTGGTGTGCAGTGCTATGAGTGGTGTGCAGTTCATGGTGCTATGAGTTGTGTGCAGTTCATGGTGATATGAGTGGTGTGCAGTTCATGGTGCTATGAGTGATGTGCAGTTTGTGGTGCTATGAGTGGTGTGCAGTTCATGGTGCTATGAGTTGTGTGAAGTTCATGGTGATATGAGTGGTGTGCAGTTCATGGTGATATTAGTGATGTGCAGTTTGTGGTGCTCTGAGTGGTGTGCAGTTCATGGTGCTATGAGTGGTGTGCAGTTCATAGTGCTATGAGTTATGTGCAGTTCATGGTGCTATGAGTGATGTGCAGTTTGTGGTGCTATGAGTGGTGTGCAGTTCATGGTGCTATGAGTGATGTGCAGTTCATGGTGCTATGAGTGGTGTGCAGTTCATGGTGCTATGAGGGATGTGCAGTTCATGGTGCTATGAGTGATGTGAAGTTCATGGTGCTATGAGTGATGTGCAGTTTGTGGTGCTATGAGTTATGTGCAGTTCATGGTGCTATGAGTGATGTGTAGTTCATGGTGCTATGAGTGGTGTGCAGTTCATGGTGCTATGAGTTTTGTGCAGTTCATGGTGCTATGACTGGTGTGCAGTTCATGGTTCTATGAGTGATGTGCAGTTTGTGGTGCTATGAGTGGTGTGCAGTTCATGGTTCTATGAGTGATGTGAAGTTTGTGTTGCTATGAGTGGTGTGCAGTTCATGGTGCTATGAGTGATGTTTAGTTTGTAGTGCTATGAGTGGTGTGCAGTGCTATGAGTGGTGTGCAGTTCATGGTGCTATGAGTTGTGTGCAGTTCATGGTGATATGAGTGGTGTGCAGTTCATGGTGCTATGAGTGATGTGCAGTTTGTGGTGCAATGAGTGGTGTGCAGTTCATGGTGCTATGAGTTGTGTGCAGTTTGTGGTGCTATGAGTGGTGTGCAGTTCATGGTGCTATGAGTGGTGTGCTGTTCATGGTGCTATAAGTGATGTGCAGTTCATGGTGCTATGAGTGGTGTGAAGTTCATGGTGCTATGAGTGATGTGCAGTTTGTGGTGCTATGAGTGGTGTGCAGTTCATGGTGCTATGAGTGATGTGCAGTTCATGGTGCTAGGAGTGATGTGCAGTTCATGGTGCTATCAGTGATGTGCAGTTCATGGTGCTATAAGTGGTGTGCAGTCATGGTGCTATGAGTAATGTGCAGTTTGTGGTGCTATGAGTGGTGTGCAGTTCATGGTGATATGAGTTATGTGCAGTTCATGGTGCTATGAGTGGTGTGCAGTTCATAGTGCTATGAGTGATGTGCAGTTAATGGTGCTATGAGTGGTGTGCAGTTCATGGTACTATGAGTGATGTGCAGTTTGTAGTGCTATGAGTGGTGTGCAGTGCTATGAGTGGTGTACAGTTCATGGTGCTATGAGTGATGTGCAGTTTGTGGTGCTATGAGTGGTGTGCAGTTCATGGTGCTATTAGTGGTGTGCAGTTCATGGTGCTATGAGTGGTGTGCAGTTCATGGTGCTATGAGTGATGTGCAGTTCATGGTGCTAGGAGTGATGTGCAGTTCATGGTGCTATCAGTGATGTGCAGTTCATGGTGCTATAAGTGGTGTGCAGTCATGGTGCTATGAGTAATGTGCAGTTTGTGGTGCTATGAGTGGTGTGCAGTTCATGGTGCTATGAGTTATGTGCAGTTCATGGTGCTATGAGTGGTGTGCAGTTCATAGTGCTATGAGTGATGTGCAGTTAATGGTGCTATGAGTGGTGTGCAGTTCATGGTACTATGAGTGATGTGCAGTTTGTAGTGCTATGAGTGGTGTGCAGTGCTATGAGTGGTGTACAGTTCATGGTGCTATGAGTGATGTGCAGTTTGTGGTGCTATGAGTGGTGTGCAGTTCATGGTGCTATTAGTGGTGTGCAGTTCATGGTGCTATGAGTGGTGTGCATTTCATGGTGCTATGAGGGATGTGCAGTTCATGATGCTATGAGTGATGTGCAGTTCATGGTGCTATGAGTGATGTGCAGATCATGGTGCTATGAGTGATGTGCAGTTCATGGTGCTATGAGTGATGTGCAGTTTGTGGTGCTATGAGTGATGCGCAGTTTGTGGTGCTACTAGTGGTGTGGTATGAATGGTGTGCAGTTCATGGTGCTATGAGTGGTGTGCAGTTCATGGTGCTATGAATGATGTGTAGTTTGTGGTGCTATGAGTGGTGTGCAGTTCATGGTGCTATGAGTGATGTGCAGTTCATGGTGCTATGAGTGATGTTTATTTTGTAGTGCTATGAGTGGTGTGCAGTGCTATGAGTGGTGTGCAGTTCATGGTGCTATGAGTTGTGTGCAGTTCATGGTGATATGAGTGGTGTGCAGTTCATGGTGCTATGAGTGATGTGCAGTTTGTGGTGCTATGAGTGGTGTGCAGTTCATGGTGCTATGAGTTGTGTGAAGTTCATGGTGATATGAGTGGTGTGCAGTTCATGGTGATATTAGTGATGTGCAGTTTGTGGTGCTATGAGTGGTGTGCAGTTCATGGTGCTATGAGTGGTGTGCAGTTCATAGTGCTATGAGTTATGTGCAGTTCATGGTGCTATGAGTGATGTGCAGTTTGTGGTGCTATGAGTGGTGTGCAGTTCATGGTGCTATGAGTGATGTGCAGTTCATGGTGCTATGAGTGGTGTGCAGTTCATGGTGCTATGAGGGATGTGCAGTTCATGGTGCTATGAGTGATGTGAAGTTCATGGTGCTATGAGTGATATGCAGTTTGTGGTGCTATGAGTTATGTGCAGTTCATGGTGCTATGAGTGATGTGTAGTTCATGGTGCTATGAGTGGTGTGCAGTTCATGGTGCTATGAGTGGTGTGCAGTTCATGGTGCTATGACTGGTGTGCAGTTCATGGTTCTATGAGTGATGTGCAGTTTGTGGTGCTATGAGTGGTGTGCAGTTCATGGTTCTATGAGTGATGTGAAGTTTGTGTTGCTATGAGTGGTGTGCAGTTCATGGTGCTATGAGTGATGTTTAGTTTGTAGTGCTATGAGTGGTGTGCAGTGCTATGAGTGGTGTGCAGTTCATGGTGCTATGAGTTGTGTGCAGTTCATGGTGATATGAGTGGTGTGCAGTTCATGGTGCTATGAGTGATGTGCAGTTTGTGGTGCAATGAGTGGTGTGCAGTTCATGGTGCTATGAGTTGTGTGCAGTTTGTGGTGCTATGAGTGGTGTGCAGTTCATGGTGCTATGAGTGGTGTGCAGTTCATAGTGCTATGAGTTATGTGCAGTTCATGGTGCTATGAGTGATGTGCAGTTTGTGGTGCTATGAGTGGTGTGCAATTCATGGTGCTATGAGTAATGTGCAGTTCATGGTGCTATGAGTGGTGTGAAGTTCATGGTGCTATGAGTGATGTGCAGTTTGTGGTGCTATGAGTGGTGTGCAGTTCATGGTGCTATGAGTGATGTGCAGCTCATGTTGCTATGAGTGATGTGCAGTTCATGGTAATATGAGTGGTGTGCAGTTCATGGTACTATGAGTGATGTGCAGTCCATGGTGCTATGAGTGATGTGCAGTTCGTGGTGCTATGAATGGTGTGCAGTTCATGGTGCTATGAGTGATGTGCAGTTCATGGTGCTATGAGTGCTCTGCAGTTCATGGTGCTGTGAGTGGTGTGCAGTTCATGGTGCTATGAGTGGTGTGCAGTTCATGGTGCTATAAGTGATGTGCAGTTCATGGTGCTATGAGTAGTCTGCAGTTCATGGTAATATGAGTGGTGTGCAGTTCATGGTGTTATGAGTGGAGTGCAGTTCATGGTGCTATGAGTGCTGTGCAGTTCATGGTGCTATGAGTGATGTGCAGTTTGTGGTTCTATGAGTGATGTGCAGTTCATGGTGCTATGAGTGGTGTGCAGTTCATGGTGCGATGAGTGGTGTGCAGTTCATGGTGCTATGAGTGGTGTGCAGTTCATGGTGCTATGAGTGGTGTTTATTTTGTAGTGCTATGAGTGGTGTGCAGTGCTATGAGTGGTGTGCAGTTCATGGTGCTATGAGTTGTGTGCAGTTCATGGTGATATGAGTGGTGTGCAGTTCATGGTGCTATGAGTGATGTGCAGTTTGTGGTGCTATGAGTGGTGTGCAGTTCATGGTGCTATGAGTTGTGTGAAGTTCATGGTGATATGAGTGGTGTGCAGTTCATGGTGATATTAGTGATGTGCAGTTTGTGGTGCTATGAGTGGTGTGCAGTTCATGGTGCTATGAGTGGTGTGCAGTTCATAGTGCTATGAGTTATGTGCAGTTCATGGTGCTATGAGTGATGTGCAGTTTGTGGTGCTATGAGTGGTGTGCAGTTCATGGTGCTATGAGTGATGTGCAGTTCATGGTGCTATGAGTGGTGTGCAGTTCATGGTGCTATGAGGGATGTGCAGTTCATGGTGCTATGAGTGATGTGAAGTTCATGGTGCTATGAGTGATGTGCAGTTTGTGGTGCTATGAGTTATGTGCAGTTCATGGTGCTATGAGTGATGTGTAGTTCATGGTGCTATGAGTGGTGTGCAGTTCATGGTGCTATGAGTGGTGTGCAGTTCATGGTGATATGAGTGATGTTTAGTTTGTAGTGCTATGAGTGGTGTGCAGTGCTATGAGTGGTGTGCAGTTCATGGTGCTATGAGTTGTGTGCAGTTCATGGTGATATGAGTGGTGTGCAGTTCATGGTGCTATGAGTGATGTGCAGTTTGTGGTGCAATGAGTGGTGTGCAGTTCATGGTGCTATGAGTTGTGTGCAGTTTGTGGTGCTATGAGTGGTGTGCAGTTCATGGTGCTATGAGTGGTGTGCAGTTCATAGTGCTATGAGTTATGTGCAGTTCATGGTGCTATGAGTGATGTGCAGTTTGTGGTGCTATGAGTGGTGTGCAGTTCATGGTGCTATGAGTAATGTGCAGTTCATGGTGCTATGAGTGGTGTGCAATTCATGGTGCTATGAGTGGTGTGCAGTTCATGGTGCTATGAGTGGTGTGCAGTTCATGGTGCTGTGAGTGGTGTGCAGTTCATGGTGCTATGAGTGGTGTGCAGTTCATGGTGCTATAAGTGATGTGCAGTTCATGGTGCTATGAGTGGTCTGCAGTTCATGGTAATATGAGTGGTGTGCAGTTCATGTTGTTATGGGTGGAGTGCAGTTCATGGTGCTATGAGTGCTGTGCAGTTCATGGTGCTATGAGTGATGTGCAGTTTGTGGTTCTATGAGTGATGTGCAGTTCATGGTGCTATGAGTGGTGTGCAGTTCATGGTGCTATGAGTGGTGTGCAGTTCATGGTGCTGTGAGTGGTGTGCAGTTCATGGTGCTATGAGTTATGTGCAGTTCATGGTGCTATGAGTGATGTGTAGTTCATGGTGCTATGAGTGGTGTGCAGTTCATGGTGCTATGAGTTTTGTGCAGTTCATGGTGCTATGACTGGTGTGCAGTTCATGGTTCTATGAGTGATGTGCAGTTTGTGGTGCTATGAGTGGTGTGCAGTTCATGGTTCTATGAGTGATGTGAAGTTTGTGTTGCTATGAGTGGTGTGCAGTTCATGGTGCTATGAGTGATGTTTAGTTTGTAGTGCTATGAGTGGTGTGCAGTGCTATGAGTGGTGTGCAGTTCATGGTGCTATGAGTTGTGTGCAGTTCATGGTGATATGAGTGGTGTGCAGTTCATGGTGCTATGAGTGATGTGCAGTTTGTGGTGCAATGAGTGGTGTGCAGTTCATGGTGCTATGAGTTGTGTGCAGTTTGTGGTGCTATGAGTGGTGTGCAGTTCATGGTGCTATGAGTGGTGTGCTGTTCATGGTGCTATAAGTGATGTGCAGTTCATGGTGCTATGAGTGGTGTGAAGTTCATGGTGCTATGAGTGATGTGGAGTTTGTGGTGCTTTGAGTGGTGTGCAGTTCATGGTGCTATGAGTGATGTGCAGTTCATGGTGCTAGGAGTGATGTGCAGTTCATGGTGCTATCAGTGATGTGCATTTCATGGTGCTATAAGTGGTGTGCAGTCATGGTGCTATGAGTAATGTGCAGTTTGTGGTGCTATGAGTGGTGTGCAGTTCATGGTGATATGAGTTATGTGCAGTTCATGGTGCTATGAGTGGTGTGCAGTTCATAGTGCTATGAGTGATGTGCAGTTAATGGTGCTATGAGTGGTGTGCAGTTCATGGTACTATGAGTGATGTGCAGTTTGTAGTGCTATGAGTGGTGTGCAGTGCTATGAGTGGTGTACAGTTCATGGTGCTATGAGTGATGTGCAGTTTGTGGTGCTATGAGTGGTGTGCAGTTCATGGTGCTATTAGTGGTGTGCAGTTCATGGTGCTATGAGTGGTGTGCAGTTCATGGTGCTATGAGTGATGTGCAGTTCATGGTGCTAGGAGTGATGTGCAGTTCATGGTGCTATCAGTGATGTGCAGTTCATGGTGCTATAAGTGGTGTGCAGTCATGGTGCTATGAGTAATGTGCAGTTTGTGGTGCTATGAGTGGTGTGCAGTTCATGGTGCTATGAGTTATGTGCAGTTCATGGTGCTATGAGTGGTGTGCAGTTCATAGTGCTATGAGTGATGTGCAGTTAATGGTGCTATGAGTGGTGTGCAGTTCATGGTACTATGAGTGATGTGCAGTTTGTAGTGCTATGAGTGGTGTGCAGTGCTATGAGTGGTGTACAGTTCATGGTGCTATGAGTGATGTGCAGTTTGTGGTGCTATGAGTGGTGTGCAGTTCATGGTGCTATTAGTGGTGTGCAGTTCATGGTGCTATGAGTGGTGTGCAGTTCATGGTGCTATGAGGGATGTGCAGTTCATGATGCTATGAGTGATGTGCAGTTCATGGTGCTATGAGTGATGTGCAGATCATGGTGCTATGAGTGATGTGCAGTTCATGGTGCTATGAGTGATGTGCAGTTTGTGGTGCTATGAGTGATGCGCAGTTTGTGGTGCTACTAGTGGTGTGGTATGAATGGTGTGCAGTTCATGGTGCTATGAGTGGTGTGCAGTTCATGGTGCTATGAATGATGTGTAGTTTGTGGTGCTATGAGTGGTGTGCAGTTCATGGTGCTATGAGTGATGTGCAGTTCATGGTGCTATGAGTGATGTTTATTTTGTAGTGCTATGAGTGGTGTGCAGTGCTATGAGTGGTGTGCAGTTCATGGTGCTATGAGTTGTGTGCAGTTCATGGTGATATGAGTGGTGTGCAGTTCATGGTGCTATGAGTGATGTGCAGTTTGTGGTGCTATGAGTGGTGTGCAGTTCATGGTGCTATGAGTTGTGTGAAGTTCATGGTGATATGAGTGGTGTGCAGTTCATGGTGATATTAGTGATGTGCAGTTTGTGGTGCTATGAGTGGTGTGCAGTTCATGGTGCTATGAGTGGTGTGCAGTTCATAGTGCTATGAGTTATGTGCAGTTCATGGTGCTATGAGTGATGTGCAGTTTGTGGTGCTATGAGTGGTGTGCAGTTCATGGTGCTATGAGTGATGTGCAGTTCATGGTGCTATGAGTGGTGTGCAGTTCATGGTGCTATGAGGGATGTGCAGTTCATGGTGCTATGAGTGATGTGAAGTTCATGGTGCTATGAGTGATATGCAGTTTGTGGTGCTATGAGTTATGTGCAGTTCATGGTGCTATGAGTGATGTGTAGTTCATGGTGCTATGAGTGGTGTGCAGTTCATGGTGCTATGAGTGGTGTGCAGTTCATGGTGCTATGACTGGTGTGCAGTTCATGGTTCTATGAGTGATGTGCAGTTTGTGGTGCTATGAGTGGTGTGCAGTTCATGGTTCTATGAGTGATGTGAAGTTTGTGTTGCTATGAGTGGTGTGCAGTTCATGGTGCTATGAGTGATGTTTAGTTTGTAGTGCTATGAGTGGTGTGCAGTGCTATGAGTGGTGTGCAGTTCATGGTGCTATGAGTTGTGTGCAGTTCATGGTGATATGAGTGGTGTGCAGTTCATGGTGCTATGAGTGATGTGCAGTTTGTGGTGCAATGAGTGGTGTGCAGTTCATGGTGCTATGAGTTGTGTGCAGTTTGTGGTGCTATGAGTGGTGTGCAGTTCATGGTGCTATGACTGGTGTGCAGTTCATAGTGCTATGAGTTATGTGCAGTTCATGGTGCTATGAGTGATGTGCAGTTTGTGGTGCTATGAGTGGTGTGCAATTCATGGTGCTATGAGTAATGTGCAGTTCATGGTGCTATGAGTGGTGTGAAGTTCATGGTGCTATGAGTGATGTGCAGTTTGTGGTGCTATGAGTGGTGTGCAGTTCATGGTGCTATGAGTGATGTGCAGCTCATGTTGCTATGAGTGATGTGCAGTTCATGGTAATATGAGTGGTGTGCAGTTCATGGTACTATGAGTGATGTGCAGTCCATGGTGCTATGAGTGATGTGCAGTTCGTGGTGCTATGAATGGTGTGCAGTTCATGGTGCTATGAGTGATGTGCAGTTCATGGTGCTATGAGTGCTCTGCAGTTCATGGTGCTGTGAGTGGTGTGCAGTTCATGGTGCTATGAGTGGTGTGCAGTTCATGGTGCTATAAGTGATGTGCAGTTCATGGTGCTATGAGTAGTCTGCAGTTCATGGTAATATGAGTGGTGTGCAGTTCATGGTGTTATGAGTGGAGTGCAGTTCATGGTGCTATGAGTGCTGTGCAGTTCATGGTGCTATGAGTGATGTGCAGTTTGTGGTTCTATGAGTGATGTGCAGTTCATGGTGCTATGAGTGGTGTGCAGTTCATGGTGCGATGAGTGGTGTGCAGTTCATGGTGCTATGAGTGGTGTGCAGTTCATGGTGCTATGAGTGGTGTTTATTTTGTAGTGCTATGAGTGGTGTGCAGTGCTATGAGTGGTGTGCAGTTCATGGTGCTATGAGTTGTGTGCAGTTCATGGTGATATGAGTGGTGTGCAGTTCATGGTGCTATGAGTGATGTGCAGTTTGTGGTGCTATGAGTGGTGTGCAGTTCATGGTGCTATGAGTTGTGTGAAGTTCATGGTGATATGAGTGGTGTGCAGTTCATGGTGATATTAGTGATGTGCAGTTTGTGGTGCTATGAGTGGTGTGCAGTTCATGGTGCTATGAGTGGTGTGCAGTTCATAGTGCTATGAGTTATGTGCAGTTCATGGTGCTATGAGTGATGTGCAGTTTGTGGTGCTATGAGTGGTGTGCAGTTCATGGTGCTATGAGTGATGTGCAGTTCATGGTGCTATGAGTGGTGTGCAGTTCATGGTGCTATGAGGGATGTGCAGTTCATGGTGCTATGAGTGATGTGAAGTTCATGGTGCTATGAGTGATGTGCAGTTTGTGGTGCTATGAGTTATGTGCAGTTCATGGTGCTATGAGTGATGTGTAGTTCATGGTGCTATGAGTGGTGTGCAGTTCATGGTGCTATGAGTGGTGTGCAGTTCATGGTGATATGAGTGATGTTTAGTTTGTAGTGCTATGAGTGGTGTGCAGTGCTATGAGTGGTGTGCAGTTCATGGTGCTATGAGTTGTGTGCAGTTCATGGTGATATGAGTGGTGTGCAGTTCATGGTGCTATGAGTGATGTGCAGTTTGTGGTGCAATGAGTGGTGTGCAGTTCATGGTGCTATGAGTTGTGTGCAGTTTGTGGTGCTATGAGTGGTGTGCAGTTCATGGTGCTATGAGTGGTGTGCAGTTCATAGTGCTATGAGTTATGTGCAGTTCATGGTGCTATGAGTGATGTGCAGTTTGTGGTGCTATGAGTGGTGTGCAGTTCATGGTGCTATGAGTAATGTGCAGTTCATGGTGCTATGAGTGGTGTGCAATTCATGGTGCTATGAGTGGTGTGCAGTTCATGGTGCTATGAGTGGTGTGCAGTTCATGGTGCTGTGAGTGGTGTGCAGTTCATGGTGCTATGAGTGGTGTGCAGTTCATGGTGCTATAAGTGATGTGCAGTTCATGGTGCTATGAGTGGTCTGCAGTTCATGGTAATATGAGTGGTGTGCAGTTCATGTTGTTATGGGTGGAGTGCAGTTCATGGTGCTATGAGTGCTGTGCAGTTCATGGTGCTATGAGTGATGTGCAGTTTGTGGTTCTATGAGTGATGTGCAGTTCATGGTGCTATGAGTGGTGTGCAGTTCATGGTGCTATGAGTGGTGTGCAGTTCATGGTGCTGTGAGTGGTGTGCAGTTCATGGTGCTATGAGTGGTTTGCAGTTCATGGTGCTATAAGTGATGTGCAGTTCATGGTGCTATGAGTGGTCTGCAGTTCATGGTAATATGAGTGGTATGCTGTTCATGGTGTTATGAGTGGTGTGCAGTTCATGGTGATATGAGTGCTGTGGAGTTCATGGTGCTATGAGTGATGTGCAGTTTGTGGTTCTATGAGTGATGTGCAGTTCATGGTGCGATGAGTGGTGTGCAGTTCATGGTGCGATGAGTGGTGTGCAGTTCATGGTAATATGAATGGTGTGCAGTTCATGGTGCTATGAGTTTTGTGCAGTTCATGGTGCTGTGAGTGGTGTGCAGTTCATGGTGCTATGAGTGGTGTGCTGTTCATGGTGCTATAAGTGATGTGCAGTTCATGGTGCTATGAGTGGTGTGAAGTTCATGGTGCTATGAGTGATGTGCAGTTTTTGGTGCTATGAGTGGTGTGCAGTTCATGGTGCTATGAGTGATGTGCAGTTCATGGTGCTAGGAGTGATGTGCAGTTCATGGTGCTATCAGTGATGTGCAGTTCATGGTTCTATAAGTGGTGTGCTGTCATGGTGCTATGAGTAATGTGCAGTTTGTGGTGCTATGAGTGGTGTGCAGCTCATGGTGCTATGAGTAGTCTGCAGTTCATGGTAATATGAGTGGTGTGCAGTTCATGGTGCTATGAGTTATGTGCAGTTCATGGTGCTATGAGTGGTGTGCAGTTCATAGTGCTATGAGTGATGTGCAGTTAATGGTGCTATGAGTGGTGTGCAGTTCATGGTACTATGAGTGATGTGCAGTTTGTAGTGCTATGAGTGGTGTGCAGTGCTATGAGTGGTGTACAGTTCATGGTGCTATGAGTGATGTGCAGTTTGTGGTGCTATGAGTGGTGTGCAGTTCATGGTGCTATTAGTGGTGTGCAGTTCATGGTGCTATGAGTGGTGTGCAGTTCATGGTGCTATGAGGGATGTGCAGTTCATGATGCTATGAGTGATGTGCAGTTCATGGTGCTATGAGTGATGTGCAGATCATGGTGCTATGAGTGATGTGCAGTTCATGGTGCTATGAGTGATGTGCAGTTAGTGGTGATATGAGTGATGCGCAGTTTGTGGTGCTACTAGTGGTGTGGTATGAATGGTGTGCAGTTCATGGTGCTATGAGTGGTGTGCAGTTCATGGTGCTATGAATGATGTGTAGTTTGTGGTGCTATGAGTGGTGTGCAGTTCATGGTGCTATGAGTGATGTGCAGTTCATGGCGCTATGAGTGATGTGCAGTTCATGGTGCTATTAGTGGTGTGGAGTTCATGGTGCTATGTGTGATGTGCAGTTCATGGTGCTATGAGTGGTGTGCAGTTCATGGTGCTATGAGTGGTGTGCAGTTCATAGTGCTATGAGTGATGTGCAGTTAATGGTGCTATGAGTGGTGTGCAGTTCATGGTACTATGAGTGATGTGCAGTTTGTAGTGCTATGAGTGGTGTGCAGTGCTATGAGTGGTGTACAGTTCATGGTGCTATGAGTGATGTGCAGTTTGTGGTGCTATGAGTGGTGTGCAGTTCATGGTGCTATTAGTGGTGTGCAGTTCATGGTGCTATGAGTGGTGTACAGTTCATGGTGCTATGAGGGATGTGCAGTTCATGATGCTATGAGTGATGTGCAGTTCATGGTGCTATGAGTGATGTGCAGATCATGGTGCTATGAGTGATGTGCAGTTCATGGTGCTATGAGTGATGTGCAGTTTGTGGTGCTATGAGTGATGCGCAGTTTGTGGTGCTACTAGTGGTGTGGTATGAATGGTGTGCAGTTCATGGTGCTATGAGTGGTGTGCAGTTCATGGTGCTATGAATGATGTGTAGTTTGTGGTGCTATGAGTGGTGTGCAGTTCATGGTGCTATGAGTGATGTGCAGTTCATGGTGCTATGAGTGATGTTTATTTTGTAGTGCTATGAGTGGTGTGCAGTGCTATGAGTGGTGTGCAGTTCATGGTGCTATGAGTTGTGTGCAGTTCATGGTGATATGAGTGGTGTGCAGTTCATGGTGCTATGCGTGATGTCCAGTTTGTGGTGCTATGAGTGGTGTGCAGTTCATGGTGCTATGAGTTGTGTGAAGTTCATGGTGATATGAGTGGTGTGCAGTTCATGGTGCTATGAGTGATGTGCAGTTTGTGGTGCTATGAGTGGTGTGCAGTTCATGGTGCTATGAGTGATGTGCAGTTCATGGTGCTATGAGTGGTGTGCAGTTCATGGTGCTATGAGGGATGTGCAGTTCATGGTGCTATGAGTGATGTGAAGTTCATGGTGCTATGAGTGATGTGCAGTTTGTGGTGCTATGAGTTATGTGCAGTTCATGGTGCTATGAGTGATGTGTAGTTCATGGTGCTATGAGTGGTGTGCAGTTCATGGTGCTATGAGTGGTGTGCAGTTCATGGTGCTATGACTGGTGTGCAGTTCATGGTTCTATGAGTGATGTGCAGTTTGTGGTTCTATGAGTGGTGTGCAGTTCATGGTTCTATGAGTGATGTGAAGTTTGTGTTGCTATGAGTGGTGTGCAGTTCATGGTGCTATGAGTGATGTTTAGTTTGTAGTGCTATGAGTGGTGTGCAGTGCTATGAGTGGTGTGCAGTTCATGGTGCTATGAGTTGTGTGCAGTTCATGGTGATATGAGTGGTGTGCAGTTCATGGTGCTATGAGTGATGTGCAGTTTGTGGTGCAATGAGTGGTGTGCAGTTCATGGTGCTATGAGTTGTGTGCAGTTTGTGGTGCTATGAGTGGTGTGCAGTTCATGGTGCTATGAGTGGTGTGCAGTTCATAGTGCTATGAGTTATGTGCAGTTCATGGTGCTATGAGTGATGTGCAGTTTGTGGTGCTATGAGTGGTGTGCAATTCATGGTGCTATGAGTAATGTGCAGTTCATGGTGCTATGAGTGGTGTGAAGTTCATGGTGCTATGAGTGATGTGCAGTTTGTGGTGCTATGAGTGGTGTGCAGTTCATGGTGCTATGAGTGATGTGCAGCTCATGTTGCTATGAGTGATGTGCAGTTCATGGTAATATGAGTGGTGTGCAGTTCATGGTACTATGAGTGATGTGCAGTCCATGGTGCTATGAGTGATGTGCAGTTCGTGGTGCTATGAATGGTGTGCAGTTCATGGTGCTATGAGTGATGTGCAGTTCATGGTGCTATGAGTGCTCTGCAGTTCATGGTGCTGTGAGTGGTGTGCAGTTCATGGTGCTATGAGTGGTGTGCAGTTCATGGTGCTATAAGTGATGTGCAGTTCATGGTGCTATGAGTAGTCTGCAGTTCATGGTAATATGAGTGGTGTGCAGTTCATGGTGTTATGAGTGGAGTGCAGTTCATGGTGCTATGAGTGCTGTGCAGTTCATGGTGCTATGAGTGATGTGCAGTTTGTGGTTCTATGAGTGATGTGCAGTTCATGGTGCTATGAGTGGTGTGCAGTTCATGGTGCGATGAGTGGTGTGCAGTTCATGGTGCTATGAGTGGTGTGCAGTTCATGGTGCTATGAGTGGTGTTTATTTTGTAGTGCTATGAGTGGTGTGCAGTGCTATGAGTGGTGTGCAGTTCATGGTGCTATGAGTTGTGTGCAGTTCATGGTGATATGAGTGGTGTGCAGTTCATGGTGCTATGAGTGATGTGCAGTTTGTGGTGCTATGAGTGGTGTGCAGTTCATGGTGCTATGAGTTGTGTGAAGTTCATGGTGATATGAGTGGTGTGCAGTTCATGGTGATATTAGTGATGTGCAGTTTGTGGTGCTATGAGTGGTGTGCAGTTCATGGTGCTATGAGTGGTGTGCAGTTCATAGTGCTATGAGTTATGTGCAGTTCATGGTGCTATGAGTGATGTGCAGTTTGTGGTGCTATGAGTGGTGTGCAGTTCATGGTGCTATGAGTGATGTGCAGTTCATGGTGCTATGAGTGGTGTGCAGTTCATGGTGCTATGAGGGATGTGCAGTTCATGGTGCTATGAGTGATGTGAAGTTCATGGTGCTATGAGTGATGTGCAGTTTGTGGTGCTATGAGTTATGTGCAGTTCATGGTGCTATGAGTGATGTGTAGTTCATGGTGCTATGAGTGGTGTGCAGTTCATGGTGCTATGAGTGGTGTGCAGTTCATGGTGATATGAGTGATGTTTAGTTTGTAGTGCTATGAGTGGTGTGCAGTGCTATGAGTGGTGTGCAGTTCATGGTGCTATGAGTTGTGTGCAGTTCATGGTGATATGAGTGGTGTGCAGTTCATGGTGCTATGAGTGATGTGCAGTTTGTGGTGCAATGAGTGGTGTGCAGTTCATGGTGCTATGAGTTGTGTGCAGTTTGTGGTGCTATGAGTGGTGTGCAGTTCATGGTGCTATGAGTGGTGTGCAGTTCATAGTGCTATGAGTTATGTGCAGTTCATGGTGCTATGAGTGATGTGCAGTTTGTGGTGCTATGAGTGGTGTGCAGTTCATGGTGCTATGAGTAATGTGCAGTTCATGGTGCTATGAGTGGTGTGCAATTCATGGTGCTATGAGTGGTGTGCAGTTCATGGTGCTATGAGTGGTGTGCAGTTCATGGTGCTGTGAGTGGTGTGCAGTTCATGGTGCTATGAGTGGTGTGCAGTTCATGGTGCTATAAGTGATGTGCAGTTCATGGTGCTATGAGTGGTCTGCAGTTCATGGTAATATGAGTGGTGTGCAGTTCATGTTGTTATGGGTGGAGTGCAGTTCATGGTGCTATGAGTGCTGTGCAGTTCATGGTGCTATGAGTGATGTGCAGTTTGTGGTTCTATGAGTGATGTGCAGTTCATGGTGCTATGAGTGGTGTGCAGTTCATGGTGCTATGAGTGGTGTGCAGTTCATGGTGCTGTGAGTGGTGTGCAGTTCATGGTGCTATGAGTGGTTTGCAGTTCATGGTGCTATAAGTGATGTGCAGTTCATGGTGCTATGAGTGGTCTGCAGTTCATGGTAATATGAGTGGTATGCTGTTCATGGTGTTATGAGTGGTGTGCAGTTCATGGTGCTATGAGTGCTGTGGAGTTCATGGTGCTATGAGTGATGTGCAGTTTGTGGTTCTATGAGTGATGTGCAGTTCATGGTGCGATGAGTGGTGTGCAGTTCATGGTGCGATGAGTGGTGTGCAGTTCATGGTAATATGAATGGTGTGCAGTTCATGGTGCTATGAGTTTTGTGCAGTTCATGGTGCTGTGAGTGGTGTGCAGTTCATGGTGCTATGAGTGGTGTGCTGTTCATGGTGCTATAAGTGATGTGCAGTTCATGGTGCTATGAGTGGTGTGAAGTTCATGGTGCTATGAGTGATGTGCAGTTTTTGGTGCTATGAGTGGTGTGCAGTTCATGGTGCTATGAGTGATGTGCAGTTCATGGTGCTAGGAGTGATGTGCAGTTCATGGTGCTATCAGTGATGTGCAGTTCATGGTTCTATAAGTGGTGTGCAGTCATGGTGCTATGAGTAATGTGCAGTTTGTGGTGCTATGAGTGGTGTGCAGTTCATGGTGCTATGAGTAGTCTGCAGTTCATGGTAATATGAGTGGTGTGCAGTTCATGGTGCTATGAGTTATGTGCAGTTCATGGTGCTATGAGTGGTGTGCAGTTCATAGTGCTATGAGTGATGTGCAGTTAATGGTGCTATGAGTGGTGTGCAGTTCATGGTACTATGAGTGATGTGCAGTTTGTAGTGCTATGAGTGGTGTGCAGTGCTATGAGTGGTGTACAGTTCATGGTGCTATGAGTGATGTGCAGTTTGTGGTGCTATGAGTGGTGTGCAGTTCATGGTGCTATTAGTGGTGTGCAGTTCATGGTGCTATGAGTGGTGTGCAGTTCATGGTGCTATGAGGGATGTGCAGTTCATGATGCTATGAGTGATGTGCAGTTCATGGTGCTATGAGTGATGTGCAGATCATGGTGCTATGAGTGATGTGCAGTTCATGGTGCTATGAGTGATGTGCAGTTAGTGGTGATATGAGTGATGCGCAGTTTGTGGTGCTACTAGTGGTGTGGTATGAATGGTGTGCAGTTCATGGTGCTATGAGTGGTGTGCAGTTCATGGTGCTATGAATGATGTGTAGTTTGTGGTGCTATGAGTGGTGTGCAGTTCATGGTGCTATGAGTGATGTGCAGTTCATGGCGCTATGAGTGATGTGCAGTTCATGGTGCTATTAGTGGTGTGGAGTTCATGGTGCTATGTGTGATGTGCAGTTCATGGTGCTATGAGTGGTGTGCAGTTCATGGTGCTATGAGTGGTGTGCAGTTCATAGTGCTATGAGTGATGTGCAGTTAATGGTGCTATGAGTGGTGTGCAGTTCATGGTACTATGAGTGATGTGCAGTTTGTAGTGCTATGAGTGGTGTGCAGTGCTATGAGTGGTGTACAGTTCATGGTGCTATGAGTGATGTGCAGTTTGTGGTGCTATGAGTGGTGTGCAGTTCATGGTGCTATTAGTGGTGTGCAGTTCATGGTGCTATGAGTGGTGTGCAGTTCATGGTGCTATGAGGGATGTGCAGTTCATGATGCTATGAGTGATGTGCAGTTCATGGTGCTATGAGTGATGTGCAGATCATGGTGCTATGAGTGATGTGCAGTTCATGGTGCTATGAGTGATGTGCAGTTTGTGGTGCTATGAGTGATGCGCAGTTTGTGGTGCTACTAGTGGTGTGGTATGAATGGTGTGCAGTTCATGGTGCTATGAGTGGTGTGCAGTTCATGGTGCTATGAATGATGTGTAGTTTGTGGTGCTATGAGTGGTGTGCAGTTCATGGTGCTATGAGTGATGTGCAGTTCATGGTGCTATGAGTGATGTTTATTTTGTAGTGCTATGAGTGGTGTGCAGTGCTATGAGTGGTGTGCAGTTCATGGTGCTATGAGTTGTGTGCAGTTCATGGTGATATGAGTGGTGTGCAGTTCATGGTGCTATGAGTGATGTGCAGTTTGTGGTGCTATGAGTGGTGTGCAGTTCATGGTGCTATGAGTTGTGTGAAGTTCATGGTGATATGAGTGGTGTGCAGTTCATGGTGCTATGAGTGATGTGCAGTTTGTGGTGCTATGAGTGGTGTGCAGTTCATGGTGCTATGAGTGATGTGCAGTTCATGGTGCTATGAGTGGTGTGCAGTTCATGGTGCTATGAGGGATGTGCAGTTCATGGTGCTATGAGTGATGTGAAGTTCATGGTGCTATGAGTGATGTGCAGTTTGTGGTGCTATGAGTTATGTGCAGTTCATGGTGCTATGAGTGATGTGTAGTTCATGGTGCTATGAGTGGTGTGCAGTTCATGGTGCTATGAGTGGTGTGCAGTTCATGGTGCTATGACTGGTGTGCAGTTCATGGTTCTATGAGTGATGTGCAGTTTGTGGTTCTATGAGTGGTGTGCAGTTCATGGTTCTATGAGTGATGTGAAGTTTGTGTTGCTATGAGTGGTGTGCAGTTCATGGTGCTATGAGTGATGTTTAGTTTGTAGTGCTATGAGTGGTGTGCAGTGCTATGAGTGGTGTGCAGTTCATGGTGCTATGAGTTGTGTGCAGTTCATGGTGATATGAGTGGTGTGCAGTTCATGGTGCTATGAGTGATGTGCAGTTTGTGGTGCAATGAGTGGTGTGCAGTTCATGGTGCTATGAGTTGTGTGCAGTTTGTGGTGCTATGAGTGGTGTGCAGTTCATGGTGCTATGAGTGGTGTGAAGTTCATGGTGCTATGAGTGATGTGCAGTTTGTGGTGCTATGAGTGGTGTGCAGTTCATGGTGCTATGAGTGATGTGCAGCTCATGTTGCTATGAGTGATGTGCAGTTCATGGTAATATGAGTGGTGTGCAGTTCATGGTACTATGAGTGATGTGCAGTCCATGGTGCTATGAGTGATGTGCAGTTCGTGGTGCTATGAATGGTGTGCAGTTCATGGTGCTATGAGTGATGTGCAGTTCATGGTGCTATGAGTGCTTTGCAGTTCATGGTGCTGTGAGTGGTGTGCAGTTCATGGTGCTATGAGTGGTGTGCAGTTCATGGTGCTATAAGTGATGTGCAGTTCATGGTGCTATGAGTAGTCTGCAGTTCATGGTAATATGAGTGGTGTGCAGTTCATGGTGTTATGAGTGGAGTGCAGTTCATGGTGCTATGAGTGCTGTGCAGTTCATGGTGCTATTAGTGATGTGCAGTTTGTGGTTCTATGAGTGATGTGCAGTTCATGGTGCTATGAGTGGTGTGCAGTTCATGGTGCGATGAGTGGTGTGCAGTTCATGGTGCTATGAGTGGTGTGCAGTTCATGGTGCTATGAGTGATGTTTATTTTGTAGTGCTATGGGTGGTGTGCAGTGCTATGAGTGGTGTGCAGTTCATGGTGCTATGAGTTGTGTGCAGTTCATGGTGATATGAGTGGTGTGCAGTTCATGGTGCTATGAGTGATGTGCAGTTTGTGGTGCTATGAGTGGTGTGCAGTTCATGGTGCTATGAGTTGTGTGAAGTTCATGGTGATATGAGTGGTGTGCAGTTCATGGTGATATTAGTGATGTGCAGTTTGTGGTGCTATGAGTGGTGTGCAGTTCATGGTGCTATGAGTGGTGTGCAGTTCATAGTGCTATGAGTTATGTGCAGTTCATGGTGCTATGAGTGATGTGCAGTTTGTGGTGCTATGAGTGGTGTGCAGTTCATGGTGCTATGAGTGATGTGCAGTTCATGGTGCTATGAGTGGTGTGCAGTTCATGGTGCTATGAGGGATGTGCAGTTCATGGTGCTATGAGTGATGTGAAGTTCATGGTGCTATGAGTGATGTGCAGTTTGTGGTGCTATGAGTTATGTGCAGTTCATGGTGCTATGAGTGATGTGTAGTTCATGGTGCTATGAGTGGTGTGCAGTTCATGGTGCTATGAGTGGTGTGCAGTTCATGGTGATATGAGTGATGTTTAGTTTGTAGTGCTATGAGTGGTGTGCAGTGCTATGAGTGGTGTGCAGTTCATGGTGCTATGAGTTGTGTGCAGTTCATGGTGATATGAGTGGTGTGCAGTTCATGGTGCTATGAGTGATGTGCAGTTTGTGGTGCAATGAGTGGTGTGCAGTTCATGGTGCTATGAGTTGTGTGCAGTTTGTGGTGCTATGAGTGGTGTGCAGGTCATGGTGCTATGAGTGGTGTGCAGTTCATAGTGCTATGAGTTATATGCAGTTCATGGTGCTATGAGTGATGTGCAGTTTGTGGTGCTATGAGTGGTGTGCAGTTCATGGTGCTATGAGTAATGTGCAGTTCATGGTGCTATGAGTGGTGTGCAGTTCATGGTGCTATGAGTGGTGTGCAGTTCATGGTGCTATAAGTGGTGTGCAGTTCATGGTGCTGTGAGTGGTGTGCAGTTCATGGTGCTATGAGTGGTGTGCAGTTCATGGTGCTATAAGTGATGTGCAGTTCATGGTGCCATGAGTGGTGTGCAGTTCATGGTAATATGAGTGGTGTGCAATTCATGGTGCTATGAGTTTTGTGCAGGTCATGGTGCTATGAGTGCTGTGCAGTTCATGGTGCTATGAGTGGTGTGCAGTTTGTGGTTCTATGAGGGATGTGCAGTTCATGGTGCTATGAGTGATGTGCAGATCATGGTGCTATGAGTGGTGTGCAGTTCATGGTGCTATGAGTGATGTGCAGTTTGTGGTGCTATGAGTGGTTTGCAGTTCATGGTGCTATAAGTGATGTGCAGTTCATGGTGCTATGAGTGGTCTGCAGTTCATGGTAATATGAGTGGTATGCTGTTCATGGTGTTATGAGTGGTGTGCAGTTCATGGTGCTATGAGTGCTGTGGAGTTCATGGTGCTATGAGTGATGTGCAGTTTGTGGTTCTATGAGTGATGTGCAGTTCATGGTGCTATGAGTGGTGTGCAGTTCATGGTGCGATGAGTGGTGTGCAGTTCATGGTAATATGAATGGTGTGCAGTTCATGGTGCTATGAGTTTTGTGCAGTTCATGGTGCTGTGAGTGGTGTGCAGTTCATGGTGCTATGAGTGGTGTGCTGTTCATGGTGCTATAAGTGATGTGCAGTTCATGGTGCTATGAGTGGTGTGAAGTTCATGGTGCTATGAGTGATGTGCAGTTTGTGGTGCTATGAGTGGTGTGCAGTTCATGGTGCTATGAGTGATGTGCAGTTCATGGTGCTAGGAGTGATGTGCAGTTCATGGTGCTATCAGTGATGTGCAGTTCATGGTGCTATAAGTCGTGTGCAGTCATGGTGCTATGAGTAATGTGCAGTTTGTGGTGCTATGAGTGGTGTGCAGTTCATGGTGATATGAGTGTTGTGCAGTTCATGGTAATATGACTGGCGTGCTGTTCATGGTGCTATGAGTTATGTGCAGTTCATGGTGCTATGAGTGGTGTGCAGTTCATAGTGCTATGAGTGATGTGCAGTTAATGGTGCTATGAGTGGTGTGCAGTTCATGGTACTATGAGTGATGTGCAGTTTGTAGTGCTATGAGTGGTGTGCAGTGCTATGAGTGGTGTACAGTTCATGGTGCTATGAGTGATGTGCAGTTTGTGGTGCTATGAGTGGTGTGCAGTTCATGGTGCTATGAGTGGTGTGAAGTTCATGGTGCTATGAGTGATGTGCAGTTTGTGGTGCTATGAGTGGTGTGCAGTTCATGGTGCTATGAGTGATGTGCAGCTCATGTTGCTATGAGTGATGTGCAGTTCATGGTAATATGAGTGGTGTGCAGTTCATGGTACTATGAGTGATGTGCAGTCCATGGTGCTATGAGTGATGTGCAGTTCGTGGTGCTATGAATGGTGTGCAGTTCATGGTGCTATGAGTGATGTGCAGTTCATGGTGCTATGAGTGCTTTGCAGTTCATGGTGCTGTGAGTGGTGTGCAGTTCATGGTGCTATGAGTGGTGTGCAGTTCATGGTGCTATAAGTGATGTGCAGTTCATGGTGCTATGAGTAGTCTGCAGTTCATGGTAATATGAGTGGTGTGCAGTTCATGGTGTTATGAGTGGAGTGCAGTTCATGGTGCTATGAGTGCTGTGCAGTTCATGGTGCTATTAGTGATGTGCAGTTTGTGGTTCTATGAGTGATGTGCAGTTCATGGTGCTATGAGTGGTGTGCAGTTCATGGTGCGATGAGTGGTGTGCAGTTCATGGTGCTATGAGTGGTGTGCAGTTCATGGTGCTATGAGTGATGTTTATTTTGTAGTGCTATGGGTGGTGTGCAGTGCTATGAGTGGTGTGCAGTTCATGGTGCTATGAGTTGTGTGCAGTTCATGGTGATATGAGTGGTGTGCAGTTCATGGTGCTATGAGTGATGTGCAGTTTGTGGTGCTATGAGTGGTGTGCAGTTCATGGTGCTATGAGTTGTGTGAAGTTCATGGTGATATGAGTGGTGTGCAGTTCATGGTGATATTAGTGATGTGCAGTTTGTGGTGCTATGAGTGGTGTGCAGTTCATGGTGCTATGGAGTGGTGTGCAGTTCATAGTGCTATGAGTTATGTGCAGTTCATGGTGCTATGAGTGATGTGCAGTTTGTGGTGCTATGAGTGGTGTGCAGTTCATGGTGCTATGAGTGATGTGCAGTTCATGGTGCTATGAGTGGTGTGCAGTTCATGGTGCTATGAGGGATGTGCAGTTCATGGTGCTATGAGTGATGTGAAGTTCATGGTGCTATGAGTGATGTGCAGTTTGTGGTGCTATGAGTTATGTGCAGTTCATGGTGCTATGAGTGATGTGTAGTTCATGGTGCTATGAGTGGTGTGCAGTTCATGGTGCTATGAGTGGTGTGCAGTTCATGGTGATATGAGTGATGTTTAGTTTGTAGTGCTATGAGTGGTGTGCAGTGCTATGAGTGGTGTGCAGTTCATGGTGCTATGAGTTGTGTGCAGTTCATGGTGATATGAGTGGTGTGCAGTTCATGGTGCTATGAGTGATGTGCAGTTTGTGGTGCAGTGAGTGGTGTGCAGTTCATGGTGCTATGAGTTGTGTGCAGTTCGTGGTGCTATGAGTGGTGTGCAGGTCATGGTGCTATGAGTGGTGTGCAGTTCATAGTGCTATGAGTTATGTGCAGTTCATGGTGCTATGAGTGATGTGCAGTTTGTGGTGCTATGAGTAATGTGCAGTTCATGGTGCTATGAGTGGTGTGCAGTTCATGGTGCTATGAGTGGTGTGCAGTTCATGGTGCTATGAGGGGTGTGCAGTTCATGGTGCTGTGAGTGGTGTGCAGTTCATGGTGCTATGAGTGGTGTGCAGTTCATGGTGCTATAAGTGATGTGCAGTTCATGGTGCCATGAGTGGTCTGCAGTTCATGGTAATATGAGTGGTGTGCAGTTCATGGTGTTATGGGTGGAGTGCAGTTCATGGTGCTATGAGTGCTGTGCAGTTCATGGTGCTATGAGTGATGTGCAGTTTGTGGTTCTATGAGTGATGTGCAGTTCATGGTGCTATGAGTGGTGTGCAGTTCATGGTGCTATGAGTGGTGTGCAGTTCATGGTGCTGTGAGTGGTGTGCAGTTCATGGTGCTATGAGTGGTTTGCAGTTCATGGTGCTATAAGTGATGTGCAGTTCATGGTGCTATGAGTGGTCTGCAGTTCATGGTAATATGAGTGGTATGCTGTTCATGGTGTTATGAGTGGTGTGCAGTTCATGGTGCAATGAGTGCTGTGGAGTTCATGGTGCTATGAGTGATGTGCAGTTTGTGGTTCTATGAGTGATGTGCAGTTCATGGTGCTATGAGTGGTGTGCAGTTCATGGTGCGATGAGTGGTGTGCAGTTCATGGTAATATGAATGGTGTGCAGTTCATGGTGCTATGAGTTTTGTGCAGTTCATGGTGCTGTGAGTGGTGTGCAGTTCATGGTGCTATGAGTGGTGTGCTGTTCATGGTGCTATAAGTGATGTGCAGTTCATGGTGCTATGAGTGGTGTGAAGTTCATGGTGCTATGAGTGATGTGCAGTTTGTGGTGCTATGAGTGGTGTGCAGTTCATGGTGCTATGAGTGATGTGCAGTTCATGGTGCTAGGAGTGATGTGCAGTTCATGGTGCTATCAGTGATGTGCAGTTCATGGTGCTATAAGTCGTGTGCAGTCATGGTGCTATGAGTAATGTGCAGTTTGTGGTGCTATGAGTGGTGTGCAGTTCATGTTGATATGAGTGTTGTGCAGTTCATGGTAATATGACTGGCGTGCTGTTCATGGTGCTATGAGTTATGTGCAGTTCATGGTGCTATGAGTGGTGTGCAGTTCATAGTGCTATGAGTGATGTGCAGTTAATGGTGCTATGAGTGGTGTGCAGTTCATGGTACTATGACTGATGTGCAGTTTGTAGTGCTATGAGTGGTGTGCAGTGCTATGAGTGGTGTACAGTTCATGGTGCTATGAGTGATGTGCAGTTTGTGGTGCTATGAGTGGTGTGCAGTTCATGGTGCTATTAGTGGTGTGCAGTTCATGGTGCTATGAGTGGTGTGCAGTTCATGGTGCTATGAGGGATGTGCAGTTCATGATGCTATGAGTGATGTGCAGTTCATGGTGCTATGAGTGATGTGCAGATCATGGTGCTATGAGTGATGTGCAGTTCATGGTGCTATGAGTGATGTGCAGTTTGTGGTGCTATGAGTGATGCGCAGTTTGTGGTGCTACTAGTGGTGTGGTATGAATGGTGTGCAGTTCATGGTGCTATGAGTGGTGTGCAGTTCATGGTGCTATGAATGATGTGTAGTTTGTGGTGCTATGAGTGGTGTGCAGTTCATGGTGCTATGAGTGATGTGCAGTTCATGGCGCTATGAGTGATGTGCAGTTCATGGTGCTATTAGTGGTGTGGAGTTCATGGTGCTATGTGTGATGTGCAGTTCATGGTGCTATGAGTGGTGTGCAGTTCATGGTAATATGAGTGGTGTGCAGTTCATGGTGCTCTGAGTTATGTGCAGTTCATGGTGCTATGAGTGATGTGCAGTTCATGGTGCTATGAGTGGTGTGGAGTTCATGGTGCTATTAGTGGTGTGGAGTTCATGGTGCTATGAGTGATGTGCAGTTCGTGGTGCTATGAATGGTGTGCAGTTCATGGTGCTATGAGTGGTGTGCAGTTCATGGTGCTATGAGTGATGTACAGTTTGTAGTGCTATGAGTGGTGTGCAGTTCATGGTGCTATGAGTGGTGTGCAGTTCATGGTGCTGTGGGTGGTGTTCAGTTCATGGTGCTATGAGTGGTGTGCAGTTCATGGTGCTATAAGTGATGTGCAGTTTATGGTGCTATGAGTGGTCTGCAGTTCATGGTAATATGAGTGGTGTGCAGTTCATCGTGTTATGAGTGGAGTGCAGTTCATGGTGCTATGAGTGCTGTGCAGTTCATGGTGCTGTGAGTGGTGTGCAGTTCATGGTGCTATGAGTGGTGTGCAGTTCATGGTGCTATAAGTGATGTGCAGTTCATGGTGCTATGAGTAGTCTGCAGTTCATGGTAATATGAGTGGTGTGCAGTTCATGGTGTTATGAGTGGAGTGCAGTTCATGGTGCTATGAGTGCTGTGCAGTTCATGGTGCTATGAGTGATGTGCAGTTCATGGTGCTATGAGTAGTCTGCAGTTCATGGTAATATGAGTGGTGTGCAGTTCATGGTGCTATGAGTGGTGTGCAGTTCATGGTGCTATGAGTGATGTTTATTTTGTAGTGCTATGGGTGGTGTGCAGTGCTATGAGTGGTGTGCAGTTCATGGTGCTATGAGTTGTGTGCAGTTCATGGTGATATGAGTGGTGTGCAGTTCATGGTGCTATGAGTGATGTGCAGTTTGTGGTGCTATGAGTGGTGTGCAGTTCATGGTGCTATGAGTTGTGTGAAGTTCATGGTGATATGAGTGGTGTGCAGTTCATGGTGATATTAGTGATGTGCAGTTTGTGGTGCTATGAGTGGTGTGCAGTTCATGGTGCTATGTGTGGTGTGCAGTTCATAGTGCTATGAGTTATGTGCAGTTCATGGTGCTATGAGTGATGTGCAGTTTGTGGTGCTATGAGTGGTGTGCAGTTCATGGTGCTATGAGTGATGTGCAGTTCATGGTGCTATGAGTGGTGTGCAGTTCATGGTGCTATGAGGGATGTGCAGTTCATGGTGCTATGAGTGATGTGAAGTTCATGGTGCTATGAGTGATGTGCAGTTTGTGGTGCTATGAGTTATGTGCAGTTCATGGTGCTATGAGTGATGTGCAGTTCATGGTGCTAGGAGTGATGTGCAGTTCATGGTGCTATCAGTGATGTGCAGTTCATGGTGCTATAAGTCGTGTGCAGTCATGGTGCTATGAGTAATGTGCAGTTTGTGGTGCTATGAGTGGTGTGCAGTTCATGGTGATATGAGTGTTGTGCAGTTCATGGTAATATGACTGGCGTGCTGTTCATGGTGCTATGAGTTATGTGCAGTTCATGGTGCTATGAGTGGTGTGCAGTTCATAGTGCTATGAGTGATGTGCAGTTAATGGTGCTATGAGTGGTGTGCAGTTCATGGTACTATGACTGATGTGCAGTTTGTAGTGCTATGAGTGGTGTGCAGTGCTATGAGTGGTGTACAGTTCATGGTGCTATGAGTGATGTGCAGTTTGTGGTGCTATGAGTGGTGTGCAGTTCATGGTGCTATTAGTGGTGTGCAGTTCATGGTGCTATGAGTGGTGTGCAGTTCATGGTGCTATGAGGGATGTGCAGTTCATGATGCTATGAGTGATGTGCAGTTCATGGTGCTATGAGTGATGTGCAGATCATGGTGCTATGAGTGATGTGCAGTTCATGGTGCTATGAGTGATGTGCAGTTTGTGGTGCTATGAGTGATGCGCAGTTTGTGGTGCTACTAGTGGTGTGGTATGAATGGTGTGCAGTTCATGGTGCTATGAGTGGTGTGCAGTTCATGGTGCTATGAATGATGTGTAGTTTGTGGTGCTATGAGTGGTGTGCAGTTCATGGTGCTATGAGTGATGTGCAGTTCATGGCGCTATGAGTGATGTGCAGTTCATGGTGCTATTAGTGGTGTGGAGTTCATGGTGCTATGTGTGATGTGCAGTTCATGGTGCTATGAGTGGTGTGCAGTTCATGGTAATATGAGTGGTGTGCAGTTCATGGTGCTCTGAGTTATGTGCAGTTCATGGTGCTATGAGTGATGTGCAGTTCATGGTGCTATGAGTGGTGTGGAGTTCATGGTGCTATTAGTGGTGTGGAGTTCATGGTGCTATGAGTGATGTGCAGTTCGTGGTGCTATGAATGGTGTGCAGTTCATGGTGCTATGAGTGGTGTGCAGTTCATGGTGCTTTGAGTGATGTACAGTTTGTAGTGCTATGAGTGGTGTGCAGTTCATGGTGCTATGAGTGGTGTGCAGTTCATGGTGCTGTGGGTGGTGTTCAGTTCATGGTGCTATGAGTGGTGTGCAGTTCATGGTGCTATAAGTGATGTGCAGTTCATGGTGCTATGAGTGGTCTGCAGTTCATGGTAATATGAGTGGTGTGCAGTTCATCGTGTTATGAGTGGAGTGCAGTTCATGGTGCTATGAGTGCTGTGCAGTTCATGGTGCTGTGAGTGGTGTGCAGTTCATGGTGCTATGAGTGGTGTGCAGTTCATGGTGCTATAAGTGATGTGCAGTTCATGGTGCTATGAGTAGTCTGCAGTTCATGGTAATATGAGTGGTGTGCAGTTCATGGTGTTATGAGTGGAGTGCAGTTCATGGTGCTATGAGTGCTGTGCAGTTCATGGTGCTATGAGTGATGTGCAGTTCATGGTGCTATGAGTAGTCTGCAGTTCATGGTAATATGAGTGGTGTGCAGTTCATGGTGCTATGAGTGGTGTGCAGTTCATGGTGCTATGAGTGATGTTTATTTTGTAGTGCTATGGGTGGTGTGCAGTGCTATGAGTGGTGTGCAGTTCATGGTGCTATGAGTTGTGTGCAGTTCATGGTGATATGAGTGGTGTGCAGTTCATGGTGCTATGAGTGATGTGCAGTTTGTGGTGCTATGAGTGGTGTGCAGTTCATGGTGCTATGAGTTGTGTGAAGTTCATGGTGATATGAGTGGTGTGCAGTTCATGGTGATATTAGTGATGTGCAGTTTGTGGTGCTATGAGTGGTGTGCAGTTCATGGTGCTATGAGTGGTGTGCAGTTCATAGTGCTATGAGTTATGTGCAGTTCATGGTGCTATGAGTGATGTGCAGTTTGTGGTGCTATGAGTGGTGTGCAGTTCATGGTGCTATGAGTGATGTGCAGTTCATGGTGCTATGAGTGGTGTGCAGTTCATGGTGCTATGAGGGATGTGCAGTTCATGGTGCTATGAGTGATGTGAAGTTCATGGTGCTATGAGTGATGTGCAGTTTGTGGTGCTATGAGTTATGTGCAGTTCATGGTGCTATGAGTGATGTGTAGTTCATGGTGCTATGAGTGGTGTGCAGTTCATGGTGCTATGAGTGGTGTGCAGTTCATGGTGATATGAGTGATGTTTAGTTTGTAGTGCTATGAGTGGTGTGCAGTGCTATGAGTGGTGTGCAGTTCATGGTGCTATGAGTTGTGTGCAGTTCATGGTGATATGAGTGGTGTGCAGTTCATGGTGCTATGAGTGATGTGCAGTTTGTGGTGCAATGAGTGGTGTGCAGTTCATGGTGCTATGAGTTGTGTGCAGTTTGTGGTGCTATGAGTGGTGTGCAGGTCATGGTGCTATGAGTGGTGTGCAGTTCATAGTGCTATGAGTTATGTGCAGTTCATGGTGCTATGAGTGATGTGCAGTTTGTGGTGCTATGAGTGGTGTGCAGTTCATGGTGCTATGAGTAATGTGCAGTTCATGGTGCTATGAGTAATGTGCAGTTCATGGTGCTATGAGTGGTGTGCAGTTCATGGTGCTATGAGTGGTGTGCAGTTCATGGTGCTATGAGTGGTGTGCAGTTCATGGTGCTGTGAGTGGTGTGCAGTTCATGGTGCTATGAGTGGTGTGCAGTTCATGGTGCTATAAGTGATGTGCAGTTCATGGTGCCATGAGTGGTCTGCAGTTCATGGTAATATGAGTGGTGTGCAGTTCATGGTGTTATGGGTGGAGTGCAGTTCATGGTGCTATGAGTGCTGTGCAGTTCATGGTGCTATGAGTGATGTGCAGTTTGTGGTTCTATGAGTGATGTGCAGTTCATGGTGCTATGAGTGGTGTGCAGTTCATGGTGCTATGAGTGGTGTGCAGTTCATGGTGCTGTGAGTGGTGTGCAGTTCATGGTGCTATGAGTGGTTTGCAGTTCATGGTGCTATAAGTGATGTGCAGTTCATGGTGCTATGAGTGGTCTGCAGTTCATGGTAATATGAGTGGTATGCTGTTCATGGTGTTATGAGTGGTGTGCAGTTCATGGTGCTATGAGTGCTGTGGAGTTCATGGTGCTATGAGTGATGTGCAGTTTGTGGTTCTATGAGTGATGTGCAGTTCATGGTGCTATGAGTGGTGTGCAGTTCATGGTGCGATGAGTGGTGTGCAGTTCATGGTAATATGAATGGTGTGCAGTTCATGGTGCTATGAGTTTTGTGCAGTTCATGGTGCTGTGAGTGGTGTGCAGTTCATGGTGCTATGAGTGGTGTGCTGTTCATGGTGCTATAAGTGATGTGCAGTTCATGGTGCTATGAGTGGTGTGAAGTTCATGGTGCTATGAGTGATGTGCAGTTTGTGGTGCTATGAGTGGTGTGCAGTTCATGGTGCTATGAGTGATGTGCAGTTCATGGTGCTAGGAGTGATGTGCAGTTCATGGTGCTATCAGTGATGTGCAGTTCATGGTGCTATAAGTCGTGTGCAGTCATGGTGCTATGAGTAATGTGCAGTTTGTGGTGCTATGGGTGGTGTGCAGTGCTATGAGTGGTGTGCAGTTCATGGTGCTATGAGTTGTGTGCAGTTCATGGTGATATGAGTGGTGTGCAGTTCATGGTGCTATGAGTGATGTGCAGTTTGTGGTGCTATGAGTGGTGTGCAGTTCATGGTGCTATGAGTTGTGTGAAGTTCATGGTGATATGAGTGGTGTGCAGTTCATGGTGATATTAGTGATGTGCAGTTTGTGGTGCTATGAGTGGTGTGCAGTTCATGGTGCTATGAGTGGTGTGCAGTTCATAGTGCTATGAGTTATGTGCAGTTCATGGTGCTATGAGTGATGTGCAGTTTGTGGTGCTATGAGTGGTGTGCAGTTCATGGTGCTATGAGTGATGTGCAGTTCATGGTGCTATGAGTGGTGTGCAGTTCATGGTGCTATGAGGGATGTGCAGTTCATGGTGCTATGAGTGATGTGAAGTTCATGGTGCTATGAGTGATGTGCAGTTTGTGGTGCTATGAGTTATGTGCAGTTCATGGTGCTATGAGTGATGTGCAGTTCATGGTGCTAGGAGTGATGTGCAGTTCATGGTGCTATCAGTGATGTGCAGTTCATGGTGCTATAAGTCGTGTGCAGTCATGGTGCTATGAGTAATGTGCAGTTTGTGGTGCTATGAGTGGTGTGCAGTTCATGGTGATATGAGTGTTGTGCAGTTCATGGTAATATGACTGGCGTGCTGTTCATGGTGCTATGAGTTATGTGCAGTTCATGGTGCTATGAGTGGTGTGCAGTTCATAGTGCTATGAGTGATGTGCAGTTAATGGTGCTATGAGTGGTGTGCAGTTCATGGTACTATGACTGATGTGCAGTTTGTAGTGCTATGAGTGGTGTGCAGTGCTATGAGTGGTGTACAGTTCATGGTGCTATGAGTGATGTGCAGTTTGTGGTGCTATGAGTGGTGTGCAGTTCATGGTGCTATTAGTGGTGTGCAGTTCATGGTGCTATGAGTGGTGTGCAGTTCATGGTGCTATGAGGGATGTGCAGTTCATGATGCTATGAGTGATGTGCAGTTCATGGTGCTATGAGTGATGTGCAGATCATGGTGCTATGAGTGATGTGCAGTTCATGGTGCTATGAGTGATGTGCAGTTTGTGGTGCTATGAGTGATGCGCAGTTTGTGGTGCTACTAGTGGTGTGGTATGAATGGTGTGCAGTTCATGGTGCTATGAGTGGTGTGCAGTTCATGGTGCTATGAATGATGTGTAGTTTGTGGTGCTATGAGTGGTGTGCAGTTCATGGTGCTATGAGTGATGTGCAGTTCATGGCGCTATGAGTGATGTGCAGTTCATGGTGCTATTAGTGGTGTGGAGTTCATGGTGCTATGTGTGATGTGCAGTTCATGGTGCTATGAGTGGTGTGCAGTTCATGGTAATATGAGTGGTGTGCAGTTCATGGTGCTCTGAGTTATGTGCAGTTCATGGTGCTATGAGTGATGTGCAGTTCATGGTGCTATGAGTGGTGTGGAGTTCATGGTGCTATTAGTGGTGTGGAGTTCATGGTGCTATGAGTGATGTGCAGTTCGTGGTGCTATGAATGGTGTGCAGTTCATGGTGCTATGAGTGGTGTGCAGTTCATGGTGCTTTGAGTGATGTACAGTTTGTAGTGCTATGAGTGGTGTGCAGTTCATGGTGCTATGAGTGGTGTGCAGTTCATGGTGCTGTGGGTGGTGTTCAGTTCATGGTGCTATGAGTGGTGTGCAGTTCATGGTGCTATAAGTGATGTGCAGTTCATGGTGCTATGAGTGGTCTGCAGTTCATGGTAATATGAGTGGTGTGCAGTTCATCGTGTTATGAGTGGAGTGCAGTTCATGGTGCTATGAGTGCTGTGCAGTTCATGGTGCTGTGAGTGGTGTGCAGTTCATGGTGCTATGAGTGGTGTGCAGTTCATGGTGCTATAAGTGATGTGCAGTTCATGGTGCTATGAGTAGTCTGCAGTTCATGGTAATATGAGTGGTGTGCAGTTCATGGTGTTATGAGTGGAGTACAGTTCATGGTGCTATGAGTGCTGTGCAGTTCATGGTGCTATGAGTGATGTGCAGTTCATGGTGCTATGAGTAGTCTGCAGTTCATGGTAATATGAGTGGTGTGCAGTTCATGGTGCTATGAGTGGTGTGCAGTTCATGGTGCTATGAGTGATGTTTATTTTGTAGTGCTATGGGTGGTGTGCAGTGCTATGAGTGGTGTGCAGTTCATGGTGCTATGAGTTGTGTGCAGTTCATGGTGATATGAGTGGTGTGCAGTTCATGGTGCTATGAGTGATGTGCAGTTTGTGGTGCTATGAGTGGTGTGCAGTTCATGGTGCTATGAGTTGTGTGAAGTTCATGGTGATATGAGTGGTGTGCAGTTCATGGTGATATTAGTGATGTGCAGTTTGTGGTGCTATGAGTGGTGTGCAGTTCATGGTGCTATGAGTGGTGTGCTGTTCATAGTGCTATGAGTTATGTGCAGTTCATGGTGCTATGAGTGATGTGCAGTTTGTGGTGCTATGAGTGGTGTGCAGTTCATGGTGCTATGAGTGATGTGCAGTTCATGGTGCTATGAGTGGTGTGCAGTTCATGGTGCTATGAGGGATGTGCAGTTCATGGTGCTATGAGTGATGTGAAGTTCATGGTGCTATGAGTGATGTGCAGTTTGTGGTGCTATGAGTTATGTGCAGTTCATGGTGCTATGAGTGATGTGTAGTTCATGGTGCTATGAGTGGTGTGCAGTTCATGGTGCTATGAGTGGTGTGCAGTTCATGGTGATATGAGTGATGTTTAGTTTGTAGTGCTATGAGTGGTGTGCAGTGCTATGAGTGGTGTGCAGTTCATGGTGCTATGAGTTGTGTGCAGTTCATGGTGATATGAGTGGTGTGCAGTTCATGGTGCTATGAGTGATGTGCAGTTTGTGGTGCAATGAGTGGTGTGCAGTTCATGGTGCTATGAGTTGTGTGCAGTTTGTGGTGCTATGAGTGGTGTGCAGGTCATGGTGCTATGAGTGGTGTGCAGTTCATAGTGCTATGAGTTATGTGCAGTTCATGGTGCTATGAGTGATGTGCAGTTTGTGGTGCTATGAGTGGTGTGCAGTTCATGGTGCTATGAGTAATGTGCAGTTCATGGTGCTATGAGTAATGTGCAGTTCATGGTGCTATGAGTGGTGTGCAGTTCATGGTGCTATGAGTGGTGTGCAGTTCATGGTGCTATGAGTGGTGTGCAGTTCATGGTGCTGTGAGTGGTGTGCAGTTCATGGTGCTATGAGTGGTGTGCAGTTCATGGTGCTATAAGTGATGTGCAGTTCATGGTGCCATGAGTGGTCTGCAGTTCATGGTAATATGAGTGGTGTGCAGTTCATGGTGTTATGGGTGGAGTGCAGTTCATGGTGCTATGAGTGCTGTGCAGTTCATGGTGCTATGAGTGATGTGCAGTTTGTGGTTCTATGAGTGATGTGCAGTTCATGGTGCTATGAGTGGTGTGCAGTTCATGGTGCTATGAGTGGTGTGCAGTTCATGGTGCTGTGAGTGGTGTGCAGTTCATGGTGCTATGAGTGGTTTGCAGTTCATGGTGCTATAAGTGATGTGCAGTTCATGGTGCTATGAGTGGTCTGCAGTTCATGGTAATATGAGTGGTATGCTGTTCATGGTGTTATGAGTGGTGTGCAGTTCATGGTGCTATGAGTGCTGTGGAGTTCATGGTGCTATGAGTGATGTGCAGTTTGTGGTTCTATGAGTGATGTGCAGTTCATGGTGCTATGAGTGGTGTGCAGTTCATGGTGCGATGAGTGGTGTGCAGTTCATGGTAATATGAATGGTGTGCAGTTCATGGTGCTATGAGTTTTGTGCAGTTCATGGTGCTGTGAGTGGTGTGCAGTTCATGGTGCTATGAGTGGTGTGCTGTTCATGGTGCTATAAGTGATGTGCAGTTCATGGTGCTATGAGTGGTGTGAAGTTCATGGTGCTATGAGTGATGTGCAGTTTGTGGTGCTATGAGTGGTGTGCAGTTCATGGTGCTATGAGTGATGTGCAGTTCATGGTGCTAGGAGTGATGTGCAGTTCATGGTGCTATCAGTGATGTGCAGTTCATGGTGCTATAAGTCGTGTGCAGTCATGGTGCTATGAGTAATGTGCAGTTTGTGGTGCTATGAGTGGTGTGCAGTTCATGGTGATATGAGTGTTGTGCAGTTCATGGTAATATGACTGGCGTGCTGTTCATGGTGCTATGAGTTATGTGCAGTTCATGGTGCTATGAGTGGTGTGCAGTTCATAGTGCTATGAGTGATGTGCAGTTAATGGTGCTATGAGTGGTGTGCAGTTCATGGTACTATGAGTGATGTGCAGTTTGTAGTGCTATGAGTGGTGTGCAGTGCTATGAGTGGTGTACAGTTCATGGTGCTATGAGTGATGTGCAGTTTGTGGTGCTATGAGTGGTGTGCAGTTCATGGTGCTATGAGTGGTGTGAAGTTCATGGTGCTATGAGTGATGTGCAGTTTGTGGTGCTATGAGTGGTGTGCAGTTCATGGTGCTATGAGTGATGTGCAGCTCATGTTGCTATGAGTGATGTGCAGTTCATGGTAATATGAGTGGTGTGCAGTTCATGGTACTATGAGTGATGTGCAGTCCATGGTGCTATGAGTGATGTGCAGTTCGTGGTGCTATGAATGGTGTGCAGTTCATGGTGCTATGAGTGATGTGCAGTTCATGGTGCTATGAGTGCTTTGCAGTTCATGGTGCTGTGAGTGGTGTGCAGTTCATGGTGCTATGAGTGGTGTGCAGTTCATGGTGCTATAAGTGATGTGCAGTTCATGGTGCTATGAGTAGTCTGCAGTTCATGGTAATATGAGTGGTGTGCAGTTCATGGTGTTATGAGTGGAGTGCAGTTCATGGTGCTATGAGTGCTGTGCAGTTAATGGTGCTATGAGGGATGTGCAGTTTGTGGTTCTATGAGTGATGTGCAGTTCATGGTGCTATGAGTGGTGTGCAGTTCATGGTGCTATGAGTGATGTGCAGTTCGTGGTGCTATGAGTGATGTGCAGTTTGTGGTGCTATGAGTGATGCGCAGTTTGTGGTGCTATGAGTGGCGTGGTATGAATGGTGTGCAGTTCATGGTGCTATGAGTGGTGTGCAGTTCATGGTGATATGAGTGGTGTGCAGTTCATGGTGCTATGAGTGATGTGCAGTTCATGGTGCTATGAGTGATGTGCAGTTCATGGTGCTATGAGTTGTGTGAAGTTCATGGTGATATGAGTGGTGTGGAGTTCATGGTGATATTAGTGATGTGCAGTTCATGGTGCTATGAGTGGTGTGCAGTTCATGGTAATATGAGTGGTGTGCAGTTCATGGTGCTATGAGTTATGTGCAGTTCATGGTGCTGTGAGTGGTGTGCAGTTCATGGTGCTATGAGTGGTGTGCAGTTCATGGTGCTATAAGTGATGTGCAGTTCATGGTGCTATGAGTGGTGTGCAGTTCATGGTGCTATGAGTGGTGTGCAGTTCATGGTGCTATGAGTGGTGTGCAGTTCATGGTGCTCTGAGGGATGTGCAGTTCATGGTGCTATGAGTGATGTGCAGTTCATGGTGCTGTGAGTGATGTGCAGTTAATGGTGCTATGAGTGATGTGCAGTTTGTGGTGCTATGAGTGATGCGCAGTTTGTGGTGCTATGAGTGGTGTGGTATGAATGGTGTGCAGTTCATGGTGCTATGAGTGGTGTGCAGTTCATGGTGCTATGAATGATGTGTAGTTTGTGGTGCTATGAGTGGTGTGCAGTTCATGGTGCTATGAGTTAAGTGCAGTTCATGGCGCTATGAGTGATGTGCAGTTCATGGTGCTATGAGTGGTGTGGAGTTCATGGTGCTATGAGTGATGTGCAGTTCATGGTGCTATGAGTGATGTGCAGTTCATGTTGCTATGAGTGATGTGCAGTTCATGGTGCTATGAGTGGTGTGCAGTTCATGGTAATATGAGTGATGTGCAGTTTGTGGTTCTATGAGTGATGTGCAGTTCATGGTTCCATGAGTGGTGTGCAGTTCATGGTGCTATGAGTGATGTGCAGTTCATGGTGCTGTGAGTGGTGTGCAGTTCATGGTGCTATAAGTGATATGCAGTTCATGGTGCTATGAGTGGTCTGCAGTTCATGGTAATATGAGTGGTATGCAGTTCATGGTGTTATGAGTGGAGTGCAGTTCATGGTGCTATGAGTGCTGTGCAGTTCATGGTGCTATAAGTGATGTGCAGTTCATGGTGCTATGAGTGGTGTGAAGTTCATGGTGCTATGAGTGATGTGCAGTTTGTGGTGCTATGAGTGGTGTGCAGTTCATGGTGCTATGAGTGATGTGCAGCTCATGTTGCTATGAGTGATGTGCAGTTCATGGTAATATGAGTGGTGTGCAGTTCATGGTACTATGAGTGATGTGCAGTCCATGGTGCTATGAGTGATGTGCAGTTCGTGGTGCTATGAATGGTGTGCAGTTCATGGTGCTATGAGTGATGTGCAGTTCATGGTGCTATGAGTGCTGTGCAGTTCATGGTGCTGTGAGTGGTGTGCAGTTCATGGTGCTATTAGTGGTGTGGAGTTCATGGTGCTATGAGTGATGTGCAGTTCATGGTGCTATGAGTGGTGTGCAGTTCATGGTAATATGAGTGGTGTGCGGTTCATGGTGCTATGAGTTATGTGCAGTTCATGGTGCTGTGAGTGGTGTGCAGTTCATGGTGCTATGAGTGGTGTGCAGTTCATGGTGCTATAAGTGATGTGCAGTTCATGGTGCTATGAGTGGTGTGCAGTTCATGGTGCTATGAGTGGTGTGCAGTTCATGGTGCTCTGAGGGATGTGCAGTTCATGATGCTATGAGTGATGTGCAGTTCATGGTGCTATGAGTGATGTGCAGTTCATGGTGCTGTGAGTGATGTGCAGTTAATGGTGCTATGAGAGATGTGCAGTTTGTGGTGCTATGAGTGATGCGCAGTTTGTGGTGCTATGAGTGGTGTGGTATGAATGGTATGCAGTTCATGGTGCTATGAGTGGTGTGCAGTTCATGGTGCTATGAATGATGTGTAGTTTGTGGTGCTATGAGTGGTGTGCAGTTCATGGTGCTATGAGTTATGTGCAGTTCATGGCGCTATGAGTGATGTGCAGTTCATGGTGCTATGAGTGGTGTGGAGTTCATGGTGCTATGAGTGATGTGCAGTTCATGGTGCTATGAGTGATGTGCAGTTCATGTTGCTATGAGTGATGTGCAGTTCATGGTGCTATGAGTGGTGTGCAGTTCATGGTAATATGAGTGATGTGCAGTTTGTGGTTCTATGAGTGATGTGCAGTTCATGGTTCCATGAGTGGTGTGCAGTTCATGGTGCTATGAGTGATGTGCAGTTCATGGTGCTGTGAGTGGTGTGCAGTTCATGGTGCTATAAGTGATATGCAGTTCATGGTGCTATGAGTGGTCTGCAGTTCATGGTAATATGAGTGGTATGCAGTTCATGGTGTTATGAGTGGAGTGCAGTTCATGGTGCTATGAGTGCTGTGCAGTATATGGTGCTATAAGTGATGTGCAGTTCATGGTGCTATGAGTGGTGTGAAGTTCATGGTGCTATGAGTGATGTGCAGTTTGTGGTGCTATGAGTGGTGTGCAGTTCATGGTGCTATGAGTGATGTGCAGCTCATGTTACTATGAGTGATGTGCAGTTCATGGTAATATGAGTGGTGTGCAGTTCATGGTACTATGAGTGATGTGCAGTCCATGGTGCTATGAGTGATGTGCAGTTCGTGGTGCTATGAATGGTGTGCAGTTCATGGTGCTATGAGTGATGTGCAGTTCATGGTGCTATGAGTGCTGTGCAGTTCATGGTGCTGTGAGTGGTGTGCAGTTCATGGTGCTATGAGTGGTGTGCAGTTCATGGTGCTATAAGTGATGTGCAGTTCATGGTGCTATGAGTAGTCTGCAGTTCATGGTAATATGAGTGGTGTGCAGTTCATGGTGTTATGAGTGGAGTGCAGTCCATGGTGCTATGAGTGCTGTGCAGTTCATGGTGCTATGAGTGATGTGCAGTTTGTGGTTCTATGAGTGATGTGCAATTCATGGTGCTATGAGTGGTGTGCAGTTCATGGTGCGATGAGTGGTGTGAAGTTCATGGTGCTATGAGTGATGTGCAGTTTGTGGTGCTATGAGTGGTGTGCAGTTCATGGTGCTATGAGTGATGTGCAGCTCATGTTACTATGAGTGATGTGCAGTTCATGGTAATATGAGTGGTGTGCAGTTCATGGTACTATGAGTGATGTGCAGTCCATGGTGCTATGAGTGATGTGCAGTTCGTGGTGCTATGAATGGTGTGCAGTTCATGGTGCTATGAGTGATGTGCAGTACATGGTGCTATGAGTGCTGTGCAGTTCATGGTGCTGTGAGTGGTGTGCAGTTCATGGTGCTATGAGTGGTGTGCAGTTCATGGTGCTATAAGTGATGTGCAGTTCATGGTGCTATGAGTAGTCTGCAGTTCATGGTAATATGAGTGGTGTGCAGTTCATGGTGTTATGAGTGGAGTGCAGTTCATGGTGCTATGAGTGCTGTGCAGTTCATGGTGCTATGAGTGATGTGCAGTTTGTGGTTCTATGAGTGATGTGCAGTTCATGGTGCTATGAGTGGTGTGCAGTTCATGGTGCGATGAGTGGTGTGCAGTTCATGGTGCTATGAGTGGTGTGCAGTTCATGGTGCTATGAGTGATGTTTATTTTGTAGTGCTATGAGTGGTGTGCAGTGCTATGAGTGGTGTGCAGTTCATGGTGCTATGAGTTGTGTGCAGTTCATGGTGCTATGAGTGATGTGCAGTTTGTGGTGCTATGAGTGGTGTGCAGTTCATGGTGCTATGAGTAATGTGCAGTTCATGGTGCTATGAGTGGTGTGCAGTTCATGGTGCTATGAGTGTCGTGCAGTTCATGGTGCTATGAGTGGTGTGCAGTTCATGGTGCTGTGAGTGGTGTGCAGTTCATGGTGCTATGAGTGGTGTGCAGTTCATGGTGCTATAAGTGATGTGCAGTTCATGGTGCTATGAGTGGTCTGCAGTTCATGGTAATATGAGTGGTGTGCAGTTCATGGTGTTATGAGTGGAGTGCAGTTCATGGTGCTATGAGTGTTGTGCAGTTCATGGTGCTATGAGTGATGTGCAGTTTGTGGTTCTATGAGTGATGTGCAGTTCATGGTGCTATGAGTGGTGTGCAGTTCATGGTGCTATGAGTGGTGTGCAGTTCATGGTGCTGTGAGTGGTGTGCAGTTCATGGTGCTATGAGTGGTTTGCAGTTCATGGTGCTATAAGTGATGTGCAGTTCATGGTGCTATGAGTGGTCTGCAGTTCATCGTAATATGAGTGGTATGCTGTTCATGGTGTTATGAGTGGTGTGCAGTTCATGGTGCTATGAGTGCTGTGCAGTTCATGGTGCTATGAGTGATGTGCAGTTTGTGGTTCTATGAGTGATGTGCAGTTCATGGTGCTATGAGTTGTGTGCAGTTCATGGTGCGATGAGTGGTGTGCAGTTCATGGTAATATGAATGGTGTGCAGTTCATGGTGCTATGAGTTTTGTGCAGTTAATGGTGCTGTGAGTGGTGTGCAGTTCATGGTGCTATGAGTGGTGTGCAGTTCATGGTGCTATAAGTGATGTGCATTTCATGGTGCTATGAGTGGTGTGAAGTTCATGGTGCTATGAGTGATGTGCAGTTTGTGGTGCTATGAGTGGTGTGCAGTTCATGGTGCTATGAGTGATGTGCAGTTCATGGTGCTAGGAGTGATGTGCAGTTCATGGTGCTATCAGTGATGTGCAGTTCATGGTGCTATGAGTGGTGTGCAGTCATGGTGCTATGAGTAATGTGCAGTTTGTGGTGCTACTAGTGGTGTGGTATGAATGGTGTGCAGTTCATGGTGCTATGAGTGGTGTGCAGTTCATGGTGCTATGAATGATGTGTAGTTTGTGGTGCTATGAGTGGTGTGCAATTCATGGTGCTATGAGTGATGTGCAGTTCATGGCGCTATGAGTGATGTGCAGTTCTTGGTGCTATTAGTGGTGTGGAGTTCATGGTGCTATGTGTGATGTGCAGTTCATGGTGCTATGAGTGGTGTGCAGTTCATGGTAATATGAGTGGTGTGCAGTTCATGGTGCTATGAGTTATGTGCAGTACATGGTGCTATGAGTGATGTGCAGTTCATGGTGCTATGAGTGGTGTGGAGTTCATGGTGCTATTAGTGCAGTGGAGTTCATGGTGCTATGTGTGATGTGCAGTCCATGGTGCTTTGAGTGATGTGCAGTTCGTGGTGCTATGAATGGTGTGCAGTTCATGGTGCTATGAGTGGTGTGCAGTTCATGGTGCTATGAGTGATGTACAGTTTGTAGTGCTATGAGTGGTGTGCAGTTCATGGTGCTATGAGTGGTGTGCAGTTCATGGTGCTATGAATGATGTGTAGTTTGTGGTGCTATGAGTGGTGTGCAGTTCATGGTGCTATGAGTTAAGTGCAGTTCATGGCGCTATGAGTGATGTGCAGTTCATGGTGCTATGAGTGGTGTGGAGTTCATGGTGCTATGAGTGATGTGCAGTTCATGGTGCTATGAGTGATGTGCAGTTCATGTTGCTATGAGTGATGTGCAGTTCATGGTGCTATGAGTGGTGTGCAGTTCATGGTAATATGAGTGATGTGCAGTTTGTGGTTCTATGAGTGATGTGCAGTTCATGGTTCCATGAGTGGTGTGCAGTTCATGGTGCTATGAGTGATGTGCAGTTCATGGTGCTGTGAGTGGTGTGCAGTTCATGGTGCTATAAGTGATATGCAGTTCATGGTGCTATGAGTGGTCTGCAGTTCATGGTAATATGAGTGGTATGCAGTTCATGGTGTTATGAGTGGAGTGCAGTTCATGGTGCTATGAGTGCTGTGCAGTTCATGGTGCTATAAGTGATGTGCAGTTCATGGTGCTA
Source organism: Lampris incognitus (assembly GCF_029633865.1). Lineage (NCBI taxonomy): Eukaryota > Metazoa > Chordata > Actinopteri > Lampriformes > Lampridae > Lampris > Lampris incognitus. The sequence continues at coordinate 68,698,895 of NC_079211.1, read as the reverse complement.
TGAGTGGTGTGAAGTTCATGGTGCTATGAGTGATGTGCAGTTTGTGGTGCTATGAGTGGTGTGCAGTTCATGGTGCTATGAGTGATGTGCAGCTCATGTTGCTATGAGTGATGTGCAGTTCATGGTAATATGAGTGGTGTGCAGTTCATGGTACTATGAGTGATGTGCAGTCCATGGTGCTATGAGTGATGTGCAGTTCGTGGTGCTATGAATGGTGTGCAGTTCATGGTGCTATGAGTGATGTGCAGTTCATGGTGCTATGAGTGCTGTGCAGTTCATGGTGCTGTGAGTGGTGTGCAGTTCATGGTGCTATTAGTGGTGTGGAGTTCATGGTGCTATGAGTGATGTGCAGTTCATGGTGCTATGAGTGGTGTGCAGTTCATGGTAATATGAGTGGTTTGCAGTTCATGGTGCTATGAGTTATGTGCAGTTCATGGTGCTGTGAGTGGTGTGCAGTTCATGGTGCTATGAGTGGTGTGCAGTTCATGGTGCTATCAGTGATGTGCAGTTCATGGTGCTATGAGTGGTGTGCAGTTCATGGTGCTATGAGTGGTGTGCAGTTCATGGTGCTATGAGTGGTGTGCAGTTCATGGTGCTCTGAGGGATGTGCAGTTCATGATGCTATGAGTGATGTGCAGTTCATGGTGCTATGAGTGATGTGCAGTTCATGGTGCTGTGAGTGATGTGCAGTTAATGGTGCTATGAGTGTTGTGCAGTTTGTGGTGCTATGAGTGATGCGCAGTTTGTGGTGCTATGAGTGGTGTGGTATGAATGGTGTGCAGTTCATGGTGCTATGAGTGGTGTGCAGTTCATGGTGCTATGAATGATGTGTAGTTTGTGGTGCTATGAGTGGTGTGCAGTTCATGGTGCTATGAGTTATGTGCAGTTCATGGCGCTATGAGTGATGTGCAGTTCATGGTGCTATGAGTGGTGTGGAGTTCATGGTGCTATGAGTGATGTGCAGTTCATGGTGCTATGAGTGATGTGCAGTTCATGTTGCTATGAGTGATGTGCAGTTCATGGTGCTATGAGTGGTGTGCAGTTCATGGTAATATGAGTGATGTGCAGTTTGTGGTTCTATGAGTGATGTGCAGTTCATGGTTCCATGAGTGGTGTGCAGTTCATGGTGCTATGAGTGATGTGCAGTTCATGGTGCTGTGAGTGGTGTGCAGTTCATGGTGCTATAAGTGATATGCAGTTCATGGTGCTATGAGTGGTCTGCAGTTCATGGTAATATGAGTGGTATGCAGTTCATGGTGTTATGAGTGGAGTGCAGTTCATGGTGCTATGAGTGCTGTGCAGTATATGGTGCTATAAGTGATGTGCAGTTCATGGTGCTATGAGTGGTGTGAAGTTCATGGTGCTATGAGTGATGTGCAGTTTGTGGTGCTATGAGTGGTGTGCAGTTCATGGTGCTATGAGTGATGTGCAGCTCATGTTACTATGAGTGATGTGCAGTTCATGGTAATATGAGTGGTGTGCAGTTCATGGTACTATGAGTGATGTGCAGTCCATGGTGCTATGAGTGATGTGCAGTTCGTGGTGCTATTAATGGTGTGCAGTTCATGGTGCTATGAGTGATGTGCAGTTCATGGTGCTATGAGTGCTGTGCAGTTCATGGTGCTGTGAGTGGTGTGCAGTTCATGGTGCTATGAGTGGTGTGCAGTTCATGGTGCTATAAGTGATGTGCAGTTCATGGTGCTATGAGTAGTGTGCAGTTCATGGTAATGTGAGTGGTGTGCAGTTCATGGTGTTATGAGTGGAGTGCAGTTCATGGTGCTATGAGTGCTGTGCAGTTCATGGTGCTATGAGTGATGTGCAGTTTGTGGTTCTATGAGTGATGTGCAGTTCATGGTGCTATGAGTGGTGTGCAGTTCATGGTGCGATGAGTGGTGTGAAGTTCATGGTGCTATGAGTGATGTGCAGTTTGTGGTGCTATGAGTGGTGTGCAGTTCATGGTGCTATGAGTGATGTGCAGCTCATGTTACTATGAGTGATGTGCAGTTCATGGTAATATGAGTGGTGTGCAGTTCATGGTACTATGAGTGATGTGCAGTCCATGGTGCTATGAGTGATGTGCAGTTCGTGGTGCTATGAATGGTGTGCAGTTCATGGTGCTATGAGTGATGTGCAGTTCATGGTGCTATGAGTGCTGTGCAGTTCATGGTGCTGTGAGTGGTGTGCAGTTCATGGTGCTATGAGTGGTGTGCAGTTCATGGTGCTATAAGTGATGTGCAGTTCATGGTGCTATGAGTAGTCTGCAGTTCATGGTAATATGAGTGGTGTGCAGTTCATGGTGTTATGAGTGGAGTGCAGTTCATGGTGCTATGAGTGCTGTGCAGTTCATGGTGCTATGAGTGATGTGCAGTTTGTGGTTCTATGAGTGATGTGCAGTTCATGGTGCTATGAGTGGTGTGCAGTTCATGGTGCGATGAGTGGTGTGCAGTTCATGGTGCTATGAGTGGTGTGCAGTTCATGGTGCTATGAGTGATGTTTATTTTGTAGTGCTATGAGTGGTGTGCAGTGCTATGAGTGGTGTGCAGTTCATGGTGCTATGAGTTGTGTGCAGTTCATGGTGCTATGAGTGATGTGCAGTTTGTGGTGCTATGAGTGGTGTGCAGTTCATGGTGCTATGAGTAATGTGCAGTTCATGGTGCTATGAGTGGTGTGCAGTTCAAGGTGCTATGAGTGTCGTGCAATTCATGGTGCTATGAGTGGTGTGCAGTTCATGGTGCTGTGAGTGGTGTGCAGTTCATGGTGCTATGAGTGGTGTGCAGTTCATGGTGCTATAAGTGATGTGCAGTTCATGGTGCTATGAGTGGTCTACAGTTCATGGTAATATGAGTGGTGTGCAGTTCATGGTGTTATGAGTGGAGTGCAGTTATTGGTGCTATGAGTGTTGTGCAGTTCATGGTGCTATGAGTGATGTGCAGTTTGTGGTTCTATGAGTGATGTGCAGTTCATGGTGCTATGAGTGGTGTGCAGTTCATGGTGCTATGAGTGGTGTGCAGTTCATGGTGCTGTGAGTGGTGTGCAGTTCATGGTGCTATGAGTGGTTTGCAGTTCATGGTGCTATAAGTGATGTGCAGTTCATGGTGCTATGAGTGGTCTGCAGTTCATCGTAATATGAGTGGTATGCTGTTCATGGTGTTATGAGTGGTGTGCAGTTCATGGTGCTATGAGTGCTGTGCAGTTCATGGTGCTATGAGTGATGTGCAGTTTGTGGTTCTATGAGTGATGTGCAGTTCATGGTGCTATGAGTTGTGTGCAGTTCATGGTGCGATGAGTGGTGTGCAGTTCATGGTAATATGAATGGTGTGCAGTTCATGGTGCTATGAGTTTTGTGCAGTTAATGGTGCTGTGAGTGGTGTGCAGTTCATGGTGCTATGAGTGGTGTGCAGTTCATGGTGCTATAAGTGATGTGCAGTTCATGGTGCTATGAGTGGTGTGAAGTTCATGGTGCTATGAGTGATGTGCAGTTTGTGGTGCTATGAGTGGTGTGCAGTTCATGGTGCTATGAGTGATGTGCAGTTCATGGTGCTAGGAGTGATGTGCAGTTCATGGTGCTATCAGTGATGTGCAGTTCATGGTGCTATGAGTGGTGTGCAGTCATGGTGCTATGAGTAATGTGCAGTTTGTGGTGCTATTAGTGGTGTGGTATGAATGGTGTGCAGTTCATGGTGCTATGAGTGGTGTGCAGTTCATGGTGCTATGAATGATGTGTAGTTTGTGGTGCTATGAGTGGTGTGCAATTCATGGTGCTATGAGTGATGTGCAGTTCATGGCGGTATGAGTGATGTGCAGTTCTTGGTGCTATTAGTGGTGTGGAGTTCATGGTGCTATGTGTGATGTGCAGTTCATGGTGCTATGAGTGGTGTGCAGTTCATGGTAATATGAGTGGTGTGCAGTTCATGGTGCTATGAGTTATGTGCAGTACATGGTGCTATGAGTGATGTGCAGTTCATGGTGCTATGAGTGGTGTGGAGTTCATGGTGCTATTAGTGCAGTGGAGTTCATGGTGCTATGTGTGATGTGCAGTCCATGGTGCTTTGAGTGATGTGCAGTTCGTGGTGCTATGAATGGTGTGCAGTTCATGGTGCTATGAGTGGTGTGCAGTTCATGGTGCTATGAGTGATGTACAGTTTGTAGTGCTATGAGTGGTGTGCAGTTCATGGTGCTATGAGTGGTGTGGAGTTCATGGTGCTATGAGTGATATGCAGTTCATGGTGCTATGAGTGATGTGCAGTTCATGTTGCTATGAGTGATGTGCAGTTCATGGTGCTATGAGTAGTCTGCAGTTCATGGTAATATGAGTGGTGTGCAGTTCATGGTGTTATGAGTGGAGTGCAGTTCATGGTGCTATGAGTGCTGTGCAGTTCATGGTGCTATGAGTGATGTGCAGTTTGTGGTGCTATGAGTGATGTGCAGTTCATGGTGCTATGAGTGGTGTGCAGTTCATGGTGCGATGAGTGGTGTGCAGTTCATGGTGCTATGAGTGGTGTGCAGTTCATGGTGCTATGAGTGATGTTTATTTTGTAGTGCTATGAGTGGTGTGTAGTGCTATGAGTGGTGTGCAGTTCATGGTGCTATGAGTTGTGTGCAGTTCATGGTGATATGAGTGGTGTGCAGTTCATGGTGCTATGAGTGATGTGCAGTTTGTGGTGCTATGAGTGGTGTGCAGTTCATGGTGCTATGAGTTGTGTGAAGTTCATGGTGATATGAGTGGTGTGCAGTTCATGGTGATATTAGTGATGTGCAGTTTGTGGTGCTATGAGTGGTGTGCAGTTCATGGTGCCATGAGTGGTGTGCAGTTCATAGTGCTATGAGTTATGTGCAGTTCATGGTGCTATGAGTGATGTGCAGTTTGTGGTGCTATGAGTGGTGTGCAGTTCATGGTGCTATGAGTGATGTGCAGTTCATGGTGCTATGAGTGGTGTGCAGTTCATGGTGCTATGAGGGATGTGCAGTTCATGGTGCTATGAGTGGTGTGCAGTTCATGGTGTTATGAGTGGTGTGCAGTTCATGGTGCTATGAGTGATGTGCAGTTCATGGTGCTATGAGTGGTGTGCAGTTCATGGTGCTATGAGTGTTGTGCAGTTCATGGTGTTGTGAGTGGTGTGCAGTTCATGGTGCTATGAGTGGTGTGCAGTTCATGGTGCTATAAGTGATGTGCAGTTCATGGTGCTATGAGTGGTCTGCAGTTCATGGTAATATGAGTGGTGTGTAGTTCATGGTGTTATGAGTGGAGTGCAGTTCATGGTGCTATGAGTGCTGTGCAGTTTGTGGTTCTATGAGTGATGTGCAGTTCATGGTTCCATGAGTGGTGTGCAGTTCATGGTGCTATGAGTGATGTGCAGTTCATGGTGCTGTGAGTGGTGTGCAGTTCATGGTGCTATAAGTGATATGCAGTTCATGGTGCTATGAGTGGTCTGCAGTTCATGGTAATATGAGTGGTATGCAGTTCATGGTGCTATGAGTGGTCTGCAGTTCATGGTAATATGAGTGGTATGCAGTTCATGGTGTTATGAGTGGAGTGCAGTTCATGGTGCTATGAGTGCTGTGCAGTTCATGGTGCTATAAGTGATGTGCAGTTCATGGTGCTATGAGTGGTGTGAAGTTCATGGTGCTATGAGTGATGTGCAGTTTGTGGTGCTATGAGTGGTGTGCAGTTCATGGTGCTATGAGTGATGTGCAGCTCATGTTGCCATGAGTGATGTGCAGTTCATGGTGCTATGAGTGATGTTTATTTTGTAGTGCTATGAGTGGTGTGTAGTGCTATGAGTGGTGTGCAGTTCATGGTGCCATGAGTTGTGTGCAGTTCATGGTGATATGAGTGGTGTGCAGTTCCTGGTGCTATGAGTGATGTGCAGTTTGTGGTGCTATGAGTGGTGTGCAGTTCATGGTGCTATGAGTTGTGTGAAGTTCATGGTGATATGAGTGGTGTGCAGTTCATGGTGATATTAGTGATGTGCAGTTTGTGGTGTTATGAGTGGTGTGCAGTTCATGGTGCCATGAGTGGTGTGCAGTTCATAGTGCTATGAGTTATGTGCAGTTCATGGTGCTATGAGTGATGTGCAGTTTGTGGTGCTATGAGTGGTGTGCAGTTCATGGTGCTATGAGTGATGTGCAGTTCATGGTGCTATGAGTGGTGTTTATTTTGTAGTGCTATGAGTGGTGTGTAGTGCTATGAGTGGTGTGCAGTTCATGGTGCTATGAGTTGTGTGCAGTTCATGGTGATATGAGTGGTGTGCAGTTCCTGGTGCTATGAGTGATGTGCAGTTTGTGGTGCTATGAGTGGTGTGCAGTTCATGGTGCTATGAGTTGTGTGAAGTTCATGGTGATATGAGTGGTGTGCAGTTCATGGTGATATTAGTGATGTGCAGTTTGTGGTGTTATGAGTGGTGTGCAGTTCATGGTGCTATGAGTGGTGTGCAGTTCATAGTGCTATGAGTTATGTGCAGTTCATGGTGCTATGAGTGATGTGCAGTTTGTGGTGCTATGAGTGGTGTGCAGTTCATGGTGCTATGAGTGATGTGCAGTTCATGGTGCTATGAGTGGTGTGCAGTTCATGGTGCTATGAGGGATGTGCAGTTCATGGTGCTATGAGTGGTGTGCAGTTCATGGTGCTATGAGTGGTGTGCAGTTCATGGTGCTATGAGTGATGTGCAGTTCATGGTGCTATGAGTGGTGTGCAGTTCATGGTGCTATGAGTGGTGTGAAGTTCATGGTGTTGTGAGTGGTGTGCAGTTCATGGTGCTATGAGTGGTGTGCAGTTCATGGTGCTATAAGTGATGTGCAGTTCATGGTGCTATGAGTGGTCTGCAGTTCATGGTAATATGAGTGGTGTGTAGTTCATGGTGTTATGAGTGGAGTGCAGTTCATGGTGCTATGAGTGCTGTGCAGTTCATGGTGCTATGAGTGATGTGCAGTTTGTGGTTCTATGAGTGATGTGCAGTTCATGGTTCCATGAGTGGTGTGCAGTTCATGGTGCTATGAGTGATGTGCAGTTCATGGTGCTGTGAGTGGTGTGCAGTTCATGGTGCTATAAGTGATATGCAGTTCATGGTGCTATGAGTGGTCTGCAGTTCATGGTAATATGAGTGGTATGCAGTTCATGGTGTTATGAGTGGAGTGCAGTTCATGGTGCTATGAGTGCTGTGCAGTTCATGGTGCTATAAGTGATGTGCAGTTCATGGTGCTATGAGTGGTGTGAAGTTTATGGTGCTATGAGTGATGTGCAGTTTGTGGTGCTATGAGTGGTGTGCAGTTCATGGTGCTATGAGTGATGTGGACCTCATGTTGCTATGAGTGATGTGCAGTTCATGGTAATATGAGTGGTGTGCAGTTCATGGTACTATGAGTGATGTGCAGTCCATGGTGCTATGAGTGATGTGCAGTTCGTGGTGCTATGAATGGTGTGCAGTTCATGGTGCTATGAGTGATGTGCAGTTCATGGTGCTATGAGTGCTGTGCAGTTCATGGTGCTGTGAGTGGTGTGCAGTTCATGGTGCTATGAGTGGTGTGCAGTTCATGGTGCTATAAGTGATGTGCAGTTCATGGTGCTATGAGTAGTCTGCAGTTCATGGTAATATGAGTGGTGTGCAGTTCATGGTGTTATGAGTGGAGTGCAGTTCATGGTGCTATGAGTGCTGTGCAGTTCATGGTGCTATGAGTGATGTGCAGTTTGTGGTTCTATGAGTGATGTGCAGTTCATGGTGCTATGAGTGGTGTGCAGTTCATGGTGCGATGAGTGGTGTGCAGTTCATGGTGCTATGAGTGGTGTGCAGTTCATGGTGCTATGAGTGATGTTTATTTTGTAGTGCTATGAGTGGTGTGTAGTGCTATGAGTGGTGTGCAGTTCATGGTGCTATGAGTTGTGTGCAGTTCATGGTGATATGAGTGGTGTGCAGTTCATGGTGCTATGAGTGATGTGCAGTTTGTGGTGCTATGAGTGGTGTGCAGTTCATGGTGCTATGAGTTGTGTGAAGTTCATGGTGATATGAGTGGTGTGCAGTTCATGGTGATATTAGTGATGTGCAGTTTGTGGTGCTATGAGTGGTGTGCAGTTCATGGTGCTATGAGTGGTGTGCAGTTCATAGTGCTATGAGTTATGTGCAGTTCATGGTGCTATGAGTGATGTGCAGTTCATGGTTCCATGAGTGGTGTGCAGTTCATGGTGCTATGAGTGATGTGCAGTTCATGGTGCTGTGAGTGGTGTGCAGTTCATGGTGCTATAAGTGATATGCAGTTCATGGTGCTATGAGTGGTCTGCAGTTCATGGTAATATGAGTGGTATGCAGTTCATGGTGTTATGAGTGGAGTGCAGTTCATGGTGCTATGAGTGCTGTGCAGTTCATGGTGCTATAAGTGATGTGCAGTTCATGGTGCTATGAGTGGTGTGAAGTTTATGGTGCTATGAGTGATGTGCAGTTTGTGGTGCTATGAGTGGTGTGCAGTTCATGGTGCTATGAGTGATGTGGAGCTCATGTTGCTATGAGTGATGTGCAGTTCATGGTAATATGAGTGGTGTGCAGTTCATGGTACTATGAGTGATGTGCAGTCCATGGTGCTATGAGTGATGTGCAGTTCATGGTGATATGGGTGGTGTGCAGTTCATGGTGCTATGAGTGATGTGCAGTTCATGGTGCTATGAGTGCTGTGCAGTTCATGGTGCTGTGAGTTGTGTGCAGTTCATGGTGCTATGAGTGGTGTGCAGTTCATGGTGCTATAAGTGATGTGCAGTTCATGGTGCTATGAGTAGTCTGCAGTTCATGGTAATATGAGTGGTGTGCAGTTCATGGTGTTATGAGTGGAGTGCAGTTCATGGTGCTATGAGTGCTGTGCAGTTCATGGTGCTATGAGTGATGTGCAGTTTGTGGTTCTATGAGTGATGTGCAGTTCATGGTGCTATGAGTGGTGTGCAGTTCATGGTGCGATGAGTGGTGTGCAGTTCATGGTGCTATGAGTGGTGTGCAGTTCATGGTGCTATGAGTGATGTTTATTTTGTAGTGCTATGAGTGGTGTGTAGTGCTATGAGTGGTGTGCAGTTCATGGTGCTATAAGTTGTGTGCAGTTCATGGTGATATGAGTGGTGTGCAGTTCATGGTGCTATGAGTGATGTGCAGTTTGTGGTGCTATGAGTGGTGTGCAGTTCATGGTGCTATGAGTTGTGTGAAGTTCATGGTGATATGAGTGGTGTGCAGTTCATGGTGATATTAGTGATGTGCAGTTTGTGGTGCTATGAGTGGTGTGCAGTTCATGGTGCTATGAGTGGTGTGCAGTTCATAGTGCTATGAGTTATGTGCAGTTCATGGTGCTATGAGTGATGTGCAGTTTGTGGTGCTATGAGTGGTGTGCAGTTCATGGTGCTATGAGTGATGTGCAGTTCATGGTGCTATGAGTGGTGTGCAGTTCATGGTGCTATGAGGGATGTGCAGTTCATGGTGCTATGAGTGGTGTGCAGTTCATGGTGCTATGAGTGGTGTGCAGTTCATGGTGCTATGAGTGATGTGCAGTTCATGGTGCTATGAGTGGTGTGCAGTTCATGGTGCTATGAGTGATGTGCAATTTGTGGTGCTATGATTGGTGTGCAGTTCATGGTGCTATGAGTTGTGTGAAGTTCATGGTGATATGAGTGGTGTGCAGTTCATGGTGCTATGAGTGCTGTGCAGTTCATGGTGCTATGAGTGATGTGCAGTTTGTGGTTCTATGAGTGATGTGCATTTCATGGTGCTATGAGTGGTGTGCAGTTCATGGTGCGATGAGTGGTGTGCAGTTCATGGTGCTATGAGTGGTGTGCAGTTCATGGTGCTATGAGTGATGTTTATTTTGTAGTGCTATGAGTGGTGTGTAGTGCTATGAGTGGTGTGCAGTTCATGGTGCTATGAGTTGTGTGCAGTTCATGGTGATATGAGTGGTGTGCAGTTCCTGGTGCTATGAGTGATGTGCAGTTTGTGGTGCTATGAGTGGTGTGCAGTTCATGGTGCTATGAGTTGTGTGAAGTTCATGGTGATATGAGTGGTGTGCAGTTCATGGTGATATTAGTGATGTGCAGTTTGTGGTGTTATGAGTGGTGTGCAGTTCATGGTGCTATGAGTGGTGTGCAGTTCATAGTGCTATGAGTTATGTGCAGTTCATGGTGCTATGAGTGATGTGCAGTTTGTGGTGCTATGAGTGGTGTGCAGTTCATGGTGCTATGAGTGATATGCAGTTCATGGTGCTATGAGTGGTGTGCAGTTCATGGTGCTATGAGGGATGTGCAGTTCATGGTGCTATGAGTGGTGTGCAGTTCATGGTGCTATGAGTGGTGTGCAGTTCATGGTGCTATGAGTGATGTGCAGTTCATGGTGCTATGAGTGGTGTGCAGTTCATGGTGCTATGAGTGGTGTGAAGTTCATGGTGTTGTGAGTGGTGTGCAGTTCATGGTGCTATGAGTGGTGTGCAGTTCATGGTGCTATAAGTGATGTGCAGTTCATGGTGCTATGAGTGGTCTGCAGTTCATGGTAATATGAGTGGTGTGTAGTTCATGGTGTTATGAGTGGAGTGCAGTTCATGGTGCTATGAGTGCTGTGCAGTTCATGGTGCTATGAGTGATGTGCAGTTTGTGGTTCTATGAGTGATGTGCAGTTCATGGTTCCATGAGTGGTGTGCAGTTCATGGTGCTATGAGTGATGTGCAGTTCATGGTGCTGTGAGTGGTGTGCAGTTCATGGTGCTATAAGTGATATGCAGTTCATGGTGCTATGAGTGGTCTGCAGTTCATGGTAATATGAGTGGTATGCAGTTCATGGTGTTATGAGTGGAGTGCAGTTCATGGTGCTATGAGTGCTGTGCAGTTCATGGTGCTATAAGTGATGTGCAGTTCATGGTGCTATAAGTGATGTGCAGTTCATGGTGCTATGAGTAGTCTGCAGTTCATGGTAATATGAGTGGTGTGCAGTTCATGGTGTTATGAGTGGAGTGCAGTTCATGGTGCTATGAGTGCTGTGCAGTTCATGGTGCTATGAGTGATGTGCAGTTTGTGGTTCTATGAGTGATGTGCAGTTCATGGTGCTATGAGTGGTGTGCAGTTCATGGTGCGATGAGTGGTGTGCAGTTCATGGTGCTATGAGTGGTGTGCAGTTCATGGTGCTATGAGTGATGTTTATTTTGTAGTGCTATGAGTGGTGTGTAGTGCTATGAGTGGTGTGCAGTTCATGGTGCTATAAGTTGTGTGCAGTTCATGGTGATATGAGTGGTGTGCAGTTCATGGTGCTATGAGTGATGTGCAGTTTGTGGTGCTATGAGTGGTGTGCAGTTCATGGTGCTATGAGTTGTGTGAAGTTCATGGTGATATGAGTGGTGTGCAGTTCATGGTGATATTAGTGATGTGCAGTTTGTGGTGCTATGAGTGGTGTGCAGTTCATGGTGCTATGAGTGGTGTGCTGTTCATAGTGCTATGAGTTATGTGCAGTTCATGGTGCTATGAGTGATGTGCAGTTTGTGGTGCTATGAGTGGTGTGCAGTTCATGGTGCTATGAGTGATGTGCAGTTCATGGTGCTATGAGTGGTGTGCAGTTCATGGTGCTATGAGGGATGTGCAGTTCATGGTGCTATGAGTGGTGTGCAGTTCATGGTGCTATGAGTGGTGTGCAGTTCATGGTGCTATGAGTGATGTGCAGTTCATGGTGCTATGAGTGGTGTGCAGTTCATGGTGCTATGAGTGATGTGCAGTTTGTGGTGCTATGAGTGGTGTGCAGTTCATGGTGCTATGAGTTGTGTGCAGTTCATGGTGCTATGAGTGCTGTGCAGTTCATGGTGCTATGAGTGATGTGCAGTTTGTGGTTCTATGAGTGATGTGCAGTTCATGGTGCTATGAGTGGTGTGCAGTTCATGGTGCGATGAGTGGTGTGCAGAGCATGGTGCTATGAGTGGTGTGCAGTTCATGGTGCTATGAGTGATGTTTATTTTGTAGTGCTATGAGTGGTGTGTAGTGCTATGAGTGGTGTGCAGTTCATGGTGCTATGAGTTGTGTGCAGTTCATGGTGATATGAGTGGTGTGCAGTTCCTGGTGCTATGAGTGATGTGCAGTTTGTGGTGCTATGAGTGGTGTGCAGTTCATGGTGCTATGAGTTGTGTGAAGTTCATGGTGATATGAGTGGTGTGCAGTTCATGGTGATATTAGTGATGTGCAGTTTGTGGTGCTATGAGTGGTGTGCAGTTCATGGTGCTATGAGTGGTGTGCTGTTCATAGTGCTATGAGTTATGTGCAGTTCATGGTGCTATGAGTGATGTGCAGTTTGTGGTGCTATGAGTGGTGTGCAGTTCATGGTGCTATGAGTGATGTGCAGTTCATGGTGCTATGAGTGGTGTGCAGTTCATGGTGCTATGAGGGATGTGCAGTTCATGGTGCTATGAGTGGTGTGCAGTTCATGGTGCTATGAGTGGTGTGCAGTTCATGGTGCTATGAGTGATGTGCAGTTCATGGTGCTATGAGTGGTGTGCAGTTCATGGTGCTATGAGTGATGTGCAGTTTGTGGTGCTATGAGTGGTGTGCAGTTCATGGTGCTATGAGTTGTGTGCAGTTCATGGTGCTATGAGTGCTGTGCAGTTCATGGTGCTATGAGTGATGTGCAGTTTGTGGTTCTATGAGTGATGTGCAGTTCATGGTGCTATGAGTGGTGTGCAGTTCATGGTGCGATGAGTGGTGTGCAGAGCATGGTGCTATGAGTGGTGTGCAGTTCATGGTGCTATGAGTGATGTTTATTTTGTAGTGCTATGAGTGGTGTGTAGTGCTATGAGTGGTGTGCAGTTCATGGTGCTATGAGTTGTGTGCAGTTCATGGTGATATGAGTGGTGTGCAGTTCCTGGTGCTATGAGTGATGTGCAGTTTGTGGTGCTATGAGTGGTGTGCAGTTCATGGTGCTATGAGTTGTGTGAAGTTCATGGTGATATGAGTGGTGTGCAGTTCATGGTGATATTAGTGATGTGCAGTTTGTGGTGTTATGAGTGGTGTGCAGTTCATGGTGCTATGAGTGGTGTGCAGTTCATAGTGCTATGAGTTATGTGCAGTTCATGGTGCTATGAGTGATGTGCAGTTTGTGGTGCTATGAGTGGTGTGCAGTTCATGGTGCTATGAGTGATGTGCAGTTCATGGTGCTATGAGTGGTGTGCAGTTCATGGTGCTATGAGGGATGTGCAGTTCATGGTGCTATGAGTGGTGTGCAGTTCATGGTGCTATGAGTGGTGTGCAGTTCATGGTGCTATGAGTGATGTGCAGTTCATGGTGCTATGAGTGGTGTGCAGTTCATGGTGCTATGAGTGGTGTGAAGTTCATGGTGTTGTGAGTGGTGTGCAGTTCATGGTGCTATGAGTGGTGTGCAGTTCATGGTGCTATAAGTGATGTGCAGTTCATGGTGCTATGAGTGGTCTGCAGTTCATGGTAATATGAGTGGTGTGTAGTTCATGGTGTTATGAGTGGAGTGCAGTTCATGGTGCTATGAGTGCTGTGCAGTTCATGGTGCTATGAGTGATGTGCAGTTTGTGGTTCTATGAGTGATGTGCAGTTCATGGTTCCATGAGTGGTGTGCAGTTCATGGTGCTATGAGTGATGTGCAGTTCATGGTGCTGTGAGTGGTGTGCAGTTCATGGTGCTATAAGTGATATGCAGTTCATGGTGCTATGAGTGGTCTGCAGTTCATGGTAATATGAGTGGTATGCAGTTCATGGTGTTATGAGTGGAGTGCAGTTCATGGTGCTATGAGTGCTGTGCAGTTCATGGTGCTATAAGTGATGTGCAGTTCATGGTGCTATGAGTGGTGTGAAGTTTATGGTGCTATTAGTGCAGTGGAGTTCATGGTGCTATGTGTGATGTGCAGTCCATGGTGCTTTGAGTGATGTGCAGTTCGTGGTGCTATGAATGGTGTGCAGTTCATGGTGCTATGAGTGGTGTGCAGTTCATGGTGCTATGAGTGATGTACAGTTTGTAGTGCTATGAGTGGTGTGCAGTTCATGGTGCTATGAGTGGTGTGGAGTTCATGGTGCTATGAGTGATGTGCAGTTCATGGTGCTATGAGTGGTGTGCAGTTCATGGTAATATGACTGGTGTGCAGTTCATGGTGCTATGAGTTATGTGCAGTTCATGGTGCTATGAGTGGTGTGCAGTTAATGGTGCTATGAGTGGAGTGCAGTTCATGGTGCTATGAGTGCTGTGCAGTTCATGGTGCTATGAGTGATGTGCAGTTTGTGGTGCTATGAGTGATGTGCAGTTCATGGTGCTATGAGTGGTGTGCAGTCATGTTGGTATGAGTGATGTGCAGTTTGTGGTGCTATGAGTGGTGTGCAGTTTATGGTGCTATGAGTGATATGCAGTTCATGGTGCTAGGAGTGATGTGCAGTTCATGGTGCTATGAGTGGTGTGCAGTCATGGTGCTATGAGTGATGTGCAGTTTGTGGTGCTATGAGTGGTGTGCAGTTCATGGTGATATGAGTGTTGTGCAGTTCATGGTAATATGACTGGCGTGCAGTTCATGGTGCTATGAGTTTTGTGCAGTTAATGGTGCTGTGAGTGGTGTGCAGTTCATGGTGCTATGAGTGGTGTGCAGTTCATGGTGCTATAAGTGATGTGCAGTTCATGGTGCTATGAGTGGTTTGCAGTTCATGGTGCTATAAGTGATGTGCAGTTCATGGTGCTATGAGTGGTCTGCAGTTCATGGTGCTATGAGTGGTATGCTGTTCATGGTGTTATGAGTGGTGTGCAGTTCATGGTGCTATGAGTGCTGTGCAGTTCATGGTGCTATGAGTGATGTGCAGTTTGTGGTTCTATGAGTGATGTGCAGTTCATGGTGCTATGAGTTGTGTGCAGTTCATGGTGCGATGAGTGGTGTGCAGTTCATGGTAATATGAATGGTGTGCAGTTCATGGTGCTATGAGTTTTGTGCAGTTAATGGTGCTGTGAGTGGTGTGCAGTTCATGGTGCTATGAGTGGTGTGCAGTTCATGGTGCTATAAGTGATGTGCAGTTCATGGTGCTATGAGTGGTGTGAAGTTCATGGTGCTATGAGTGATGTGCAGTTTTTGGTGCTATGAGTGGTGTGCAGTTCATGGTGCTATGAGTGATGTGCAGTTCATGGTGCTAGGAGTGATGTGCAGTTCATGGTGCTATCAGTGATGTGCAGTTCATGGTGCTATGAGTGGTGTGCAGTCATGGTGCTATGAGTAATGTGCAGTTTGTGGTGCTACTAGTGGTGTGGTATGAATGGTGTGCAGTTCATGGTGCTATGAGTGGTGTGCAGTTCATGGTGCTATGAATGATGTGTAGTTTGTGGTGCTATGAGTGGGGTGCAATTCATGGTGCTATGAGTGATGTGCAGTTCATGGCGCTATGAGTGATGTGCAGTTCTTGGTGCTATTAGTGGTGTGGAGTTCATGGTGCTATGTGTGATGTGCAGTTCATGGTGCTATGAGTGGTGTGCAGTTCATGGTAATATGAGTGGTGTGCAGTTCATGGTGCTATGAGTTATGTGCAGTACATGGTGCTATGAGTGATGTGCAGTTCATGGTGCTATGAGTGGTGTCGAGTTCATGGTGCTATTAGTGCAGTGGAGTTCATGGTGCTATGTGTGATGTGCAGTCCATGGTGCTTTGAGTGATGTGCAGTTCGTGGTGCTATGAATGGTGTGCAGTTCATGGTGCTATGAGTGGTGTGCAGTTCATGGTGCTATGAGTGATGTACAGTTTGTAGTGCTATGAGTGGTGTGCAGTTCATGGTGCTATGAGTGGTGTGGAGTTCATGGTGCTATGAGTGATGTGCAGTTCATGGTGCTATGAGTGATGTGCAGTTCATGTTGCTATGAGTGATGTGCAGTTCATGGTGCTATGAGTAGTCTGCAGTTCATGGTAATATGAGTGGTGTGCAGTTAATGGTGTTATGAGTGGAGTGCAGTTCATGGTGCTATGAGTGCTGTGCAGTTCATGGTGCTATGAGTGATGTGCAGTTTGTGGTGCTATGAGTGATGTGCAGTTCATGGTGCTATGAGTGGTGTGCAGTCATGTTGGTATGAGTGATGTGCAGTTTGTGGTGCTATGAGTGGTGTGCAGTTTATGGTGCTATGAGTGATATGCAGTTCATGGTGCTAGGAGTGATGTGCAGTTCATGGTGCTATCAGTGATGTGCAGTTCATGGTGCTATGAGTGGTGTGCAGTCATGGTGCTATGAGTGATGTGCAGTTTGTGGTGCTATGAGTGGTGTGCAGTTCATGGTGATATGAGTGTTGTGCAGTTCATGGTAATATGACTGGCGTGCAGTTCATGGTGCTATGAGTTATGTGCAGTTCATGGTGCTATGAGTGGTGTGCAGTTCATGGTGCTATGAGTGATGTGCAGTTCATGGTGCTATGAGTGGTGTGCAGTGCATGGTACTATGAGTGATGTGCAGTTTGTAGTGCTATGAGTGGTGTGCAGTGCTATGAGTGGTGTACAGTTCATGGTGCTATGAGTTGTGTGCAGTTCAAGGTGATATGAGTGGTGTGCAGTTTAAGGTGCTATGAGTGATGTGCAGTTTGTGGTGCTATGAGTGGTGTGCAGTTCATGGTGCTATTAGTGGTGTGCAGTTCATGGTGCTATGAGTGGTGTGCAGTTCATGGTGCTATGAGGGATGTGCAGTTCATGATGCTATGAGTGATGTGCAGTTCATGGTGCTATGAGTGATGTGCAGTTCATGGTGCTACGAGTGATGTGCAGTTCATGGTACTATGAGTGATGTGCAGTTTGTGGTGCTATGAGTGATGCGCAGTTTGTGGTGCTATGAGTGGCGTGGTATGAATGGTGTGCAGTTCATGGTGCTATGAGTGGTGTGCAGTTCATGGTGCTATGAATGATGTGTTGTTTGTGGTGCTATGAGTGGTGTGCAGTTCATGGTGCTATGAGTGATGTGCAGTTCATGGTGCTATGAGTGATGTGCAGTTCATGGTAATATGACTGGTGTGCAGTTCATGGTGCTATGAGTTATGTGCAGTTCATGGTGCTAGGAGTGATGTGCAGTTCATGGTGCTATCAGTGATGTGCAGTTCATGGTGCTATAAGTGGTGTGCAGTCATGGTGCTATGAGTAATGTGCAGTTTGTGGTGCTATGAGTGGTGTGCAGTTCATGGTGCTATGAGTTATGTGCAGTTCATGGTGCTATGAGTGGTGTGCAGTTCATAGTGCTATGAGTGATGTGCAGTTAATGGTGCTATGAGTGGTGTGCAGTTCATGGTACTATGACTGATGTGCAGTTTGTAGTGCTATGAGTGGTGTGCAGTGCTATGAGTGGTGTACAGTTCATGGTGCTATGAGTGATGTGCAGTTTGTGGTGCTATGAGTTGTGTGCAGTTCATGGTGCTATTAGTGGTGTGCAGTTCATGGTGCTATGAGTGGTGTGCAGTTCATGGTGCTATGAGGGATGTGCAGTTCATGATGCTATGAGTGATGTGCAGTTCATGGTGCTATGAGTGATGTGCAGATCATGGTGCTATGAGTGATGTGCAGTTCATGGTGCTATGAGTGATGTGCAGTTTGTGGTGCTATGAGTGATGCGCAGTTTGTGGTGCTACTAGTGGTGTGGTATGAATGGTGTGCAGTTCATGGTGCTATGAGTGGTGTGCAGTTCATGGTGCTATGAATGATGTGTAGTTTGTGGTGCTATGAGTGGTGTGCAGTTCATGGTGCTATGAGTGATGTGCAGTTCATGGCGCTATGAGTGATGTGCAGTTCATGGTGCTATTAGTGGTGTGGAGTTCATGGTGCTATGTGTGATGTGCAGTTCATGGTGCTATGAGTGGTGTGCAGTTCATGGTAATATGAGTGGTGTGCAGTTCATGGTGCTATGAGTTATGTGCAGTTCATGGTGCTATGAGTGATGTGCAGTTCATGGTGCTATGAGTGGTGTGGAGTTCATGGTGCTATTAGTGGTGTGGAGTTCATGGTGCTATGTGTGATGTGCAGTCCATGGTGCTTTGAGTGATGTGCAGTTCGTGGTGCTATGAATGGTGTGCAGTTCATGGTGCTATGAGTGGTGTGCAGTTCATGGTGCTATGAGTGATGTACAGTTTGTAGTGCTATGAGTGGTGTGCAGTTCATGGTGCTTTGAGTGGTGTGCAGTTCATGGTGCTGTGGGTGGTGTTCAGTTCATGGTGCTATGAGTGGTGTGCAGTTCATGGTGCTATAATTGATGTGCAGTTCATGGTGCTATGAGTTGTCTGCAGTTCATGGTAATATGAGTGGTGTGCAGTTCATGGTGTTATGAGTGGAGTGCAGTTCATGGTGCTATGAGTGCTGTGCAGTTCATGGTGCTGTGAGTGGTGTGCAGTTCATGGTGCTATGAGTAGTCTGCAGTTCATGGTAATATGAGTGGTGTGCAGTTCATGGTGTTATGAGTGGAGTGCAGTTCATGGTGCTTTGAGTGCTGTGCAGTTCATGGTGCTATGAGTGATGTGCAGTTTGTGGTGCTATGAGTGATGTGCAGTTTGTGGTGCTATGAGTGGTGTGCAGTTCATGGTGCTATGAGTGATGTGCAGCTCATGTTGCTATGAGTGATGTGCAGTTCATGGTAATATGAGTGGTGTGCAGTTCATGGTACTATGCGTGATGTGCAGTTCATGGTGCTTTGAGTGATGTGTAGTTCGTGGTGCTATGAATGGTGTGCAGTTCATGGTGTTATGAGCGATATGCAGTTCATGGTGCTATGAGTTGTGTGCAGTTCATGGTGATATGAGTGGTGTTCAGTTCATGGTGCTGTGAGTGATGTGCAGTTCATGGTGCTACGAGTGGTGTGCAGTTCATGGTGCTATGAGTGATGTACAGTTTGTAGTGCTATGAGTAGTGTGCAGTTCATGGTGCTATGAGTGGTCTGCAGTTCATGGTAATATGAGTGGTATGCAGTTCATGGTGTTATGAGTGGAGTGCAGTTCATGGTGCTATGAGTGCTGTGCAGTTCATGGTGCTATAAGTGATGTGCAGTTCATGGTGCTATGAGTGGTGTGAAGTTTATGGTGCTATTAGTGCAGTGGAGTTCATGGTGCTATGTGTGATGTGCAGTCCATGGTGCTTTGAGTGATGTGCAGTTCGTGGTGCTATGAATGGTGTGCAGTTCATGGTGCTATGAGTGGTGTGCAGTTCATGGTGCTATGAGTGATGTACAGTTTGTAGTGCTATGAGTGGTGTGCAGTTCATGGTGCTATGAGTGGTGTGGAGTTCATGGTGCTATGAGTGATGTGCAGTTCATGGTGCTATGAGTGGTGTGCAGTTCATGGTAATATGACTGGTGTGCAGTTCATGGTGCTATGAGTTATGTGCAGTTCATGGTGCTATGAGTGGTGTGCAGTTAATGGTGCTATGAGTGGAGTGCAGTTCATGGTGCTATGAGTGCTGTGCAGTTCATGGTGCTATGAGTGATGTGCAGTTTGTGGTGCTATGAGTGATGTGCAGTTCATGGTGCTATGAGTGGTGTGCAGTCATGTTGGTATGAGTGATGTGCAGTTTGTGGTGCTATGAGTGGTGTGCAGTTTATGGTGCTATGAGTGATATGCAGTTCATGGTGCTAGGAGTGATGTGCAGTTCATGGTGCTATGAGTGGTGTGCAGTCATGGTGCTATGAGTGATGTGCAGTTTGTGGTGCTATGAGTGGTGTGCAGTTCATGGTGATATGAGTGTTGTGCAGTTCATGGTAATATGACTGGCGTGCAGTTCATGGTGCTATGAGTTTTGTGCAGTTAATGGTGCTGTGAGTGGTGTGCAGTTCATGGTGCTATGAGTGGTGTGCAGTTCATGGTGCTATAAGTGATGTGCAGTTCATGGTGCTATGAGTGGTTTGCAGTTCATGGTGCTATAAGTGATGTGCAGTTCATGGTGCTATGAGTGGTCTGCAGTTCATGGTGCTATGAGTGGTATGCTGTTCATGGTGTTATGAGTGGTGTGCAGTTCATGGTGCTATGAGTGCTGTGCAGTTCATGGTGCTATGAGTGATGTGCAGTTTGTGGTTCTATGAGTGATGTGCAGTTCATGGTGCTATGAGTTGTGTGCAGTTCATGGTGCGATGAGTGGTGTGCAGTTCATGGTAATATGAATGGTGTGCAGTTCATGGTGCTATGAGTTTTGTGCAGTTAATGGTGCTGTGAGTGGTGTGCAGTTCATGGTGCTATGAGTGGTGTGCAGTTCATGGTGCTATAAGTGATGTGCAGTTCATGGTGCTATGAGTGGTGTGAAGTTCATGGTGCTATGAGTGATGTGCAGTTTTTGGTGCTATGAGTGGTGTGCAGTTCATGGTGCTATGAGTGATGTGCAGTTCATGGTGCTAGGAGTGATGTGCAGTTCATGGTGCTATCAGTGATGTGCAGTTCATGGTGCTATGAGTGGTGTGCAGTCATGGTGCTATGAGTAATGTGCAGTTTGTGGTGCTACTAGTGGTGTGGTATGAATGGTGTGCAGTTCATGGTGCTATGAGTGGTGTGCAGTTCATGGTGCTATGAATGATGTGTAGTTTGTGGTGCTATGAGTGGGGTGCAATTCATGGTGCTATGAGTGATGTGCAGTTCATGGCGCTATGAGTGATGTGCAGTTCTTGGTGCTATTAGTGGTGTGGAGTTCATGGTGCTATGTGTGATGTGCAGTTCATGGTGCTATGAGTGGTGTGCAGTTCATGGTAATATGAGTGGTGTGCAGTTCATGGTGCTATGAGTTATGTGCAGTACATGGTGCTATGAGTGATGTGCAGTTCATGGTGCTATGAGTGGTGTCGAGTTCATGGTGCTATTAGTGCAGTGGAGTTCATGGTGCTATGTGTGATGTGCAGTCCATGGTGCTTTGAGTGATGTGCAGTTCGTGGTGCTATGAATGGTGTGCAGTTCATGGTGCTATGAGTGGTGTGCAGTTCATGGTGCTATGAGTGATGTACAGTTTGTAGTGCTATGAGTGGTGTGCAGTTCATGGTGCTATGAGTGGTGTGGAGTTCATGGTGCTATGAGTGATGTGCAGTTCATGGTGCTATGAGTGATGTGCAGTTCATGTTGCTATGAGTGATGTGCAGTTCATGGTGCTATGAGTAGTCTGCAGTTCATGGTAATATGAGTGGTGTGCAGTTAATGGTGTTATGAGTGGAGTGCAGTTCATGGTGCTATGAGTGCTGTGCAGTTCATGGTGCTATGAGTGATGTGCAGTTTGTGGTGCTATGAGTGATGTGCAGTTCATGGTGCTATGAGTGGTGTGCAGTCATGTTGGTATGAGTGATGTGCAGTTTGTGGTGCTATGAGTGGTGTGCAGTTTATGGTGCTATGAGTGATATGCAGTTCATGGTGCTAGGAGTGATGTGCAGTTCATGGTGCTATCAGTGATGTGCAGTTCATGGTGCTATGAGTGGTGTGCAGTCATGGTGCTATGAGTGATGTGCAGTTTGTGGTGCTATGAGTGGTGTGCAGTTCATGGTGATATGAGTGTTGTGCAGTTCATGGTAATATGACTGGCGTGCAGTTCATGGTGCTATGAGTTATGTGCAGTTCATGGTGCTATGAGTGGTGTGCAGTTCATGGTGCTATGAGTGATGTGCAGTTCATGGTGCTATGAGTGGTGTGCAGTGCATGGTACTATGAGTGATGTGCAGTTTGTAGTGCTATGAGTGGTGTGCAGTGCTATGAGTGGTGTACAGTTCATGGTGCTATGAGTTGTGTGCAGTTCAAGGTGATATGAGTGGTGTGCAGTTTAAGGTGCTATGAGTGATGTGCAGTTTGTGGTGCTATGAGTGGTGTGCAGTTCATGGTGCTATTAGTGGTGTGCAGTTCATGGTGCTATGAGTGGTGTGCAGTTCATGGTGCTATGAGGGATGTGCAGTTCATGATGCTATGAGTGATGTGCAGTTCATGGTGCTATGAGTGATGTGCAGTTCATGGTGCTATGAGTGATGTGCAGTTCATGGTGCTATGAGTGATGTGCAGTTTGTGGTGCTATGAGTGATGCGCAGTTTGTGGTGCTATGAGTGGCGTGGTATGAATGGTGTGCAGTTCATGGTGCTATGAGTGGTGTGCAGTTCATGGTGCTATG
This sequence comes from Lampris incognitus, assembly GCF_029633865.1. Taxonomy (NCBI): domain Eukaryota; kingdom Metazoa; phylum Chordata; class Actinopteri; order Lampriformes; family Lampridae; genus Lampris; species Lampris incognitus. Next base: position 68,676,850 of record NC_079211.1, on the reverse strand, counting down.
AATGATGTGTTGTTTGTGGTGCTATGAGTGGTGTGCAGTTCATGGTGCTATGAGTGATGTGCAGTTCATGGTGCTATGAGTGATGTGCAGTTCATGGTAATATGACTGGTGTGCAGTTCATGGTGCTATGAGTTATGTGCAGTTCATGGTGCTAGGAGTGATGTGCAGTTCATGGTGCTATCAGTGATGTGCAGTTCATGGTGCTATAAGTGGTGTGCAGTCATGGTGCTATGAGTAATGTGCAGTTTGTGGTGCTATGAGTGGTGTGCAGTTCATGGTGCTATGAGTTATGTGCAGTTCATGGTGCTATGAGTGGTGTGCAGTTCATAGTGCTATGAGTGATGTGCAGTTAATGGTGCTATGAGTGGTGTGCAGTTCATGGTACTATGACTGATGTGCAGTTTGTAGTGCTATGAGTGGTGTGCAGTGCTATGAGTGGTGTACAGTTCATGGTGCTATGAGTGATGTGCAGTTTGTGGTGCTATGAGTTGTGTGCAGTTCATGGTGCTATTAGTGGTGTGCAGTTCATGGTGCTATGAGTGGTGTGCAGTTCATGGTGCTATGAGGGATGTGCAGTTCATGATGCTATGAGTGATGTGCAGTTCATGGTGCTATGAGTGATGTGCAGATCATGGTGCTATGAGTGATGTGCAGTTCATGGTGCTATGAGTGATGTGCAGTTTGTGGTGCTATGAGTGATGCGCAGTTTGTGGTGCTACTAGTGGTGTGGTATGAATGGTGTGCAGTTCATGGTGCTATGAGTGGTGTGCAGTTCATGGTGCTATGAATGATGTGTAGTTTGTGGTGCTATGAGTGGTGTGCAGTTCATGGTGCTATGAGTGATGTGCAGTTCATGGCGCTATGAGTGATGTGCAGTTCATGGTGCTATTAGTGGTGTGGAGTTCATGGTGCTATGTGTGATGTGCAGTTCATGGTGCTATGAGTGGTGTGCAGTTCATGGTAATATGAGTGGTGTGCAGTTCATGGTGCTATGAGTTATGTGCAGTTCATGGTGCTATGAGTGATGTGCAGTTCATGGTGCTATGAGTGGTGTGGAGTTCATGGTGCTATTAGTGGTGTGGAGTTCATGGTGCTATGTGTGATGTGCAGTCCATGGTGCTTTGAGTGATGTGCAGTTCGTGGTGCTATGAATGGTGTGCAGTTCATGGTGCTATGAGTGGTGTGCAGTTCATGGTGCTATGAGTGATGTACAGTTTGTAGTGCTATGAGTGGTGTGCAGTTCATGGTGCTTTGAGTGGTGTGCAGTTCATGGTGCTGTGGGTGGTGTTCAGTTCATGGTGCTATGAGTGGTGTGCAGTTCATGGTGCTATAATTGATGTGCAGTTCATGGTGCTATGAGTTGTCTGCAGTTCATGGTAATATGAGTGGTGTGCAGTTCATGGTGTTATGAGTGGAGTGCAGTTCATGGTGCTATGAGTGCTGTGCAGTTCATGGTGCTGTGAGTGGTGTGCAGTTCATGGTGCTATGAGTAGTCTGCAGTTCATGGTAATATGAGTGGTGTGCAGTTCATGGTGTTATGAGTGGAGTGCAGTTCATGGTGCTTTGAGTGCTGTGCAGTTCATGGTGCTATGAGTGATGTGCAGTTTGTGGTGCTATGAGTGATGTGCAGTTTGTGGTGCTATGAGTGGTGTGCAGTTCATGGTGCTATGAGTGATGTGCAGCTCATGTTGCTATGAGTGATGTGCAGTTCATGGTAATATGAGTGGTGTGCAGTTCATGGTACTATGCGTGATGTGCAGTTCATGGTGCTTTGAGTGATGTGTAGTTCGTGGTGCTATGAATGGTGTGCAGTTCATGGTGTTATGAGCGATATGCAGTTCATGGTGCTATGAGTTGTGTGCAGTTCATGGTGATATGAGTGGTGTTCAGTTCATGGTGCTGTGAGTGATGTGCAGTTCATGGTGCTACGAGTGGTGTGCAGTTCATGGTGCTATGAGTGATGTACAGTTTGTAGTGCTATGAGTAGTGTGCAGTTCATGGTGCTATGAGTGGTGTGCAGTTCATGGTGCTATGAGTGGTGTGCAGTTCATGGTGTTGTGAGTGGTGTGCAGTTCATGGTGCTATGAGTGGTGTGCAGTTCATGGTGCTATAAGTGATGTGCAGTTCATGGTGCTATGAGTGGTCTACAGTTCATGGTAATATGAGTGGTGTGCAGTTCATGGTGTTATGAGTGGAGTGCAGTTCATGGTGCTATGAGTGCTGTGCAGTTCATGGTGCTATGAGTGATGTGCAGTTTGTGATTCTATGAGTGATGTGCAGTTCATGGTTCCATGAGTGGTGTGCAGTTCATGGTGCTATGAGTGGTGTGCAGTTCATGGTGCTATGAGTGGTGTGCAGTTCATGGTGCTATGAGTGGTGTGCAGTTCATGGTGCTGTGAGTGGTGTGCAGTTCATGGTGCTATGAGTGGTGTGCAGTTCATGGTGCTATAAGTGATGTGCAGTTCATGGTGCTATGAGTGGTCTGCAGTTCATGGTAATATGAGTGGTATGCTGTTCATGGTGTTATGAGTGGTGTGCAGTTCATGGTGCTATGAGTGCTGTGGAGTTCATGGTGCTATGAGTGATGTGCAGTTTGTGGTTCTCTGAGTGATGTGCAGTTCATGGTGCTATGAGTGGTGTGCATTTCATGGTGCGATGAGTGGTGTGCAGTTCATGGTAATATGAATGGTGTGCAGTTCATGGTGCTATGAGTTTTTTGCAGTTCATGGTGCTGTGAGTGGTGTGCAGTTCATGGTGCTATGAGTGGTGTGCTGTTCATGGTGCTATAAGTTATGTGCAGTTCATGGTGCTATGAGTGGTGTGAAGTTCATGGTGCTATGAGTGATGTGCAGTTTGTGGTGCTATGAGTGGTGTGCAGTTCATGGTGCTATGAGTGATGTGCAGTTCATGGTGCTAGGAGTGATGTGCAGTTCATGGTGCTATCAGTGATGTGCAGTTCATGGTGCTATAAGTGGTGTGCAGTCATGGTGCTATGAGTAATGTGCAGTTTGTGGTGCTATGAGTGGTGTGCAGTTCGTGGTGATATGAGTTATGTGCAGTTCATGGTGCTATGAGTGGTGTGCAGTTCATAGTGCTATGAGTGATGTGCAGTTAATGGTGCTATGAGTGGTGTGCAGTTCATGGTACTATGAGTGATGTGCAGTTTGTAGTGCTATGAGTGGTGTGCAGTGCTATGAGTGGTGTACAGTTCATGGTGCTATGAGTGATGTGCAGTTTGTGGTGCTATGAGTGGTGTGCAGTTCATGGTGCTATTAGTGGTGTGCAGTTCATGGTGCTATGAGTGGTGTGCAGTTCATGGTGCTATGAGTGATGTGCAGTTCATGGTGCTAGGAGTGATGTGCAGTTCATGGTGCTATCAGTGATGTGCAGTTCATGGTGCTATAAGTGGTGTGCAGTCATGGTGCTATGAGTAATGTGCAGTTTGTGGTGCTATGAGTGGTGTGCAGTTCATGGTGCTATGAGTTATGTGCAGTTCATGGTGCTATGAGTGGTGTGCAGTTCATAGTGCTATGAGTGATGTGCAGTTAATGGTGCTATGAGTGGTGTGCAGTTCATGGTACTATGAGTGATGTGCAGTTTGTAGTGCTATGAGTGGTGTGCAGTGCTATGAGTGGTGTACAGTTCATGGTGCTATGAGTGATGTGCAGTTTGTGGTGCTATGAGTGGTGTGCAGTTCATGGTGCTATTAGTGGTGTGCAGTTCATGGTGCTATGAGTGGTGTGCAGTTCATGGTGCTATGAGGGATGTGCAGTTCATGATGCTATGAGTGATGTGCAGTTCATGGTGCTATGAGTGATGTGCAGATCATGGTGCTATGAGTGATGTGCAGTTCATGGTGCTATGAGTGATGTGCAGTTTGTGGTGCTATGAGTGATGCGCAGTTTGTGGTGCTACTAGTGGTGTGGTATGAATGGTGTGCAGTTCATGGTGCTATGAGTGGTGTGCAGTTCATGGTGCTATGAATGATGTGTAGTTTGTGGTGCTATGAGTGGTGTGCAGTTCATGGTGCTATGAGTGATGTGCAGTTCATGGCGCTATGAGTGATGTGCAGTTCATGGTGCTATTAGTGGTGTGGAGTTCATGGTGCTATGTGTGATGTGCAGTTCATGGTGCTATGAGTGGTGTGCAGTTCATGGTAATATGAGTGGTGTGCAGTTCATGGTGCTATGAGTTATGTGCAGTTCATGGTGCTATGAGTGATGTGCAGTTCATGGTGCTATGAGTGGTGTGGAGTTCATGGTGCTATTAGTGGTGTGGAGTTCATGGTGCTATGTGTGATGTGCAGTCCATGGTGCTTTGAGTGATGTGCAGTTCGTGGTGCTATGAATGGTGTGCAGTTCATGGTGCTATGAGTGGTGTGCAGTTCATGGTGCTATGAGTGATGTACAGTTTGTAGTGCTATGAGTGGTGTGCAGTTCATGGTGCTATGAGTGGTGTGCAGTTCATGGTGCTGTGGGTGGTGTTCAGTTCATGGTGCTATGAGTGGTGTGCAGTTCATGGTGCTATAAGTGATGTGCAGTTCATGGTGCTATGAGTTGTCTGCAGTTCATGGTAATATGAGTGGTGTGCAGTTCATGGTGTTATGAGTGGAGTGCAGTTCATGGTGCTATGAGTGCTGTGCAGTTCATGGTGCTGTGAGTGGTGTGCAGTTCATGGTGCTATGAGTGGTGTGCAGTTAATGGTGCTATAAGTGATGTGCAGTTCATGGTGCTATGAGTAGTCTGCAGTTCATGGTAATATGAGTGGTGTGCAGTTCATGGTGTTATGAGTGGAGTGCAGTTCATGGTGCTATGAGTGATGTGCAGTTTGTGGTGCTATGAGTGATGTGCAGTTTGTGGTGCCTTGAGTGGTGTGCAGTTCATGGTGCTATGAGTGATGTGCAGCTCATGTTGCTATGAGTGATGTGCAGTTCATGGTAATATGAGTGGTGTGCAGTTCATGGTACTATGCGTGATGTGCAGTTCATGGTGCTTTGAGTGATGTGCAGTTCGTGGTGCTATGAATGGTGTGCAGTTCATGGTGTTATGAGCGATATGCAGTTCATGGTGCTATGAGTTGTGTGCAGTTCATGGTGATATGAGTGGTGTTCAGTTCATGGTGCTGTGAGTGATGTGCAGTTCATGGTGCTACGAGTGGTGTGCAGTTCATGGTGCTATGAGTGATGTACAGTTTGTAGTGCTATGAGTAGTGTGCAGTTCATGGTGCTATGAGTGGTGTGCAGTTCATGGTGCTATGAGTGGTGTGCAGTTCATGGTGTTGTGAGTGGTGTGCAGTTCATGGTGCTATGAGTGGTGTGCAGTTCATGGTGCTATAAATGATGTGCAGTTCATGGTGCTATGAGTGGTCTACAGCTCATGGTAATATGAGTGGTGTGCAGTTCATGGTGTTATGAGTGGAGTGCAGTTCATGGTGCTATGAGTGCTGTGCAGTTCATGGTGCTATGAGTGATGTGCAGTTTGTGATTCTATGAGTGATGTGCAGTTCATGGTTCCATGAGTGGTGTGCAGTTCATGGTGTTATGAGTGGAGTGCAGTTCATGGTGCTGTGAGTGGTGTGCAGTTCATGGTGCTATAAGTGATATGCAGTTCATGGTGCTATGAGTGGTCTGCAGTTCATGGTAATATGAGTGGTGTGCAGTTCATGGTGCTATGAGTGATGTACAGTTTGTAGTGCTTTGAGTGATGTGCAGTTCGTGGTGCTATGAATGGTGTGCAGTTCATGGTGTTATGAGCGATATGCAGTTCATGGTGCTATGAGTGGTGTGCAGTTCATGGTGATATGAGTGGTGTTCAGTTCATGGTGCTGTGAGTGATGTGCAGTTCATGGTGCTACGAGTGGTGTGCAGTTCATGGTGCTATGAGTGATGTACAGTTTGTAGTGCTATGAGTGGTGTGCAGTTCATGGTGCTATGAGTGGTGTGCAGTTCATTGTGCTATGAGTGGTGTGCAGTTCATGGTGTTGTGAGTGGTGTGCAGTTCATGGTGCTATGAGTGATGTGCAGTTCATGGTGCTATAAGTGATGTGCAGTTCATGGTGCTATGAGTGGTCTGCAGTTCATGGTAATATGAGTGGTGTGCAGTTCATGGTGTTATGAGTGGAGTGCAGTTCATGGTGCTATGAGTGCTGTGCAGTTCATGGTGCTATGAGTGATGTGCAGTTTGTGGTTCTATGAGTGATGTGCAGTTCATGGTTCCATGAGTGGTGTGCAGTTCATGGTGCTATGAGTGATGTGCAGTTCATGGTGCTGTGAGTGGTGTGCAGTTCATGGTGCTATAAGTGATATGCAGTTCATGGTGCTATGAGTGGTCTGCAGTTCATGGTAATATGAGTGGTATGCAGTTCATGGTGTTATGAGTGGAGTGCAGTTCATGGTGCTATGAGTGCTGTGCAGTTCATGGTGCTATAAGTGATGTGCAGTTCATGGTGCTATGAGTGGTGTGAAGTTCATGGTGCTATGAGTGATGTGCAGTTTGTGGTGCTATGAGTGGTGTGCAGTTCATGGTGCTATGAGTGATGTGCAGCTCATGTTGCTATGAGTGATGTGCAGTTCATGGTAATATGAGTGGTGTGCAGTTCATGGTACTATGAGTGATGTGCAGTCCATGGTGCTATGAGCGATGTGCAGTTCGTGGTGCTATGAATGGTTTGCAGTTCATGGTGCTTTGAGTGATGTGCAGTTCATGGTGCTATGAGTGCTCTGCAGTTCATGGTGCTGTGAGTGGTGTGCAGTTCATGGTGCTATGAGTGGTGTGCAGTTCATGGTGCTATAAGTGATGTGCAGTTCATGGTGCTATGAGTAGTCTGCAGTTCATGGTAATATGAGTGTTGTGCAGTTCATGGTGTTATGAGTGGAGTGCAGTTCATGGTGCTATGAGTGCTGTGCAGTTCATGGTGCTATGAGTGATGTGCAGTTTGTGGTTCTATGAGTGATGTGCAGTTCATGGTGCTATGAGTGGTGTGCAGTTCATGGTGCGATGAGTGGTGTGCAGTTCATGGTGCTATGAGTGGTGTGCAGTTCATGGTGCTATGAGTGATGTTTATTTTGTAGTGCTTTGAGTGGTGTGCAGTGCTATGAGTGGTGTGCAGTTCATGGTGCTATGAGTTGTGTGCAGTTCATGGTGATATGAGTGGTGTGCAGTTCATGGTGCTATGAGTGATGTGCAGTTTGTGGTGCTATGAGTGGTGTGCAGTTCATGGTGCTATGAGTTGTGTGAAGTTCATGGTGATATGAGTGGTGTGCAGTTCATGGTGATATTAGTGATGTGCAGTTTGTGGTGCTATGAGTGGTGTGCAGTTCATGGTGCTATGAGTGGTGTGCAGTTCATAGTGCTATGAGTTATGTGCAGTTCATGGTGCTATGAGTGATGTGCAGTTTGTGGTGCTATGAGTGGTGTGCAGTTCATGGTGCTATGAGTGATGTGCAGTTCATGGTGCTATGAGTGGTGTGCAGTTCATGGTGCTATGAGGGATGTGCAGTTCATGGTGCTATGAGTGATGTGAAGTTCATGGTGCTATGAGTGATGTGCAGTTTGTGGTGCTATGAGTTATGTGCAGTTCATGGTGCTATGAGTGATGTGTAGTTCATGGTGCTATGAGTGGTGTGCAGTTCATGGTGCTATGTGTGGTGTGCAGTTCATGGTGCTATGACTGGTGTGCAGTTCATGGTTCTATGAGTGATGTGCAGTTTGTGGTGCTATGAGTGGTGTACAGTTCATGTTGCTATGAGTTGTGTGCAGTTCAAGGTGATATGAGTGGTGTGCAGTTCTTGGTGCTATGAGTGATGTTTAGTTTGTAGTGCTATGAGTGGTGTGCAGTGCTATGAGTGGTGTGCAGTTCATGGTGCTATGAGTTGTGTGCAGTTCATGGTGATATGAGTGGTGTGCAGTTCATGGTGCTATGAGTGATGTGCAGTTTGTGGTGCAATGAGTGGTGTGCAGTTCATGGTGCTATGAGTTGTGTGCAGTTTGTGGTGCTATGAGTGGTGTGCAGTTCATGGTGCTATGAGTGGTGTGCAGTTCATAGTGCTATGAGTTATGTGCAGTTCATGGTGCTATGAGTGATGTGCAGTTTGTGGTGCTATGAGTGGTGTGCAGTTCATGGTGCTATGAGTAATGTGCAGTTCATGGTGCTATGAGTGGTGTGAAGTTCATGGTGCTATGAGTGATGTGCAGTTTGTGGTGCTATGAGTGGTGTGCAGTTCATGGTGCTATGAGTGATGTGCAGCTCATGTTGCTATGAGTGATGTGCAGTTCATGGTAATATGAGTGGTGTGCAGTTCATGGTGCTATGAGTGATGTGCAGTTCATGGTGCTATGAGTGCTCTGCAGTTCATGGTGCTGTGAGTGGTGTGCAGTTCATGGTGCTATGAGTGGTGTGCAGTTCATGGTGCTATAAGTGATGTGCAGTTCATGGTGCTATGAGTAGTCTGCAGTTCATGGTAATATGAGTGGTGTGCAGTTCATGGTGTTATGAGTGGAGTGCAGTTCATGGTGCTATGAGTGCTGTGCAGTTCATGGTGCTATGAGTGATGTGCAGTTTGTGGTTCTATGAGTGATGTGCAGTTCATGGTGCTATGAGTGGTGTGCAGTTCATGGTGCGATGAGTGGTGTGCAGTTCATGGTGCTATGAGTGGTGTGCAGTTCATGGTTCTATGAGTTATGTGCAGTTTGTGGTGCTATGAGTTGTGTGAAGTTCATGGTGCTATGAGTTGTGTGAAGTTCATGGTGATATGAGTGGTGTGCAGTTCATGGTGATATTAGTGATGTGCAGTTTGTGGTGCTATGAGTGGTGTGCAGTTCATGGTGCTATGAGTGGTGTGCAGTTCATAGTGCTATGAGTTATGTGCAGTTCATGGTGCTATGAGTGATGTGCAGTTTGTGGTGCTATGAGTGGTGTGCAGTTCATGGTGCTATGAGTGATGTGCAGTTCATGGTGCTATGAGTGGTGTGCAGTTCTTGGTGCTATGAGGGATATGCAGTTCATGGTGCTATGAGTGATGTGAAGTTCATGGTGCTATGAGTGATGTGCAGTTTGTGGTGCTATGAGTTATGTGCAGTTCATGGTGCTATGAGTGATGTGTAGTTCATGGTGCTATGAGTGGTGTGCAGTTCATGGTGCTATGAGTGGTGTGCAGTTCATGGTGATATGAGTGATGTTTAGTTTGTAGTGCTATGAGTGGTGTGCAGTGCTATGAGTGGTGTGCAGTTCATGGTGCTATGAGTTGTGTGCAGTTCATGGTGATATGAGTGGTGTGCAGTTCATGGTGCTATGAGTGATGTGCAGTTTGTGGTGCAATGAGTGGTGTGCAGTTCATGGTGCTATGAGTTGTGTGCAGTTTGTGGTGCTATGAGTGGTGTGCAGTTCATGGTGCTATGAGTGGTGTGCAGTTCATAGTGCTATGAGTTATGTGCAGTTCATGGTGCTATGAGTGATGTGCAGTTTGTGGTGCTATGAGTGGTGTGCAGTTCATGGTGCTATGAGTAATGTGCAGTTCATGGTGCTATGAGTGGTGTGCAGTTCATGGTGCTATGAGTGGTGTGCAGTTCATGGTGCTATGAGTGGTGTGCAGTTCATGGTGCTGTGAGTGGTGTGCAGTTCATGGTGCTATGAGTGGTGTGCAGTTCATGGTGCTATAAGTGATGTGCAGTTCATGGTGCTATGAGTGGTCTGCAGTTCATGGTAATATGAGTGGTGTGCAGTTCATGGTGTTATGGGTGGAGTGCAGTTCATGGTGCTATGAGTGCTGTGCAGTTCATGGTGCTATGAGTGATGTGCAGTTTGTGGTTCTATGAGTGATGTGCGGTTCATGGTGCTATGAGTGGTGTGCAGTTCATGGTGCTATGAGTGGTGTGCAGTTCATGGTGCTGTGAGTGGTGTGCAGTTCATGGTGCTATGAGTGGTTTGCAGTTCATGGTGCTATAAGTGATGTGCAGTTCATGGTGCTATGAGTGGTCTGCAGTTCATGGTAATATGAGTGGTATGCTGTTCATGGTGTTATGAGTGGTGTGCAGTTCATGGTGCTATGAGTGCTGTGGAGTTCATGGTGCTATGAGTGATGTGCAGTTTGTGGTTCTCTGAGTGATGTGCAGTTCATGGTGCTATGAGTGGTGTGCATTTCATGGTGCGATGAGTGGTGTGCAGTTCATGGTAATATGAATGGTGTGCAGTTCATGGTGCTATGAGTTTTTTGCAGTTCATGGTGCTGTGAGTGGTGTGCAGTTCATGGTGCTATGAGTGGTGTGCTGTTCATGGTGCTATAAGTTATGTGCAGTTCATGGTGCTATGAGTGGTGTGAAGTTCATGGTGCTATGAGTGATGTGCAGTTTGTGGTGCTATGAGTGGTGTGCAGTTCATGGTGCTATGAGTGATGTGCAGTTCATGGTGCTAGGAGTGATGTGCAGTTCATGGTGCTATCAGTGATGTGCAGTTCATGGTGCTATAAGTGGTGTGCAGTCATGGTGCTATGAGTAATGTGCAGTTTGTGGTGCTATGAGTGGTGTGCAGTTCATGGTGATATGAGTTATGTGCAGTTCATGGTGCTATGAGTGGTGTGCAGTTCATAGTGCTATGAGTGATGTGCAGTTAATGGTGCTATGAGTGGTGTGCAGTTCATGGTACTATGAGTGATGTGCAGTTTGTAGTGCTATGAGTGGTGTGCAGTGCTATGAGTGGTGTACAGTTCATGGTGCTATGAGTGATGTGCAGTTTGTGGTGCTATGAGTGGTGTGCAGTTCATGGTGCTATTAGTGGTGTGCAGTTCATGGTGCTATGAGTGGTGTGCAGTTCATGGTGCTATGAGTGATGTGCAGTTCATGGTGCTAGGAGTGATGTGCAGTTCATGGTGCTATCAGTGATGTGCAGTTCATGGTGCTATAAGTGGTGTGCAGTCATGGTGCTATGAGTAATGTGCAGTTTGTGGTGCTATGAGTGGTGTGCAGTTCATGGTGCTATGAGTTATGTGCAGTTCATGGTGCTATGAGTGGTGTGCAGTTCATAGTGCTATGAGTGATGTGCAGTTAATGGTGCTATGAGTGGTGTGCAGTTCATGGTACTATGAGTGATGTGCAGTTTGTAGTGCTATGAGTGGTGTGCAGTGCTATGAGTGGTGTACAGTTCATGGTGCTATGAGTGATGTGCAGTTTGTGGTGCTATGAGTGGTGTGCAGTTCATGGTGCTATTAGTGGTGTGCAGTTCATGGTGCTATGAGTGGTGTGCAGTTCATGGTGCTATGAGGGATGTGCAGTTCATGATGCTATGAGTGATGTGCAGTTCATGGTGCTATGAGTGATGTGCAGATCATGGTGCTATGAGTGATGTGCAGTTCATGGTGCTATGAGTGATGTGCAGTTTGTGGTGCTATGAGTGATGCGCAGTTTGTGGTGCTACTAGTGGTGTGGTATGAATGGTGTGCAGTTCATGGTGCTATGAGTGGTGTGCAGTTCATGGTGCTATGAATGATGTGTAGTTTGTGGTGCTATGAGTGGTGTGCAGTTCATTGTGCTATGAGTGATGTGCAGTTCATGGTGCTATGAGTGATGTTTATTTTGTAGTGCTATGAGTGGTGTGCAGTGCTATGAGTGGTGTGCAGTTCATGGTGCTATGAGTGATGTGCAGTTCATGGTGCTATGAGTGCTGTGCAGTTCATGGTGCTATGAGGGATGTGCAGTTCATGGTGCTATGAGTGATGTGAAGTTCATGGTGCTATGAGTGATGTGCATTTTGTGGTGCTATGAGTTATGTGCAGTTCATGGTGCTATGAGTGATGTGTAGTTCATGGTGCTATGAGTGGTGTGCAGTTCATGGTGCTATGAGTTTTGTGCAGTTCATGGTGCTATGAGTGGTGTGCAGTTCATGGTGCTATAAATGATGTGCAGTTCATGGTGCTATGAGTGGTCTACAGCTCATGGTAATATGAGTGGTGTGCAGTTCATGGTGTTATGAGTGGAGTGCAGTTCATGGTGCTATGAGTGCTGTGCAGTTCATGGTGCTATGAGTGATGTGCAGTTTGTGATTCTATGAGTGATGTGCAGTTCATGGTTCCATGAGTGGTGTGCAGTTCATGGTGTTATGAGTGGAGTGCAGTTCATGGTGCTGTGAGTGGTGTGCAGTTCATGGTGCTATAAGTGATATGCAGTTCATGGTGCTATGAGTGGTCTGCAGTTCATGGTAATATGAGTGGTGTGCAGTTCATGGTGCTATGAGTGATGTACAGTTTGTAGTGCTTTGAGTGATGTGCAGTTCGTGGTGCTATGAATGGTGTGCAGTTCATGGTGTTATGAGCGATATGCAGTTCATGGTGCTATGAGTGGTGTGCAGTTCATGGTGATATGAGTGGTGTTCAGTTCATGGTGCTGTGAGTGATGTGCAGTTCATGGTGCTACGAGTGGTGTGCAGTTCATGGTGCTATGAGTGATGTACAGTTTGTAGTGCTATGAGTGGTGTGCAGTTCATGGTGCTATGAGTGGTGTGCAGTTCATTGTGCTATGAGTGGTGTGCAGTTCATGGTGTTGTGAGTGGTGTGCAGTTCATGGTGCTATGAGTGGTGTGCAGTTCATGGTGCTATAAGTGATGTGCAGTTCATGGTGCTATGAGTGGTCTGCAGTTCATGGTAATATGAGTGGTGTGCAGTTCATGGTGTTATGAGTGGAGTGCAGTTCATGGTGCTATGAGTGCTGTGCAGTTCATGGTGCTATGAGTGATGTGCAGTTTGTGGTTCTATGAGTGATGTGCAGTTCATGGTTCCATGAGTGGTGTGCAGTTCATGGTGCTATGAGTGATGTGCAGTTCATGGTGCTGTGAGTGGTGTGCAGTTCATGGTGCTATAAGTGATATGCAGTTCATGGTGCTATGAGTGGTCTGCAGTTCATGGTAATATGAGTGGTATGCAGTTCATGGTGTTATGAGTGGAGTGCAGTTCATGGTGCTATGAGTGCTGTGCAGTTCATGGTGCTATAAGTGATGTGCAGTTCATGGTGCTATGAGTGGTGTGAAGTTCATGGTGCTATGAGTGATGTGCAGTTTGTGGTGCTATGAGTGGTGTGCAGTTCATGGTGCTATGAGTGATGTGCAGCTCATGTTGCTATGAGTGATGTGCAGTTCATGGTAATATGAGTGGTGTGCAGTTCATGGTACTATGAGTGATGTGCAGTCCATGGTGCTATGAGCGATGTGCAGTTCGTGGTGCTATGAATGGTTTGCAGTTCATGGTGCTTTGAGTGATGTGCAGTTCATGGTGCTATGAGTGCTCTGCAGTTCATGGTGCTGTGAGTGGTGTGCAGTTCATGGTGCTATGAGTGGTGTGCAGTTCATGGTGCTATAAGTGATGTGCAGTTCATGGTGCTATGAGTAGTCTGCAGTTCATGGTAATATGAGTGTTGTGCAGTTCATGGTGTTATGAGTGGAGTGCAGTTCATGGTGCTATGAGTGCTGTGCAGTTCATGGTGCTATGAGTGATGTGCAGTTTGTGGTTCTATGAGTGATGTGCAGTTCATGGTGCTATGAGTGGTGTGCAGTTCATGGTGCGATGAGTGGTGTGCAGTTCATGGTGCTATGAGTGGTGTGCAGTTCATGGTGCTATGAGTGATGTTTATTTTGTAGTGCTTTGAGTGGTGTGCAGTGCTATGAGTGGTGTGCAGTTCATGGTGCTATGAGTTGTGTGCAGTTCATGGTGATATGAGTGGTGTGCAGTTCATGGTGCTATGAGTGATGTGCAGTTTGTGGTGCTATGAGTGGTGTGCAGTTCATGGTGCTATGAGTTGTGTGAAGTTCATGGTGATATGAGTGGTGTGCAGTTTATGGTGATATTAGTGATGTGCAGTTTGTGGTGCTATGAGTGGTGTGCAGTTCATGGTGCTATGAGTTGTGTGCAGTTCATAGTGCTATGAGTTATGTGCAGTTCATGGTGCTATGAGTGATGTGCAGTTTGTGGTGCTATGAGTGGTGTGCAGTTCATGGTGCTATGAGTGATGTGCAGTTCATGGTGCTATGAGTGGTGTGCAGTTCATGGTGCTATGAGGGATGTGCAGTTCATGGTGCTATGAGTGATGTGAAGTTCATGGTGCTATGAGTGATGTGCAGTTTGTGGTGCTATGAGTTATGTGCAGTTCATGGTGCTATGAGTGATGTGTAGTTCATGGTGCTATGAGTGGTGTGCAGTTCATGGTGCTATGTGTGGTGTGCAGTTCATGGTGCTATGACTGGTGTGCAGTTCATGGTTCTATGAGTGATGTGCAGTTTGTGGTGCTATGAGTGGTGTACAGTTCATGTTGCTATGAGTTGTGTGCAGTTCAAGGTGATATGAGTGGTGTGCAGTTCTTGGTGCTATGAGTGATGTTTAGTTTGTAGTGCTATGAGTGGTGTGCAGTGCTATGAGTGGTGTGCAGTTCATGGTGCTATGAGTTGTGTGCAGTTCATGGTGATATGAGTGGTGTGCAGTTCATGGTGCTATGAGTGATGTGCAGTTTGTGGTGCAATGAGTGGTGTGCAGTTCATGGTGCTATGAGTTGTGTGCAGTTTGTGGTGCTATGAGTGGTGTGCAGTTCATGGTGCTATGAGTGGTGTGCAGTTCATAGTGCTATGAGTTATGTGCAGTTCATGGTGCTATGAGTGATGTGCAGTTTGTGGTGCTATGAGTGGTGTGCAGTTCATGGTGCTATGAGTAATGTGCAGTTCATGGTGCTATGAGTGGTGTGAAGTTCATGGTGCTATGAGTGATGTGCAGTTTGTGGTGCTATGAGTGGTGTGCAGTTCATGGTGCTATGAGTGATGTGCAGCTCATGTTGCTATGAGTGATGTGCAGTTCATGGTAATATGAGTGGTGTGCAGTTCATGGTGCTATGAGTGATGTGCAGTTCATGGTGCTATGAGTGCTCTGCAGTTCATGGTGCTGTGAGTGGTGTGCAGTTCATGGTGCTATGAGTGGTGTGCAGTTCATGGTGCTATAAGTGATGTGCAGTTCATGGTGCTATGAGTAGTCTGCAGTTCATGGTAATATGAGTGGTGTGCAGTTCATGGTGTTATGAGTGGAGTGCAGTTCATGGTGCTATGAGTGCTGTGCAGTTCATGGTGCTATGAGTGATGTGCAGTTTGTGGTTCTATGAGTGATGTGCAGTTCATGGTGCTATGAGTGGTGTGCAGTTCATGGTGCGATGAGTGGTGTGCAGTTCATGGTGCTATGAGTGGTGTGCAGTTCATGGTTCTATGAGTTATGTGCAGTTTGTGGTGCTATGAGTTGTGTGAAGTTCATGGTGCTATGAGTTGTGTGAAGTTCATGGTGATATTAGTGGTGTGCAGTTCATGGTGATATTAGTGATGTGCAGTTTGTGGTGCTATGAGTGGTGTGCAGTTCATGGTGCTATGAGTGGTGTGCAGTTCATAGTGCTATGAGTTATGTGCAGTTCATGGTGCTATGAGTGATGTGCAGTTTGTGGTGCTATGAGTGGTGTGCAGTTCATGGTGCTATGAGTGATGTGCAGTTCATGGTGCTATGAGTGGTGTGCAGTTCATGGTGCTATGAGGGATATGCAGTTCATGGTGCTATGAGTGATGTGAAGTTCATGGTGCTATGAGTGATGTGCAGTTTGTGGTGCTATGAGTTATGTGCAGTTCATGGTGCTATGAGTGATGTGTAGTTCATGGTGCTATGAGTGGTGTGCAGTTCATGGTGCTATGAGTGGTGTGCAGTTCATGGTGATATGAGTGATGTTTAGTTTGTAGTGCTATGAGTGGTGTGCAGTGCTATGAGTGGTGTGCAGTTCATGGTGCTATGAGTTGTGTGCAGTTCATGGTGATATGAGTGGTGTGCAGTTCATGGTGCTATGAGTGATGTGCAGTTTGTGGTGCAATGAGTGGTGTGCAGTTCATGGTGCTATGAGTTGTGTGCAGTTTGTGGTGCTATGAGTGGTGTGCAGTTCATGGTGCTATGAGTGGTGTGCAGTTCATAGTGCTATGAGTTATGTGCAGTTCATGGTGCTATGAGTGATGTGCAGTTTGTGGTGCTATGAGTGGTGTGCAGTTCATGGTGCTATGAGTAATGTGCAGTTCATGGTGCTATGAGTGGTGTGCAGTTCATGGTGCTATGAGTGGTGTGCAGTTCATGGTGCTATGAGTGGTGTGCAGTTCATGGTGCTGTGAGTGGTGTGCAGTTCATGGTGCTATGAGTGGTGTGCAGTTCATGGTGCTATAAGTGATGTGCAGTTCATGGTGCTATGAGTGGTCTGCAGTTCATGGTAATATGAGTGGTGTGCAGTTCATGGTGTTATGGGTGGAGTGCAGTTCATGGTGCTATGAGTGCTGTGCAGTTCATGGTGCTATGAGTGATGTGCAGTTTGTGGTTCTATGAGTGATGTGCGGTTCATGGTGCTATGAGTGGTGTGCAGTTCATGGTGCTATGAGTGGTGTGCAGTTCATGGTGCTGTGAGTGGTGTGCAGTTCATGGTGCTATGAGTGGTTTGCAGTTCATGGTGCTATAAGTGATGTGCAGTTCATGGTGCTATGAGTGGTCTGCAGTTCATGGTAATATGAGTGGTATGCTGTTCATGGTGTTATGAGTGGTGTGCAGTTCATGGTGCTATGAGTGCTGTGGAGTTCATGGTGCTATGAGTGATGTGCAGTTTGTGGTTCTCTGAGTGATGTGCAGTTCATGGTGCTATGAGTGGTGTGCATTTCATGGTGCGATGAGTGGTGTGCAGTTCATGGTAATATGAATGGTGTGCAGTTCATGGTGCTATGAGTTTTTTGCAGTTCATGGTGCTGTGAGTGGTGTGCAGTTCATGGTGCTATGAGTGGTGTGCTGTTCATGGTGCTATAAGTTATGTGCAGTTCATGGTGCTATGAGTGGTGTGAAGTTCATGGTGCTATGAGTGATGTGCAGTTTGTGGTGCTATGAGTGGTGTGCAGTTCATGGTGCTATGAGTGATGTGCAGTTCATGGTGCTAGGAGTGATGTGCAGTTCATGGTGCTATCAGTGATGTGCAGTTCATGGTGCTATAAGTGGTGTGCAGTCATGGTGCTATGAGTAATGTGCAGTTTGTGGTGCTATGAGTGGTGTGCAGTTCATGGTGATATGAGTTATGTGCAGTTCATGGTGCTATGAGTGGTGTGCAGTTCATAGTGCTATGAGTGATGTGCAGTTAATGGTGCTATGAGTGGTGTGCAGTTCATGGTACTATGAGTGATGTGCAGTTTGTAGTGCTATGAGTGGTGTGCAGTGCTATGAGTGGTGTACAGTTCATGGTGCTATGAGTGATGTGCAGTTTGTGGTGCTATGAGTGGTGTGCAGTTCATGGTGCTATTAGTGGTGTGCAGTTCATGGTGCTATGAGTGGTGTGCAGTTCATGGTGCTATGAGTGATGTGCAGTTCATGGTGCTAGGAGTGATGTGCAGTTCATGGTGCTATCAGTGATGTGCAGTTCATGGTGCTATAAGTGGTGTGCAGTCATGGTGCTATGAGTAATGTGCAGTTTGTGGTGCTATGAGTGGTGTGCAGTTCATGGTGCTATGAGTTATGTGCAGTTCATGGTGCTATGAGTGGTGTGCAGTTCATAGTGCTATGAGTGATGTGCAGTTAATGGTGCTATGAGTGGTGTGCAGTTCATGGTACTATGAGTGATGTGCAGTTTGTAGTGCTATGAGTGGTGTGCAGTGCTATGAGTGGTGTACAGTTCATGGTGCTATGAGTGATGTGCAGTTTGTGGTGCTATGAGTGGTGTGCAGTTCATGGTGCTATTAGTGGTGTGCAGTTCATGGTGCTATGAGTGGTGTGCAGTTCATGGTGCTATGAGGGATGTGCAGTTCATGATGCTATGAGTGATGTGCAGTTCATGGTGCTATGAGTGATGTGCAGATCATGGTGCTATGAGTGATGTGCAGTTCATGGTGCTATGAGTGATGTGCAGTTTGTGGTGCTATGAGTGATGCGCAGTTTGTGGTGCTACTAGTGGTGTGGTATGAATGGTGTGCAGTTCATGGTGCTATGAGTGGTGTGCAGTTCATGGTGCTATGAATGATGTGTAGTTTGTGGTGCTATGAGTGGTGTGCAGTTCATTGTGCTATGAGTGATGTGCAGTTCATGGTGCTATGAGTGATGTTTATTTTGTAGTGCTATGAGTGGTGTGCAGTGCTATGAGTGGTGTGCAGTTCATGGTGCTATGAGTGATGTGCAGTTCATGGTGCTATGAGTGCTGTGCAGTTCATGGTGCTATGAGGGATGTGCAGTTCATGGTGCTATGAGTGATGTGAAGTTCATGGTGCTATGAGTGATGTGCATTTTGTGGTGCTATGAGTTATGTGCAGTTCATGGTGCTATGAGTGATGTGTAGTTCATGGTGCTATGAGTGGTGTGCAGTTCATGGTGCTATGAGTTTTGTGCAGTTCATGGTGCTATGAGTGGTGTGCAGTTCATGGTTCTATGAGTGATGTGCAGTTTGTGGTGCTATGAGTGGTGTGCAGTTCATGGTTCTATGAGTGATGTGAAGTTTGTGTTGCTATGAGTGGTGTGCAGTTCATGGTGCTATGAGTGATGTTTAGTTTGTAGTGCTATGAGTGGTGTGCAGTGCTATGAGTGGTGTGCAGTTCATGGTGCTATGAGTTGTGTGCAGTTCATGGTGATATGAGTGGTGTGCAGTTCATGGTGCTATGAGTGATGTGCAGTTTGTGGTGCAATGAGTGGTGTGCAGTTCATGGTGCTATGAGTTGTGTGCAGTTTGTGGTGCTATGAGTGGTGTGCAGTTCATGGTGCTATGAGTGGTGTGCTGTTCATGGTGCTATAAGTGATGTGCAGTTCGTGGTGCTATGAGTGGTGTGAAGTTCATGGTGCTATGAGTGATGTGCAGTTTGTGGTGCTATGAGTGGTGTGCAGTTCATGGTGCTATGAGTGATGTGCAGTTCATGGTGCTAGGAGTGATGTGCAGTTCATGGTGCTATCAGTGATGTGCAGTTCATGGTGCTATAAGTGGTGTGCAGTCATGGTGCTATGAGTGGTGTGCAGTTCATAGTGCTATGAGTGATGTGCAGTTTGTAGTGCTATGAGTGGTGTGCAGTGCTATGAGTGGTGTACAGTTCATGGTGCTATGAGTGATGTGCAGTTTGTGGTGCTATGAGTGGTGTGCAGTTCATGGTGCTATTAGTGGTGTGCAGTTCATGGTGCTATGAGTGGTGTGCAGTTCATGGTGCTATGAGTGATGTGCAGTTCATGGTGCTAGGAGTGATGTGCAGTTCATGGTGCTATCAGTGATGTGCAGTTCATGGTGCTATAAGTGGTGTGCAGTCATGGTGCTATGAGTAATGTGCAGTTTGTGGTGCTATGAGTGGTGTGCAGTTCATGGTGCTATGAGTTATGTGCAGTTCATGGTGCTATGAGTGGTGTGCAGTTCATAGTGCTATGAGTGATGTGCAGTTAATGGTGCTATGAGTGGTGTGCAGTTCATGGTACTATGAGTGATGTGCAGTTTGTAGTGCTATGAGTGGTGTGCAGTGCTATGAGTGGTGTACAGTTCATGGTGCTATGAGTGATGTGCAGTTTGTGGTGCTATGAGTGGTGTGCAGTTCATGGTGCTATTAGTGGTGTGCAGTTCATGGTGCTATGAGTGGTGTGCAGTTCATGGTGCTATGAGGGATGTGCAGTTCATGATGCTATGAGTGATGTGCAGTTCATGGTGCTATGAGTGATGTGCAGATCATGGTGCTATGAGTGATGTGCAGTTCATGGTGCTATGAGTGATGTGCAGTTTGTGGTGCTATGAGTGATGCGCAGTTTGTGGTGCTACTAGTGGTGTGGTATGAATGGTGTGCAGTTCATGGTGCTATGAGTGGTGTGCAGTTCATGGTGCTATGAATGATGTGTAGTTTGTGGTGCTATGAGTGGTGTGCAGTTCATGGTGCTATGAGTGATGTGCAGTTCATGGTGCTATGAGTGATGTTTATTTTGTAGTGCTATGAGTGGTGTGCAGTGCTATGAGTGGTGTGCAGTTCATGGTGCTATGAGTTGTGTGCAGTTCATGGTGATATGAGTGGTGTGCAGTTCATGGTGCTATGAGTGATGTGCAGTTTGTGGTGCTATGAGTGGTGTGCAGTTCATGGTGCTATGAGTTGTGTGAAGTTCATGGTGATATGAGTGGTGTGCAGTTCATGGTGATATTAGTGATGTGCAGTTTGTGGTGCTATGAGTGGTGTGCAGTTCATGGTGCTATGAGTGGTGTGCAGTTCATAGTGCTATGAGTTATGTGCAGTTCATGGTGCTATGAGTGATGTGCAGTTTGTGGTGCTATGAGTGGTGTGCAGTTCATGGTGCTATGAGTAATGTGCAGTTTGTGGTGCTATGAGTGGTGTGCAGTTCATGGTGCTATGAGTTATGTGCAGTTCATGGTGCTAT